>NC_133454.1:132975595-133281573 GCF_048565385.1 Saimiri boliviensis
TAACAAGACACAGCCACAGCCAAAGCTCCTGTCCAGTCAGTCTGTCTTCCCAGCCTCGAAAGCTGCTCACAGCAGTGACCCCTGGGCAGGCCAGCGTATCAGATCCCCACTCCTCTCTGTATGGTGCCTGCCCAGCAGACGGCTCTGCAAGGAAGCAGAGCAGCAGGCCCAGGAGGATGCTGGCAGCCTGATGCCCCTCAGGATGGCAGGCTTTTTGGACCTGGCTGAGTCATGGTAACAGCGTCTTGGGAGCTTCTGCCACACAAAACCTGCAGGTGGCTTCAAACAGCTGGACTGCGCGTGGGTGAAGCGCTCTACACCAGGTGCAGTGTGCCATTGTGCATGTGCCTGTGTGTTCATGCCAGTGCGTGTGCACCACTGTGTGCACCTGTGCACTTCTCACAAAGGTGCACACACGTCGGTGCTGATGAGTCTCAACAGCGACCCAGTGCTCTCTCCCTGGCAGGTGCCCTCTACCCACCCAAACACCAGGGCAAGAAACCACTCCGAGGCGGGACTTCTGTTGTCCAGAATCAAGAGAGCTCAGATCTAACGCAGAAATAATAAAAACCTGGGGGCAGGGAAACACGAATAATACTAAATGAGCTAAATCAACTCTCCTAAGCGAGTCTACAGATTCTGTAAGGTTGTGAAACTACAAAATAAAACTAAGAGCACATAACTGATAGAAGTCACCACCAGGAAAAGCAAATAGTTAAACCTCTCTCCTCTGCGGAACAAGAGCTGAGACAAGCTACAGCTTCTCACCCACAGCTTTCTTTTAACTGCCCAATTTTCAACACATACACACACACACATACACACACATGCACACATGTACATACCACACACAAATACACACATTTACAAATATAAATACACATTTATACACACAAACACAAATACACATATATACACATAAATACAAACACACATAAACCAAATACACACTACACAAATACACAAATGTACACACCACACAAATACACACACACATACACATTTACATACAAATACACATATATACAAATATACAAACACATACAAATACACAAATGTACACACCGCAAATACACACATACACACACAAACACACGTAAGCAAATATACATATACACAAAAATATGCACATATACAAACACATAAACCAAATACACATTTATACACACACACACAAATACAACATATATACACAAAATGCATACATATACATAAACACAAATACACATACATACACACAAATACACAGGTACACACAAGCATAAACACAAATACACATATACACACAAATACACAGGTACACACAAACACACAAATATACATACATACAAACACAAATGCATGCACACACACACGCACACACGCACACACACGCACACGCACACTTTAAAGCCAGGGCAGGCCAGCCCCTGAGGGAAGAAGGGAAGAAGCTCAGTGTGGTGACTAGAGCGAACTATGGGGCCGGGCATGTGGGGAGGAAGCCCAGCGCCGCCCCTGACCCACTCTGTCATACCTCTGAGCCACACTTCCCTCAAAAGGAAAGCCACCGAGGGCCACACAACCTTACAGGATCATGTCGTGCGAGAGAAGGTAGAGAGCAAAGCAGCATAGTGGCCAGGCCTGAGGACAGGAGAGCCCGAGCAGGCCCAGCGTCCACAGAGGGCTGAGCATGAGGCAAGAACCAGGGCTGGAGAGGCCTGGCCCCAGCACCCCTACGGAGCAGAGACAACGCGAAAGCAGGGAAAAGGGGAGGTGCAGTAACAGCAGGCAGACAAAGCCCAGTCAGAGCCGAGACAGAGCCAGGACGGAGCCAGAGACTTCCAACTGCAGCTGCCAGAGCCCCCAGACCATGACTCCTCCGACAGTTCAGGGAAACTAATTTCACATAAAAATGAGCAACCAGGCCGGGCGCGGTGGCTCAAGCCTGTAATCCCAGCACTTTGGGAGGCCGAGGCGGGTGGGTCACAAGGTCAAGAGATCGAGACCATCCTGGTCAACATGGTGAAACCCCGTCTCTACTAAAAAATACAAAAAAAATTAGCCGGGCCTGGTGGCGTGTGCCTATAATCCCAGCTACTCAGGAGGCTGAGGCAGGAGAATTGCCTGAACCCAGGAGGCGGAGGTTGCGGTGAGCCGAGATGGCGCCATTGCACTCCAGCCTGGGTAACAAGAGCGAAACTCCGTCTCAAAAAAAAAAAAAAAAAATGAGCAACCAGGCCAGATGCAGTGGCTCACGCCTGTGGGAGGTAGAAGCAGGTGGATCACCTGAGGTCTAGAGTTCAAGACCAGCCTGGTCAACATGGGGAAACGTCACCTCTAAAAACACAAAAATTTGCCAAGTGTGGTGGCACATGCCTGTAGTCCCAGCTACTTGGGAGGCTGAGGCAGAAGAATTGCTTAAACCTGGGAGGCGGAGGTTGAGGTGAGCTGAGATCACACCACTGCACTCCAGCCTAGGCAACAAGAGCAAGACTCCATCTTAAAAAAAAAAAAAAATAGACTGGGCACAGTGGCTCATGACTGTAATCGCAGCACTTTGGGAGGCTGAGGCAGGCAGATCACGAGGTCAGGAGTTCAAGACCAGCCTGACCAACATGGTGAAACCCCATTTCTACTAAAAATATGAAAATTAGCCAGGCATGGTGGTGGGCGCCTGTAATCCCAGCTACTCACGATGTTGAGGCAGGAGAATCTCTTGAACCCAGGAGGTGGAGGTTGCAGTGAGCCGAGATTGCTTCACTGCACTCCAGCCTGGGCAACAGAGTGAGACTACGCCTCAAAAAAATAAATACATAAAATACAAAATAAGCAATCAGGCAGGGCGCAGTGGCTTACATCTGTAATCCCACCACTTTGGGAGGCCAAGGCAGATGGATAGTTTGAGTCCAGGAGTTCAAGAACAGCCTGGCCAACATGTCAAAACCCCATCTCTACCAAAAAACACAAAAATTAGCTGGGCATGGTGGCTTGCACCTGTAATCCCAGATACCGGGGAGGCTGAAGCGGAATAATCACCTGAACCCAGAAGGCAGAGGCTGCAGTGAGCTGAGATCACACCACTGCACTCCTGCCTGGGCTACAGAGTGAGAGCCTGTCTCAAAACCAACACAGACCATCCAGCATGACGACAGATGAGATGGTGGATGACGACCTGCAGGCACGACTGACACATTCAAGTCAACCACCGTGTCCTACGTTTACCAAAAACACTCTAGCAGGAGCAGCATGATCAGCGTGCCATCCTCTGCAGCTGTGATGGAGACACGCAGGTAACAATCTGAGCACTCCAGGGCCTGTCACAAGCTTTCCTGTGAAGGAGCAGAGCATGTTCCTGGCCAGGCGCCAATGCGTGCCACCAACACTACACTGATCTCCATAAGGCAGAGGGCCTCGCAGGAGGACTTCAACCACCCTCCTTGCCAGGAACAGATCTAGAAAAAAATCTTTTTAGATAAATTAGCTTGAGGGGGAGGGGCGGGGCTTACTGATGCGTCCTGAATTCAGAAATGAATTGTGAAAGGGTAAGGCATGAGCAAGGGTAGCTGACCCACAGCAACAAGCCCAGCCACACACAGAGTCTGGCCTTCATTAAAGAGACTCTGGCCGTGGCCACCCCACGTCGTCTCTGTCTGAAACGCAGCCAGCCCACAAGCACTGAGGGTCCCATACTTACAACAGTGAACTCTCACCGTGGACTTAGGAGCTCTGCTGGCTAATGAGTAACCCGGACATGCCACAGCTACTGGCCAAAAGCAAGTTCCCGTTTGCGCACCATGAAGTAGCCCGGACACCGTGTAGGGGCAGGCTTGGACAAAAGCTCCTCAATCTTTAGAGCTGTTGTCCCTGGTCATTCTTCAGGAACAGCATGCTGGTTAATGATTTCTTGTTTACAGGCTGAACTGATCAACAAAGAGGATCAGTATTCTGGAAACAGCCCAAGTTCCAAAACAAACAGCACAGGAGCCCGTGAGAGATTATTACAAAATACCAAACTACCAAAATCTTAGGTCCCGGTAACGTACAACAAAACCTGGTCTACAGAGTTTTCGTCTGTATGTAAAGTGATTGCAGGCTGGGCACGGTGGCTCACGCCTGTAATCCCAGCACCTTGGCAGGCCAAAGTGGGAGGGTTGTTTGAGCCCAGGAGTTCAACACCAGCCTGGGCCACTTACGGAGACCTGATCTCTATAAAAGAAAATTAGCGGCCGGGCACGGTGGCTCAAGCCTGTAATCCCAGCACTTTGGGAGGCCGAGGCGGGTGGATCACAAGGTCGAGAGATCGAGACCATCCTGGTCAACATGGTGAAACCCCATCTCTACTAAAAATACAAAAAATTAGCTGGGCATGGTGGCGCGTGCCTGTAATCCCAGCTACTCAGGAGGCTGAGGCAGGAGAATTGCTTGAACCCAGGAGGCAGAGGTTGTGGTGAGCCGAGATCGTGCCATTGCACTCCAGCCTGGGTAACAAGAGCAAAACTCCGTCTCAAAAAAAAAAAAAAAAAGAAAATTAGCCAGGTGTGGTGGTGCATGCCAGTGGTCCCAGCTACTAGGGAGGCAGAGGTGGGAGGATCGCCTGAACCCAGGAAGTCAAGGCTTCAGTGAGCCAGGATGGTACTGCTGTACTGCAGCCTGGGCAACAAGGTGAGACTCTGTCTCGAAGAAATAAAGTGATTCCACAGAGTCAGCCAAAAGCCCAAAACTGACCCAGCCCAAGAATTTCTGAAGGAAGCTATAATTGCTAAAATTACTGTTAAGGTGGTTAGCACAGCACTCAGCCAAGCAGACTCTGAAATCAAGCCTGGACTGGAATGTCGTCCCGTGTTTGACTAGCTACGTGACTCAGGGCTATAAACTGAACCGCAACCTGCCTCGGTTTCTCTTCTTCGAATAGGAGTACCATCCATGAACGAGCTGTGATGAGAAGTGCGAGATCAGGAGCGTAGCACCAGCCCACTCACGAGAAGCTATCGCCAAGGATATCCTCACACATTCTTTTTTTTTTTTTGAGACAGTGTCGGGCTCTGTGGCCCAGGCTGGGGCGCAATGGCACAATCTCAGCTCATTGCAACCTCCACCTCCCAGGTTCAAGTGATTCTTCTGCCTCAACCTCCCAAGTAGCTAGGATTACAGGTGCCTGCCACCACACCCTGCTAATTTTTGTATTTTTAGTGGAGACGGGGTTTCACCACGTTGGTTGGTCTCAAACTCCTGACCTCAGATGATCCACCCACCTTGGCTTCCCAAAGTGCTAGGATTACAGTTGTGAGCCACCGTGCCCAGCCAATTTCTCTGTTTTTAAAGGACAGTTTTGCTGGACACAGAATTCTCAACTGATAGTCTCTCTTTCAGAAACAGAGCTTTCCCACTGAGCTAGCTTATAAAATGACAAGCTCAGTAAATGGGACAGGTCCAAGAGCAGCGTGCTCCGCAGACGGCACTTCCTGAGGAGGTCCAGCCTTGATGTGTCCCTCCAGTGGCTGCTGGGCTGCTGGTTTTCCCAGCGGCCACGATTTGAAGGCTGCTGGTTTCCATGGTTACCACAGAGCTGGGGAGAGGAGAATGGGAGGAGGTCACGTTAGAGGTTCCACAGTTCTTCACAGATAAATGCTCCTAAGATTGTCACAACCTTTGATTAATTTCAAGTTCTGGCAGTTGATTTTGACCATTTTGCCAGAGTTTTCACTGCTTTTAAAAAGGACTGGATTTACAGAGGCCTCGCTCCACCATTCCAGCTGAGCGGCATCTCTGATGCAGACGCCAAGCAGTTACGAGCAAAGAATGTTTAGCATGCGTGCCTCTGTCGATCCTGTTTCTAAACCTCCACACGCCACTCCCACCTTTCCACTCCTATGCCCGGATCCAGAGCCTCGCCGTCTCCTCTGGGCAAAGCGATCCCTCTGTTCCTGACTGGCTTTCCCCGGGTCCAGAGCTTCGCTGTCTCCTCTGGGCAAAGCGATCAATCTGTCCCTGACTGGCTTTCCAAATGCCTCCAAGCCTAACCCAAAACCCATCCTCCAAATTCAAAATTACGGTTCTTTTCCTTTCTTTTAATTTTTTGTAGAGATAAGGTCTCATTAAGTTGTCCACACTGGTCTTGAACTTGTGAACTCAAGTGATCCTCCAGCTTTTGGCCTCCCAAAGTACTGGGATTATAGCCATGAGCCACCATGCCCAGCCTCAAAATGACTATTTTACTAGCAAAACAGAAGTGGAGGCTGGGTGCGGTGGCTGATGCCTGTAATCCCAGCACTGTGAGACATCGAGGCAGGTGGATCACCTGAGGTCAGGAGTTCGAGACCAGCCTGGCCAACACGGTGAAACCCCATCTCTATCAAAAATACAAAAATTAGCCGGGCTTGCTGGCGGGCACCTGTAATCCCAGCTACTCGGGAAGCTGAGCATGAGAATCGCCTGAACCCAGGAAGCGGAGGTTGCAGTGAGCTGAGATTGTATCACTGCACTCCAGCCTGGGCAACAAGAGAGACTCCATCTCAAAAAAAAAAAAATAAGAAAGAATTTAGTGTCATTCCCCTGCTTTAAATACTTAAACAGCCCGCATCCTAGACAGGAGGGCCCCTACCATCTGGTTTTGGCCTCTCCACCTCAGTCTCCAGCCCATCCCGTCACCCGCTAGGCCTTCTCACGCTAGGAGCTGCCCCCAGTGTCCTGTGTGTGACCTGCTGCTGCTCAGGCCGCTCTGCAGCATGGCACACGGTGTTGCCCCCTTTTCGGAACCATCCCCCACATCCCATCAGCCTAGCAAGAACAGAGCCAAGCCTCACCCCTATTCCACTGACCTCTCCTAAGCTGTTCACCCTCGTCTGCACTGTGCAGCTCACCATTTGCCACTCTGCATTACAACGGCCGGAGCTACTCAAGGATGCTCAGTGTTTATTCAGCATTTTAGTAAGAGCCACAGTCATTCTAAAGCTCTATGAAATGCCCTGCTCCACCCGTCCCGCTCCTCCGTCCCCCACGGACCCAGCCCCCACTGCCCTTCCCCAGGCTTGCTGTCCTAGGGCCACATGGGCCTCCTGCGTTTCCTCCGTGCGGCAATCACCCTCCCCCACGAAGGCCTCTGCACTTAGCACTCCCTCTGCCAAGACGCCCCCCGATAACCCGGAGGTAGCCACTGCTTCACCCGCTCCAGGTCCTTCACAGCAGGGCCGGCCCTGACCATTCTACTCACCCTCATTTACCCAATCACCTTCCCTCCAAATCTCTCTGCTGTGTTTATCATCTGCTGACATACCACAAAATATTCTTATTATTTTCTATCTCTACCCACTCGAAAGAAAGCTCCATGTGAACATGAGCAACAGAACCCAGCAATCCAGCCCACGCCAGCTCCTCCCCTCCTCGCTCCCGCGTTCGGACTGTACTGCCTCTCATGTCCTGAAGTACAGCAGGCTCACTCTCCAGCAGGCTGGGACAAGGCTGGCCCCAGGCACTGTTGAGTACCTGCATCTGCGGTGAGCACCCGCACTGCCGGGCACCTGCTCTCTGCAGGTGGCGTCTGCGGTGAGCACCCGCACTGCTGGGCACCTGCTGTCTGCAGGCCATTTCTTCTTGCCGAGTATTTGCTGAGTGCCTGCTACAGTGCTAGGCGCTTCCAGGATTCTGGGACTACGGCAGGGAATAGGGCCGCTTCATGTTCACGTGGAGCTTGCATGCGAGTGGGTAGATACCAGGACCCAGCTGAAATGTCACTTTCGCAGAGAGGTTATCTCAGGGACACCCGACATAAGGGAGCTTCCTTTTATCCTCCACCGTGATAAAGTGCCTCAGCGTCACACAATATGCCACGTCACAGACCTGCACGTGCACCCCCAGAATCAAGAATAAAGGCTGAAATTATTTTTTAAAGCCATCGAAAAAATAAATGAGAAAAAATATTTCTCATTCAAGTTTAAACAAATATGTTTGGCAAAGTCAGGTATTCAAACTCCTCTGGACTGACTCATCATTACCAATATATTATGTTCTATTGCCAGCAAGAAACAAAGGTCACTCGGTCGCCCCACGCCTTTCCTTTGATTTCTGGGTCTCAGAGCACTACAGAGTAATCCCACGTAGGTTTCCAAAGGACACACCGCACCGTTCGTTCCCCTGAATGGGGGACAAGGTCCTTCCTACCTACTTACTCCAGATAAGGAAAAAATGCCGAATCACCATTCTACTTAAAATTCCACTTAGAAATACATGTCACACAAGCTCTCAGAACCACCTGCCCAAATTTGATTTAACGAAAGGTCAGGTACTATTACTTCATTTAAGCATAAGAGGCCAGGCACAGTGGCTCATGCCTGTAATCCCATGCCTGTAATCCCCTGTAATCCCACTTTGGGAGGCTGAGGTGGGCAAATCACTGAAGGTCAGGAGTTCAGGACCAGCCTAGCCCACATGGCAAAACCCTGTGTCTACTAAAAATGCAAAAATTAGCCAGGTGAGGTGGTGAGTGCCCGTAATCCCAGCTACTCAAAAGGATGAAGTGGGGGAATCGCTTGAACCTGGGAGGCAGGTTTGCAGTGAGCCGAGATCACCCCACTGCACTGCAGCCTGGGCAACAGAGCGAGACTCCATCTTAAAAAAAAAAAAAAGAAAGAAAGAAAGAAAGCGTCCAGCCATGGTAGCTCATACCTATAATCCCAGCACTTTGGGAGGCTGAGGCAGGATAATCACTTGAGGCCAGGAGATCAAGACCAGCCTGGGCAACACAGTAAGACCCCATATCTAAAAAAATAAAAATTACTTAAAGTCAAATTATTCCTCCCCAAGGCCCTCTCTCAAGCACTGATAAACCAAAAGTTGATTAAAGTCATAAATGGGGGTAGGGGGGCATGTGTGTATAAACAATCAGTCACCAAGGACAATGGAGTTATCACAATTTTAGACACTGCAAAGCAATGGTCAAGCAGTCACTGACTCAGCCAAGGAGAGCAGGCCACACCCAGCTCCTTGCAGAAGGGAAGACAAGTAAGCAGCAAACCGTCTCGAACAGAGAACCCAAAGACTTGGGAATGAAACGTGCCAGGAACCTCAGGAGACTGATGTCAGGAGGACAGGCTTCAAGTCTGTACAGGGAGCAGTAGATCCCTTCCGCAAGACCCTGTAGCCAGGCAGGCCCCTCGGCCACCATCCCAGCAAAAGACAAGCTGGAAAGGTGAGAACGCAGAAGCTCTGAGCGCTAGTAAGTGTAGGGCAAGGGGCCCGGAAGAGAGCAGCACAGCCCAGACAGGCTCCCAGAGGGGTGAGATGCTCCATCCCAGAATAACGGCAGTCAGCCTCACCACACCCACCTGCTCACCAAGCCAGTGAAGACAGCAGAGAGTCCTGAGGAAGAACTGGCATTCAGGCTCCCCCTCAGACCTCACCCTGCACCGAAGGCCCCTGTCAAACATGGGTGGACAGCCACAGGCCACCAAGCATGGAGTGAGGGCTCGAAGCCTCACAGCATGGGCCAAAGACCAAACAAACCTACACAAGAGGCAACCAACGCACTGAGACAATGCCCAGAAGGAAACGCCAAAGGAAACACCTTTAAGCAGGCGAGACAAAAGCCAGCTTGAAGAAACAGATGCCACCCAAGAAGGGGCACTAGAGTCATAAGAAAGCTCTCGAGCTATAACAGTGACAGCAGCAATTAAAAATGCAAAAGAAGCTAGAGGACAAACTTGAGAGTGGTGGAAACAGACACGAGAGACAGAGGGGCAGGAAAACCGACACCAGGAGGCACCATTTCAACTCTGACAGAGAAACACTGAGACAAGAGAAAGGGAAATGAACAGAAAAGGTTAGCCAAAAAATAAAACAAGAACATTTTCCACTAACCCAAAAAACATGCATGTCCAGACTGAATAAGGCCACCGAATGCCACACTTGGGCACATTGCCTTAAAATTTCAGACAGTGGCCGCCCTGGTGGCTCACCTCTGTAATCCCAGCACTGTGGAAGGTCGAGGTGGGTGGATCACTTAAGGTCCGGAGTTCAAGACCAGCCCAGCCAACGTAGCAAAACCTGGTCTCTACAAAAAACACAAAAGTTAGGCGGTCAGGGGACTATAGGCACACACCTATAGTCCCAGCTACTTGGGAGGCTGAGGCAAGAGAATCACTTAAAACCAGGAGGCAGAGGTTTCAGTGAGCTAAGATGGTGCCACTGCACTCCAGCCTGGGTGACAGAGCTGTCACAAAAAAAAAGTAAGCAAAACAAAAGGCGATGGTTAATTCTTAAAAATTAAAAATTGAGGCCAGGTGCGGTGGCTCAAGCCTGTAATCCCAGCACTTTGGGAGGCCGAGGCGGGTGGATCACGAGGTCGAGAGATCGAAACCAACGTGGTCAACATGGTGAAATCCCGTCTCTACTAAAAATACAAAAAATTAGCTGGGCATGGCGGTGCGTGCCTGTAATCCCAGCTACTCAGGAGGCTGAGGCAGGAGAATTGCCTGAACCCAGGAGGCGGAGGTTGCGGTGAGCCGAGATCGTGTCATTGCACTCCAGCCTGGGTAACAAAAGCGAAACTAATTAAAAATTGAACCAGAAGTTGAACTGTTATTCTCAGCTGAGAACAGTATTTTCAGATATTAAATAGTCATTAATCAGGTAAAATATCACACATATACAAGTACAGAAGAACAGAAACTTGAGTAAGAGTCAAAGACTCATCTTCTATAGCAAGACATCGATAAATAAGCCGGGCACAGTGGCTGACTCCTGTAATCCCGCACTTTGGTAGGCCAAGGCAAGTGGATCACTTGAGGTCAGGGGTTCAAGACTGGCCTGGCCAACATGGTGAAACCCCAGCTCTACTAAAAATACAAAAAATTAGCCAGGAGTGATGGTGCCTGTAAGTCCGGCTACTTGGGAGGCTAAGGCAGGAGAATCGCTTGAACCTGAAAGGCAGAGGTGCAGTGAGCAGAGATCGCACCACTGCATTCCAGCACAGGCAACAAGAGTGAAACTCCATCTCAAAAAAAAAAAAAAAGTCAATAAGTAATGACTAAATGGCGGAAAGAATGCCCATAAATAGTAGAGACATGTAACTGAGACTTGATAAGCAATCATTTTTAAAGTAAATTTTTTTATTGCATTTTAGGTTTTGGGGTACATGTGAAGAACATGCAAGATTGTTGCATAGGTACACACATGACTCCGTGATTTGCTGCCTTCCTCCCCTTCACCTATATCTGGCATTTCTCCCTATGCTCTCTCTCCCCAACTCCCGACCCCCCATTGTCCCTCCCCTATTAAATTTTTAAGAAGAAACAGCTATAAAATGAAAATAATTGACTCAAGTTTAGAAATGTAGACAAGGCAGGGTAATTTTTTTTTTTTTTTAAGATGGAGTCTTGCTCTATTGCCCAGGCTAGAGTGCAGTGGCACAATCTCTGCCCACTGAAACCTCTGCCTCCTGGGTTTAAGCAATTCTCCTGCCTCAGCCTCCCAAGTAGCTGGGATAACAGGTGCCCACCACCACGCCTGGCTAATTTTTTGTATTTTTCGTAGAGACGGGGTTTCGCCATGTCAGTCAGGCTGGTCTTGAACTCCTGACCTCAAGTGATGCGCCCACCTCGGCCTCCCAAAGCGCTGGGATTACAGGTGCCAGCCACCGTGCCCAGCCAATGTTTCACAATTAACTTCTTAAACTATATTCTTTAACTTTTTTAAATGTTTTAAAACATCTAAGTGAGGATGAGCCTAGATGAGAAAATCACAAAAATGAATGCAATTGGGAAGACCTGCCCAGTTACTTCCTATTAACTAAAAATAAACAAATCAGCATCTTCATGGAACAGACTAGAAAGCAGAGAAACAGCCTGTAAAAACACAGCAGCCTTTGAGAACACAGTGATGCTGTACTGCAGGGAGGAAAAAAGCATTCCCTTCCCCGTGTTCCGGGACACGTGGTAATCAATGCGGGAATGAGGCTGGAGACCCATCTAACACAAAAATAAACTACGAGGGCTTAACAGGATAAAAATAACTTCAAAATCGGTAAAACCTGAATATCGCACAGGTGTTTGGCGAGGACTTAAGGCAACGGAAGAAGCCGCAGGGACGGTGGGTGCGGCCAAGGCGGCATCAGGAAGGAAAGGCCGGCCCTCGTGCGGCGCCAGCACACAGGCAGCCAAGGCACGAGGCGCCAACAGAGGGTCTGTCACCATCGCAAGGCAACGCCCGAGCGACTCCTCAGACGCCAAGAGGTAGGAGAAGTCGCAAGAAAGACAGACCAACAAGCAAGCGTTTTGTTTCTTGTTTTTAAATGAGACCGCTCCCTCCAGGCAGAAGCATACCCTGGCTGAGGGCAAACAGGCAGAAAGGTGGCAGGCAAGCATCTCAGCGCAAACCGATGCGGTTCAAACTCCAGCTCTGGCTGGTGTTCGACGGTTTTGCCCAACTGTAGGCCAATGTGAATTTGCTGCTGTCATTTTGAGAGAGTCTCATCCTGTCGCCCAGGGTGGGGCACGATGGCGCAAACATGGCTCACTGCAGCCTCGACCACCTGGGCTGAAGAGCTCCTCCCCTCAGCCTGCCAAAGTCCTGGAATCACAGGCATGAACCACCTTGCCTGGACCCAAAAGTGAACTTTTGAAAGATACCATCTCAAGTGTATCTGAGAAGATGGCAGAGACCTGACATCCGCTCACTGCATAGACGGCCTCTTTCTGGAGACTGACAGTGGTGCTGCTGCGGTCAGCGGTAAGTAACAGGCCGGGCGTGGTGGCTCACGCCTGCCATCCCAGCCCCGTAAGCGGGGCTCACGCCTGCCATCCCAGCCCCGTGGGCGGGGCTCACGCCCGTCATCCCAGCTCTGTGGGCGGGGTCACGCCCGTCATCCAGCACCGTGGGCGGGGCTCACGCCCGCCATCCCAGCTCTGTGGGTGGGGTCACGCCCGTCATCCAGCCCCGTGGGCGGGGCTCACGCCCGTCATCCAGCCCCGTGGGCGGGGCTCACGCCCGCCATCCCAGCACCGTGGGCGGGGTCACGCCCGTCATCCAGCCCCGTGGGCGGGGCTCACGCCCGTCATCCAGCCCCGTGGGCGGGGCTCACGCCCGCCATCCCAGCCCCGTGGGCGGGGCTCACGCCCGCCATCCCAGCCCCGTGGGCGGGGCTCACGCCCGCCATCCCAGCCCCGTGGGCGGGGCTCAGCCCGTCATCCAACCCCGTGGGCGGGGCTCACGCCCGCCATCCCAGCCCCGTGGGCGGGGCTCACGCCCGCCATCCCAGCCCCGTGGGCGGGGCTCACGCCCGCCATCCCAGCCCCGTGGGCGGGGCTCACGCCCGCCATCCAGCCCCGTGGGCGGGGCTCACGCCCGCCATCCAGCCCCGTGGGCGGGGCTCACGCCCGTCATCCCAGCACCGTGGGCGGGGCTCACGCCCGTCACCCAGCCCCGTGGGCGGGGTTCACGCCCGCCATCCAGCACAGTGGGCGGGGCTCACGCCCGTCACCCCTGCCCCGTGGGCGGGGCTCACGCCCGCCATCCCGGCCCCGTGGGCGGGGTTCACGCCCGCCATCCCGGCCCCGTGGGCGGGGCTCACGCCCGCCATCCCGGCCCCGTGGGCGGGGCTCACCCCCGTCATCCCGGCCCCGTGGGCGGGGCTCACGCCCGTCATCCCGGCCCCGTGGGCGGGGCTCACGCCCGCCATCCCGGCCCCGTGGGCGGGGCTCACCCCCGTCATCCCGGCCCCGTGGGCGGGGCTCACGCCCGTCATCCCGGCCCCGTGGGCGGGGCTCACGTCCGTCATCCCAACCCCGTGGGCGGGGCTCACGCCCGTCATCCAGCAGTGGGCAGGGCTCACGCCTGCCACCCCGGCCCCGTGGGCGGGGCTCACGCCCGCCATCCTGGCCCCGTGGGCGGGGCTCACCCCCGTCATCCCGGCCCCGTGGGCGCGGCTCACGCCTGCCACCCCGGCCCCGTGGGCGGGGCTGACACCTGCCACCCCGGCCCCGTGGGCGGGGCTCACGCCTGCCATCCCGGCCCCGTGGGCGGGGCTCACGCCTGCCATCCCGGCCCCGTGGGCGGGGCTCACGCCTGCCATCCCGGCCCCGTGGGCGGGGCTCACGCCTGTCACCCCGGCCCCGTGGGCGGGGCTCACGCCTGCCATCCCGGCCCCGTGGGCGGGGCTCACGCCCGTCATCCAGCACCGCGGGCGGGGCTCACGCCCGTCATCCAACCCCGTGGGCAGGGCTCACGCCCGCCATCCAGCACCGTGGGCGGGGCTCACGCCCGTCATCCCAGCACCGTGGGCGGGGCTCACGCCCGTCATCCAGCCCCGTGGGCGGGGCTCACGCTCGCCATCCAGCACAGTGGGCGGGGCTCACGCCCGTCACCCCGGCCCCATGGGCGGGGCTCACGCCCGTCACCCCGGCCCCGTGGGCGGGGCTCACGCCCGCCATCCCGGCCCCGTGGGCGGGGCTCACGCCCGCCATCCCGGCCCCGTGGGCGGGGCTCACGCCCGTCATCCAGCAGTGGGCGGGGCTCACGCCTGCCACCCCGGCCCCGTGGGCGGGGCTCACGCCCGTCATCCAGCAGTGGGCGGGGCTCACGCCTGCCATCCCGGCCCCGTGGGCGCGGCTCACGCCTGTCACCCCGGCCCCGTGGGCGGGGCTGACACCTGCCACCCCGGCCCCGCGGGCGGGGCTCACGCCTGCCATCCCGGCCCCGTGGGCGGGGCTCACGCCTGCCATCCCGGCCCCGTGGGCGGGAATCACGCCCGTCATCCAGCAGTGGGCGGGGCTCACGCCTGCCACCCCGGCCCCGTCGGCGGGGCTCACGCCTGCCATCCCGGCCCCGTGGGCGCGGCTCACGCCTGTCACCCCGGCCCCGTGGGCGGGGCTGACACCTGCCACCCCGGCCCCGCGGGCGGGGCTCACGCCTGCCATCCCGGCCCCGTGGGCGGGGCTCACGCCTGCCATCCCGGCCCCGTGGGCGGGGCTCACGCCTGCCATCCCGGCCCCGTGGGCGGGGCTCACGCCTGCCATCCCGGCTCCGTGGGCGGGGCTCACGCCTGCCATCCCGGCCCCGTGGGCGGGGCTCAAGCCTGTCATCCTAGCACCTTGGGAGGCAGAGGTGGGCGGATCACCTGAGGTCAGGAATTTGAGAACCCCGCCTCTACTAAAAATACAAAAATTAGCTGAGCGTGGTGGCACGCACCTGTAATCCCAGCTACTGGGCAGGCTGAGGCAGAACTGCTTGAACCTCAGAGGTGGAGGCTGTAGTGAGCTGAGATCGCGCCACTGCACTCCAGCCTGGGAAACAGAGCAAGACTCAGTCTCAAAAACTAAAATAAATAAATAAACTGTCTGGTCACAGTGGCTCACGCCTGTAATCCCAGCACTCTGGAAGGCTGTGGCAGGGAGATAACTTGAGGTCAGGAGTTCGAGACCAGCCTGGCCAACATGGTGAAACCCTGTCTCTACTAAACATACAAAAATTAGCCAGGTGTGGTGGCGCACATCTGTAATCCCAGCTACTTGGGAGGCTGAGGCAGGAGAATCACTGAACCCAGGAGGCGGAGGTTGCAGTGAGCAAAGATCCTGACACTGCACTTCAGCCCAGGCAACAGAGCAAGATTCAGTCTAGAAAAAAAAAAAAACTTTGTAATAGAAACACGTACTTGGCTGCGTGCAGTGGCTCATGCCTGTAATCTCAGCACTTAGGGAGGCTGAGGCAGGGAGATCACTTGAGGTCAGGAGTTCGAGACCAGCCTGGTCAACATGGTGAAACCTCATCTCTACTAAAAATACAAAATATGAGCCGGGTGTGGAGGTACATGCCTGTAATCCCAGCTACTTGGGATGCTGAGGCAGGAGAACTGCGTGAACCCGGAAGCCAGAGGTTGAAGTGAGCTGAGATCGTGCTACTGCACTCCAGCACCACTGCACTCCAGCCTGGGAGACAGAGCGAGACTCTGTCTCCAAAAAAAAAAAAAAAAAAGAAAGAAAGAAAGAAACTCGTACTTGCTACTTCAGCTATGTTACATGAAGGCGGTCCACAGAAAAAGCAAAACATAAATCCTAATGCAGTACTGCCTGCCCTAAGGAGCTCAAAGTTCTTTAGATATGCTAAATAACTAATCCTCATTACACCCTTGTGCTGCCATCAGAGGGATTTTAAAGGTAAGAAAAACACCCTACAACGCGAAACAAAAACCAGGGTACCCCACGTTGGCTGTTGGTCTCTACACTTTTTTTTTTTTTTTTTTTTTGAGACAGAGTTTCGCTCTTGTTACCCAGGCTGGAGTGCAATGGCGCGATCTCGGCTCACCGCAACCTCCGCCTCCTGGGTTCAGGCAATTCTCCTGCCTCAGCCTCCTGAGTAGCTGGGATTACAGGCACGTGCCACCATGCCCAGCTAATGTTTTGTATTTTTAGTAGAGACGGGGTTTCACCATGTTGACCAGGATGGTCTCGATCTCTTGACCTCGTGATCCACCCGTCTTGGCCTTCCAAAGTGCTGGGATTACAGGCGTGAGCCACCGCACCCGGCCGGTCTCTACACTTTTAAGCAAACCCACTGTAGACAGACACCAAAGCTTAGGGTGGGTGGGAAGAAAGGTGAATAGGGAGTATATTGAAGCCAAGGACAGAGATGAACGCAAAACCTTCACAACTCCACAATTTCAGGCAAAGATGAAGACGTCAGGCTCTCAACAAGGCTACAATTTTAAAAGGTGGGAAAGGGCTGGGCACAGCGGCTCACACTATAAACCCCAGCACTCTGGGAGGCTGATGGGGGAGAATCACTTGAGCCACAGAGTTCGAGACCATCCTGGGCAGGCCTCTAAATTTTAAAAAATAAAAATAATAAGCCGGGCGCAGCCTCTAAATTTTAAAAAATAAAAATAATAAGCCAGGCGCGGCCTCTAAATTTTAAAAAATAAAAATAATAAGCCAGGCGCGACCTCTAAATTTTAAAAAATAAAAATAATAAGCCGGGCGTGGTGGCTCAAGCCTGTAATCCCAGCACTTTGGGAGGCCGAGGCGGGTGGATCACGAGGTCAAGAGATCGAGACCATCCTGGTCAAGATGGTGAAACCCCGTCTCTACTAAAAATACAAAAATTTAGCTGGGCGTGGTGGTGCGTGCCTGTAATCCCAGCTACTCAGGAGGCTGAGGCAGGAGAATTGCTTGAACCCAGGAGGCGGAGGTTGCAGTGAGCCGAGATCACGCCATTGCACTCCAGTCTGGGTAACAAGAGCGAAACTCCGTCTCAAAAAAAATAAAAAATAAAAATAAATAAAAATAATATAAAAAATTGAAAAGTGGGGGCCGGGTGTGATGGCTCACGCCTATAATCCCAGCACTTTGGGAGGCCGAGGCGGCCAAATCATGAGGTCAGGAGATCAAGACCACCCTAGTCATGGTGAAACCCCGTCTCTACTGAAATACAAAAAATTAGCCAGGCATGGTGGCACGCGCCTGTAGTCCCAGCTACTCAGGAGGCTGAGGCAGGGGAATCACTTGAACCCAGGAGACAGAGATTGCAGTGAGCCGGAGATCATGCTACTTCAACAGGCACGTGTCACGTCGACCTGACCACCCGTGAAAAAAGAGCGCGGAAGCAGGATCTGACCCAAACCACTGGCTCCACATGTTGTACCTAAGGGAATGCATCTGGCAGGTCAGCCACTTGACCTGGAGCCTCCTGAGGTTTCGGGGCTGAGGGAGCTACATGGGGCAGAAAGAACCTGGCAGAGGAGCCAGGACTTCCTCAGCCTTGGGCACACACGGCAGCTCTGGGCACACCATCCCCCTAGAACCCAGCAGCACCCAGCAGCCCCTCAGCCCACCCTGCACCTGGTGCTCCTGCTACTTTCCCAGCCCGCAAAAGCCTGGGTACCCCATTCCACACTCCAGCTACCAGGTAAGCACGGGCTCCAAAAGGCAACCAAAGTTTAAAATCAAGAATCAACCAAACAGGAGAGACGAGTTCCCTCTGCCAACCATGCCCTGGGAAAGAGCGTGCGGAGCCGGCAGAAAGCGCTGTCTGAAATGTGGAAGCGCGGTTACATGCTCCCTGCAAGTCCAGGTCACCCCAGCTCCTGGGGCGCCCCCGAGTCACCGGACTCGTCTCTCCCTCCTGGTGTGGGGCACCCCACTGCTTCACACTCTGCTGGGTCCTCTTCCTGGTTCCAGTCTCCAGGGCACGATTTCAAAACAGGGCTGCTTCCTACTCACGTTACGTATTCTATGCGTCCTAGCCAGACCCTCACAAGCCCGGCTTGAGCACAGAGCTCTTCATGCCACACGGCCTCAGCCCCCACTTCTACGTGGGACACCCACCTGAACCCATCCACCCACTGAACCAGTTTTCCCTTGTGACAAAACTGCTTTTCAGGGCATTTCAACCACCAAACTTTCACGCCAAAGTCAGGAAGGTTCTGAAGAAGGAACACGCAGCCAGAATCAGCAAATGTGGTTTTATCGTGGAAGTCTGAGACATCATGTGGCCTGGTAAAAACTGTTCATTTCTGGGTTTTGTTTTTGAGACAGAGTCTCACTTTGTCACCCAGGATGGAGTGCAGTGGTACAATCTCGACTCACTGCAACCTCTGCCTCCTGGGTTCACGCAATTCTACCTCAGCCTCCCAAGTAGCTGAGACTACAGGTCTGCACCAACACACCCGGCTGATTTTTGTATTTTTAGTAGAGATGGGGTTTCACCATGTTGACGAGGCTTTTCTTCAACTCCTGACCTCAGGTAATCAGCCCACCTCGGCTTCCATAGTGCTGGGTTACAGGTGTGACCCGCCCGCCTCGGCTCCCACAGTGCTGGGATGACAGGTGTGATCCACCGGCCTCGGCTCCCACAGTGCTGGGGTGGCGGGTGTGATCCACCGGCCTCGGCTCCCACAGTGCTGGGGTGGCGGGTGTGATCCACCGGCCTCGGCTCCCACAGTGCTGGGGTGACAGGTGTGATCCACTGGCCTCGGCTCCCACAGTGCTGGGGTGACAGGTGTGACCCACCCACCTCGGCTCCCACAGTGGTGGGATGACAGGTGTGATCCACCTGCCTCGGCTCCCACAGTGCTGCGATGACAGCTGTGTGTGATCCACCGGCCTCGGCTCCCACAGTGCTGGGGTGGCGGGTGTGATCCACCAGCCTCGGCTCCCACAGTGCTGGGGTGACGGGTGTGACCCGCCCGCCTCGGCTCCCACAGTGCTGGGGTGACGGGTGTGACCCGCCCTCCTCAGCTCCCACAGCGCTGGGGTGGCGGGTGTGATCCGCCCGCCTCGGCTCCCACAGTGCTGGGGTGACAGGTGTGATCAGCTCCCACAGTGCTGGGGTGACAGGTGTGATCAACCTGCCTCGGCTCCCACAGTGCTGGGATGACAGGTGTGATCAGCTCCCACAGTGCTGGGGTGACAGGTGTGATCAGCCCACCTCGGCTCCCACAGTGCTGGGGTGACAGGTATGATCAGCTCCCACAGTGTTGGGGTGACAGGTGTGATCCGCCTGCCTCCGCTCCCACAGTGCTGGGGTGACAGGTGTGATCCGCCTGCCTCGGCTCCCACAGTGCTGGGGTGACAGGTGTGATCCGCCCGCCTCGGCTCCCACAGTGCTGGGTTGACAGGTGTGATCCGCCCGCCTCAGTTTCCATGGTGCTGGGGTGACAGGTGTGATCAGCCCGCCTCAGCTCCCAGGCTCCCACAGTGCTGGGGTGACAGGTGTGATCCGCCCACCTTGGCTCCCACAGTGCTGGGGTGACAAGTGTGATCCACCCGCCTCGGTTTCCACAGCGCTGGGGTGACAGGTGTGATCCGCCCGCCTCAGCTCCCACAGTGCTGGGGTGACAGGTGTGATCCGCCTGCCTCAGCTCCCACGGCGCTGGGGTGACAGGTGTTATCCGCCCACCTCGGCTCCCACGGTGCTGGGGTGACAGATGTGATCCGCCCGCCTCGGCTCCCACGGTGCTGGGGTGACAGGTGTGATCCGCCCGCCTCGGTTTCCACAGTGCTGGGGTGAAAGGTGTGATCCGCCCGCCTCAGCTCCCACAGTGCTGGGGTGACAGGTGTGATCCACCCGCCTCGGTTTCCACAGCGCTGGGGTGACAGATGTGATCCGCCCACCTCAGCTCCCACGGTGCTGGGGTGACAGGTGTGATCTGCCCCCCTCAGGTCCCACGGTGCTGGGGTGACAGGTGTGATCTGCCCGCCTCGACTCCCACGGTGCTGGGGTGACAGGTGTGATCCGCCCGCCTCGGTTTCCACGGTGCTGGGGTGACAGGTGTGAGCACTGCACCCGTCCCATTTCTGTTTTCGTAAGTGAGTGTCATTCCATTTTTTTAAACCGAAGCAAAAGTTATTTAACTTACTCCATCCAGCATTCGAAGCTGACAGAAAGTCATCCAACTTCTAACTCCTGAACTTGTAGTTTCGGTATCAAACTCCGGTGTGACTTAAAGCAGGCCAGCTGTGAGCTGATGGGCACTGGCAGAGAATGCCACGGGAGGAGGGACATTCCCATTCGTGCCAGGTCTGTCTTACCACATTAGATGTGGAGGAGGAGGGACTGGGCCAGACATTTAACAGAAGAAAGAACACCAGCTCAACGAGGCCACCCACGGACACGATGCAATCCAGGGTCTCACTTGGAATTCGCCTTCCGCCCCCACCCAAGCACCTCGCAGGCCTCTACGACATCACTTGGCCTTCCCTCTGTGACCTCCCTGCCTCCAGTCAGGAAACAACTCCCAAGCACGCACCAACTGCCCACCATGACAGCCTCCTCCCACCACGCACAGTCCTGAATGCAGGAGGACAGAGAACTCAGCTCCCCACTTGTCTGCAAGCTCTCCAGGCAGAGCAGGTGGGCTCTGCTTCTCTGAACCCACATCATCTTACCTTATAGGCCCAGGTCCGCCATCCCGTCTCCAAAAGCTGAGGGCAAATTCATTCCAGAATTCGGCACCGCTCAGACTGTGGGAGGAGGCACAGGGCACAGCACTGCCACAGGTGGGCAGTGTCCTGTAAGCACAGGTACCATCTACAGGAGACCCGACAAGATCCACGGGAGGAGGGTCACATAGAGCCTCATGGCAGCGTGGGGCCAGCGTTTTTGCCAAATGAGTTTACCACAGACTTACAAAAAGACTTCTGGCTTTTGGAAAGGTGTAAACTGAGATTTGAGCTAAGAGAGGATGGCCCCATGCTCAAGAATCTGCAAAACAGACTGTAGGTTCCCACAGACCCACAGCCCCTTCCGCCCAGAAGCTCACGCCATGTATTCAAACTCCTTATTCACATGAGAGCAAAATCGCCCCAAAATATCATTTTCTACACCAGACTCTACTCTTCCCCTCTGATCTGACTTCATTTGATTTTTTTTTTTTTTTTTTTTTGAGATGGAGTTTCACTCTTGTCGCCCAGGCTAGAGTGCAGTGGCTCAATCTTGACTCACCACAACCTCCATTTCTCGGGTTCAAGTGACTCTCCTGCCGCGGCCTCCCGAGCAGCTGGGATTACAGGCATGTGCCACCACGCCCGGCTAATTTTGTATTTTTAGTAGAGACAGGGTTTCTCCACGTTGGTCAGGCTGATCTCAAACTTCTGACCTTAGGTGATCTGCCTGCCTCGGCCTCCCAAAGTGCTGGGATTACAGGCATGAGCCACCATGCCCGGCCCTTATTTTGATTTTTTTAAGGGCCAAGGAAATGCCATTTAATCCAGCCTTAATGACAGCCTTTCCAGGAACTCTTCGACTACAAAATCCTGACACAGACTGTTGCCAAAAGTAACAGAGTGAAAGTCATTTTAAGAGGAAAGAGAAGTAACAGTAAGTATCTGGCACAAAATATGTTAATCACCAGGACCCTTCAACTTGTCATAAAAGAAAGTGATCCAACCTTCAGAGGAGCCCAACGGAAACACTGTGACAGCAACCAAGGTGTTTCCTAGAGGCAGCGAGCGACCACTGACCTTGGCAAGAAAAACCCAACCTAGACAAGACTTCCTTCCTCTCATCTCGGGAGTCCGACCCTCTCTGCAGCCGCCATGACACACTTCCTACTGACTTCTAAGGAACACAAATCATGCATAAGCAAAAGAACACATGCAAGAAGAGCATTCTTTTCTCAGAGTCAGCACTTCAGGAAAGACAAAATGAGCTTTTAACTGTGAAGGTTATTTAAGAAATGCAAAAGCAGACTGACCAACTCTGATTCTGACCTTCACTCCTATGCACAAAGATCACGACAGCTTTATGTTTAATTTGGGGTTTTGTATTTTCTTTTTCTTTTTGAGATGGAGTCTCACTCTGTCACCCAGCCCAGGCTGGAGTGCAGTGGTTCTATCTCGACTCACTGCAAACTACACCTCCCAGGTTCAAGTGATTCTCCTGCCTCAACCTCCCGAGTAGCCGGGATTACAGGTGCTCACCACCACGCCAGCTAATTTTTTGTATTTTCAGTAGAGACGTGGTTTCACCATGTTGGCCAGACTGCTCTCAAACTCCTGACCTCGTGATCCGCCCGCCTTGGACTCCCAAAATGCTGGGATTACAGGCGTCAACCACCACACCCACCCTGTGTTTAGTTTTTATACTGGAGTTTAAGCAGAGTTTAAAATTTAGTGTTCAGTTCCCCATGTCTAATTTATGACTCCATAACTGGAATTTCACAAATAAAATTTTTTTTAACTTTAGTCATGCTGAAACATAATTCAAAGGCTATCTAATTTCAAGTTAACAGAAATGGCCAGGTATGGTGGCTCACTCCCATAATCCCAGCACTTTGGGAGGCCAAGACAGGCACATCGCTTGAGGCCAGGAGTTTTGAGACCGGCCTGACCAACATGGTGAAACCCGTCTCCACAAAAATTAGCTGGGCATGGTAGCAGGCGCCTGCAATCCCAGCTACTCAGGAGACTGCGGCACAAGAATCACTTGAACCCAAGAGGCAGAGGCTGAAGTGAGCCAAGATCACGCCACTGCACTCCAGCCTGGGCGACAGAGCAAGACTCCATCTCAAAAAACAAAGAAACAGAAGGCATAAATCCAAGTTTTGTGCCGACCACACGGATGGGAGTGCTGATCACTACTTTAAGTTATCCTGGACCCTGCAGCAAAACTGCATCACTCTGTTCAAGGCACGGAAATTCATCTTCCCCATCTTGCTAGTAACATCCCTCCATTTGCTTCCCCTTCATATGAGGACCTGGAGGGATGAAACAGAACGCCTCCAAGCATTTACACTGCACCAGCACCACATGCAGAGAAATAAAGACGGTCACTTCCTGCCTGAAGTTGTGGTCTCACAGCAAGGACCTTCTTCCCCTTCCTCGAAGTCAATGCTCAGCGTCTGAAAACATCTCCAGCAGCGCTGTGTCTCCCCGACAATACGCTAGCATTGGCATGTCAACAGCAATGCATAAAGACGTGCATTAACTAAGTTACATGCGACTCTCCTCTCTGCAGGTACGTTATTTGTGTAAAAGCAAACAGAAGTTCCAAAATAACTGAAAAAATAGCAGGTCACTGTTACCCCGTTTTCCCAATGTCGGCAGTTACTTTGTTTTCTTGGTATGTTTTGCCCAGTGCCAATCAACGTGCCAGCCTGAATGGACCTCGATGGGACTGTACGCAGGGAAAAAAGCCAATCTCAAGAGATCACACATGATGTGATTCCGTTTATATGACATCCTTGAGGTCAGAAGACTACAGAGATGGAGAACGGAGCAGCAGTTTCAAGAGTGCGGCTGTAAAGAGTAGCTTTGTGACGAAGGAACACTTCTGCATCTCACAAAGCTACAGGTGCTAAAACTGCATAGAGCCACACACACACACACACACACACACACACAATCTCATAAAATCTGAATATGCCTGGTGGTGTGTACCAGTGTCCGCCTCCTGGTGTTGAAAGTGTCCTTTAGGTATATAAGATGTCCACATTAAGAAAGGTGGGGTGGGGTGGGCGAGGTGGCTCACGCCTGTAATCCCAACACTTTGGGAGGCTGAGGCAAGTGGATCACTTGAGGTCAGGAGTTTGAGACCAGCCTGGCCAACGTAGTGAAACCCTGTCTCTACTAAAAACATAAAAATCAGCCAGGCGTGGTGGCGGGCACCTGTAATTCCAGCCTCAGGAGGCTGAGGCAGGACAATCGCTTGAACCTGGGAGACAGAGGCTGCAGTGAGCCAGCCTGGGTGACAAGAGCAAGACTCCATCCTAAAAAAAAAAAAAAAAAAAGGTGGGGTCAAGAATGCCAGGGATCTCCCTGTCCATTTTCTGCAACTTCCTGTAAAGCTATAATTATTTCAAACTCAAGATTCTAACACTGGGACTAAATAAAAGGGCTAGAATTTTTTAACGCCAATTTTAAAAAGAAACAGTTTATTAACTCCCATCCGCTGAACTCATCTTGACCAAATACAGTGGCCCTGAGTTGAAGTCCATCAGAAAGGATGAAGTTAATTTTAGTAGACATTAAGTTAGTTCAGCACCTGAGCCACAAAAGCTACAGCTTTGAGGGGCATGGCTTGACGTAAGGCAACTTTCCAAATCTTGGAGCATATTCACTGCTGTCTATTCCAGGAGGAGTGCTGCCCTAGGCCAGTCTGCTGGGAGGGATTACTCAAAGTGAAAACGGACCATCCTCAACTGTCTCCACATGCTCCCCCATCCACTACCTCAGATACCTGGCACAGGGTCTTAAAAGGGAAAAAGTTTTTTTGAGGCAGGGTTTCGACCCGTTGCTCAGGCTGCCCAGGCTGAAGGGCAGTGGCACAATCCTAGCTCATCGCAGACTCAACCTCCAGGGCTCAGACAATGCTCTCACCTCAGCCCACCACCGAGTAACTGGGACCACAGGTGTGCACCACCACGCCTGGCTAATTCTTTTTCTCTTTTGTAAAGACAGGGGTCTCACTATGTGGCCCAGGGTAAAGGAGGAAAACTTAAGAAACTAGTCAGAAAGATACAAGGGAGGTGCAAATATGGAGCTGAAACAGGCTTTCATGACACCTCAACTCGAAATCCACCCCTTCAACTGTCAGCTGAGGAAACTGAGGCTCCACAGCTAGTGGCTTCCACTCATGCAGCGGGTGAGAGGCGGAGTCAAGGTCAGGAGCCTTGGCTGCCAGCAGAGTCCTCTCTCCACAGGGCCCGACTACTCCTACCATTCACCCTCCCAACAGGAAAACAGGACACAAAAGCAGAGCTGGCCAGGGACGGGGAGGCGGGGACTCCTCTGCCTGTGACATGGAGGTCAAGTTCAGATCAGCTCAAACCGTGGCTGGCTCTCCAAGCCCACCTCCAGGCACCGGCCCGCATTAATCATCTTAATACGGATACACATTAACTATTTGATGTTCCTCAAATACCCTGGTCTTCGGCCTGAAGTGCCCACTGGACAAAAGCAGCCCAAGAATCACCTTCCGTGTGAGGTCTTCTCTGGCTTGCTCATGCATCCCCTCACTGAGCGCACCTCGAGTGCCAGATGCTCGCCATGAGGAGCAGAGGAGGAAAAGGGTGATGAGCAAGACAGGGTCCCCACCTTGCAGAGCCCACCCCAGAGGGCAGCAGGGGATACGGAGCCACGCTGGTGAAAAACAGCACCACAAGCTGAAGACACGACCCAGAGGAGAACAGAGCCGAAGCGGATGAGAGGCCACCCAACAGCAACACGGGAAAGAAGAATCCCAGAGAGGGGCCGTATTAAAGAGACCTGGGTGCCCGGACGCGGTGGCTCACGCCTGTAATCCCAGCACTTTGGGAGGTCGATGCGGGTGGATCATCTGAGGTCAGGAGTTCGAGACCAGCCTGGCCAACACGGTGAAACCCTGTCTCTCTACTAAAAGTACAAAAATTAGCCAAGCATGGTGGCATGCACCTGTACTCCCAGCTACTCGGGAAGCTGAGGCAAGATAATCGCTTGAACCTGGGAGGTGGAGGTTGCAATGAGCCGAGATCGCATCACTGCACTCCAGCCTGGGTGACAGAGCAAGACTCCGTCTCAAAAATAAAAACAAAAAATAAAGAGACCTGGCTCCCCCAGGTAGGACTAAGCACGCCTTCTTCCACTAGCTCCTTCAGGAGAGGGCCATCTTATTCACTGGGCTGCCCTCGTGGTTCCGACCAGAGACAACTTTGCCCTAAGGGGACATCTGCCAATGCCTGCAGACACTGTTCCTTGAGGCATCTGGTGCTGCTGTAAACATCCCAGGAGGCACTGAACAGTCCCCCACAATAAAGGATGATCCAGCCCCAAATGTCAGCCCTGCTGAGTTGGAGAAAGTCCAGTCTACACAGTCAAGTATTTAAAGAGAACAGCAGCTTCCTCTTATCCCCAAGGCCCTCCATGGATGCCTGAAACTTCAGATCATTCTAAATCCTATACAGTTTCCCACACATACCTATGAAAAAGCTTCACGTGTGGATTAGGCACAGTAAGAGATTAACAACAGCCAATAATAAAAGAGAAGTGTAATGATACACTGTAATGAGAGTTACAGGAATGTGGTCTCTTTAAAGATCTTACTGTACTGCACTCACCTGTTTTCAGACCACAGTTGACCAGAGGTAACTGATACCTCAGAAGGTGAAACCGCAAATGCGGGAGGCGACTGTCCTGCGCTCACTGTGGCAGCCCCCTCCTGTCAAACGCAGCCTGGCACAGACCAGACGTCCAGCAAGTAGTGACCGCTGTCTGAGGCAATGGCTTTCTATCTGACTGCCCTGCCTCATGTAACCGGCTTCAAAGACGGAAGGACAGACATCACAGCTCATTTAAGGCTGCCAAGCCTTTCGCCAAGGGGTCCCCTTAACCAGTAATACACAGGTTTACAAAATGTGTATCAGTCTCATTATGTAATGAAGGAGGAGGAAAAAATGCCACTTGCAAAGGTGCTGATCTGAGGATGTGTTTCTAAGTCTTTCTCTTTTTTCTTTTTTGAGACAGGGTCTCACTCTGTCACCCAGGCTGGAGTACCGTGGCGCGATCTCAGCTCACTGCAGCCTGACTTCCTCCTATCTCAGCCTCCCAAGTAGCCAGGACTACAGGCGTGCACAGCACCATGCCCAGCTAATTTTCATATTTTTGTGGTAGAGATAGGGTCTCACCACATTGCCCAGGCTGGTGTCAAACTTCTGGGCTCAAAAGATCTGCCTGCCTCACCCTCCCAAAGTGCCAGGACTTCAGGTGTGAGCCACTACACCTGGCTCTACGCTTGTTTTTTTTTCCTGCAGAGTAGGGGAAGGGTTAGATGGTCTTCTACCCTTCCACAGAGTGTGGCAGGAACAGACTATCCTCCTGAACCCCCACCCAGTCTAGGGAAATGAGAATTCAAAGGGAAGGTCACAAAAATTCCTCAAAGTATACATTAAAAATTATGAAGGTGCTGTGGCTCATGCCTGTAACCCCAGCACTTTGGGAGGCCAAGGCAGGTGGATCATTTGAGCTCAGGAGTGCAAGACAGGCCTGGGCAACATAGCGAGACCCCATCTCTACAAAAAACACGAGCCTGAGCCAGGCGTGGAGGTGGTGCACGCTTACAGTCCCGGCGACTCGGGAGACTGAGGAGGTGGCGTCGCTGGAGCTGGCGAGGCTGAGGGCACCGCGATGGCACTACTGCACTCCAGCCTGGGCGCCAGAGCAAGACTCTGTCGCAAAAAAGAAAATCATTAAGTCAACTATTTGGTAGATAACAAGGAAAAAAATCAACACACCAGGCAGGAAACTAGCTTTTTTTCTCCCTTAAATTAAATATAAGTGGCAGCCTCCGAAAGCCAAGAGGAGGTTCTGCGCACGGAAGTCAAATTAACCGGCGGACCAGAGGCCCACCCTGCACCCTGCCCGCGCTTCCAAGTCCTCTGAACAGCTCAAGCCTTCCTGGCCGGTCTCGAGGTGCGGTTCCACCCCGAGGGGACACGCGTGTGGCTGGGAACGAGGTCCGTGATCGGAGCAGCCGGCAGCAGCCAACCCACACCCCGACGACGGCTGGCGTCCGGAGTCCCTCCGGGAATGAGTCATTTGCATCGCCGTGGGTGAGACCCAGCCAGCGGATAATCAGCCGCCAGAACCCAGGTCGCAAAGCTGTTTCACACCTGGGAGGACGCCGGGGTCCACATTTCTGCTCCCAAAGCTCAAGCCCACGCCGCCGTGGGAAAGGCTGGGTTAAACGCTCCGCTACTAGGAAGAGCGAGGTGACATCATGCTGGGGAGGGGCGCCTGGGCCCGGAACCCCTGGGGTGCTGCAGCCACCGCGCAGCCCGGCGACCCGGAGTGCGCATGTGGATCAAGGGCCGTGCCCTGAACCCCCAGGCCCCGCACCCCCAGACCCTGGACCCGCACCCCGCATCCCCAGACCCAGGGCTCCGCCCCGCACCCTGGCCCGCACCCCCAGACTCGGCACCCCAAGACTCCGAGCGCCGCCCGCACCCCCAGACCCTGGACCCCACCCCGCACCCCCAGACCCAGGGCCCCGCCCCGCACCCCGGCCCGCACCCCGAGACCTGGTACCCCCGACCCCAGGCGCCGCCCGCACCCCCAGACCGCAGGCCCCTCCCGCAGCCGCCCGCACCCCCGCCTCCGCCCGCGGCCCCTGCCCCGCGCCGCCCCCGCCGCTCACAGTTGCGGATATCCGAGATGAAGACCGCCAGGCCCCGCATCCCATCCCCCTTGGACACGGCCGGCATCTTCCGGCGCTGGGGAGCGGCCTCGGCTGGCGGGCCCGGGCGGAGGAGCGCGGGGAGCGGGGAGCGGGGAGCGGGAGCTCGGTCGCCGTCGCCGCCGCGGAAAAGCCGCCGGGAGCCGCCTCGCCACCGCCGCCTCAGGCTCCGGGCGCCGCTTTCTGGGGCGCCGGGCGCGCGCACGCACGACGCCCGCACCCGCACGCACGCGCACGCACGACGCCCGCACGCGCACGCACGCGAGCGGTGACGGACGCCCCAGGGACGTCCGTCGCGTGAGGCAGCGCGCGCGCGTCCGCGACGCGGAGACGGGCCGGTAGAGGCAGGCGCGGGGGCGCCCCCTGCAGGCGGACACCAAAGGCGGAGCCGCCGGAGCCGCGGGTTCGCGTCCCGGGGCCGCGCCGGACTGGCGATGCCGCCCGCGTCCCCCGCAGGAAGGGCGTGGGTCCGGGTGGGTACTCGCGTGCGCAGCGCGGCCGCCTCCGTCGTTGTTTCGGGTAGTACAGGCAGCGAGCCTGTTCGTGGGACACTCGTGGTGGTCACTGCAAAAGGGGCGGCCACGCAGGCGCACATGTGCGGCTTCGCCCTGGGCATCGGCCCGCCTGGATCGCGCCCAGCAGGTCTCCGTTTTCCTACATTGACTAAAGGGCCCGTGAGCGCCACGCGGCAGGGCGGCCCCGCGGCCAGGGCCTTGTTTGTCCCGGGTGGACCAGGACCGGGAGGGCGGCGCCGAAGGATGCGGGGCCCCGGGCGAAGGGGTCACAGCCGCGGGACAGCCTTTCGCCAGGAATCCCTTCTCCAGCCCGGTATCCTGAGACCGCAGGACTGGCCTGCCCCTCCCGCTGTCCGGGGCCAAAGCTCTTGCGGCCCTGAGCTGAGGGCCAGGCGGGCACCGTTCCCGACCCAGCCCAGGGTCTGTGTGGCAGCCCAGGCGCCCCTCCACATCACCTGGGCCTACAGAGAAACGACCGCCCACCCCACCCCGTGCCTGCGGCTGGGGGCTGCAGCCCAGAGCGGAGTCCAGTCCCTCAGCTCCAGGACCTTCTGCCACTGTTTCAGGGGCCCCTCGGCTCTCCGGCCCTCTGCACGGCAGCAAGCTGGAGGCCTAGGCCGGCCCCTGTGGACCCAGCGGAGGGAGGAACTTCTGGGCCAGGCTGCAGGCTCCGTCCTAGGCCAGGAAGAGATCCCAGGGAGCCTGGAAGCAGATGGCCCTTCCCAGAGCCAGATGGCTTTGAAGAGGGAGCTCCCTCGTCCTGGAGTGGGAGGATCTGGGCCCTGTACCTGGAACTGGCCCAGACCCACCAGCCAGGACTTTGTCCCCACCCTGGCTCACTTCTGAAACCCCAGGTGAGAGCTTAGCCGGGTGAAGCCCAGCCAGGAGGAGGGGGCAGCACCAAGGCCCCTCCCCAGTGAACCCGGAGCCACACCCAGGCCCTGAGCCTCCAGAACTCCTGGGAAAAACCAGGATCTGTGGCAGACCCCAGTCGGCCTGAGGCAACCAAGTGCATCGCTTTCCAAGACAGAGGCATGGAGCCGGCCCAACAGAGGGCTTCCTGGAGGTGGCTACACCCTCCCGGGTCCCCACTTCCTGGCAGAGGAAGTGGCCGGGCCCGGCTGTTCATCCTTCAGCCCATCCCCTCCACCAAGAAGCTTCCCTCCCCAGCCCCTGACGACAAATACAGGCCATCTGGACACAGGAGCGTCTTGTACCACATGAGGCATCCTGCGCTGCTCCCCAGGACCGTCCCAGGAGTCACAAGGACGGTCCAGTAACATGCATGGGCAGAGCGTGGGCTCCCGGTGCCGGGAGGCTGGCATGCCTAGTCCAAGCTCTCGTTGGCAATGGCGGTGTAGAAGGCTGGGACAAGCAGACCATGGTGCCCCCGCCAGCAGAGCTGCCACTCCCAGAACAGGGCACTGCGGGGGCTGTGGGGACCACCCACAGGAAGGCCTGGGCCTGGCTGGCACCACCCTCCACCCACCCAGAAGGCTCCTCCTCGGTGCCAACTCTGAGATTCCCACAGACGTCCTCCCGTCCACCCAAAAGTGTTGAGGAGTCCCAGAGGGCCCGACACACAGCCCTGCAGAAGACTCCCCACCTCCTTCCAGCGCCGCCTCTGGACCACTTACTCTGGTCCAGCCTTGGGTCTGAGTCCACGTGGGTCTTCCTGACCACTGCCACTCCTCAGAGGCCAGCTTTGGGAGGGTGCAGTGCTGGGAAACAGTTTCTTTCTTTTTTTTTTTTTTTTTTTTGGAGAGATGGTATCTCTCCATGGTGCCCAGGCTGGTCTTGAACTCCTGTAATCCCAGCACTTTGGGAGACCCAGGCAGACAGAGCTCAAGTGATCCACCTGCCTGGGACTCCCAAAGCGCCAGGATTACAGGTGGGAGCCCCTCTGCCCGGCCTATTTATTTGTTTTGAAATGGAGTCTCGCTCTCTCACCCAGGCTGGGGTGAAATGGCACAATCTCAGCTCACTGCAACCTCTGCTCCCCAGGTTCAAGCAATTCTCCTGCCTCAGCCTCCCAAGTAGCTGAGATACCAGGCACATGCCACAACCATGCCTGGCTACTTTCACCATGTACAGATGGGATTTCACCATGTTGGCCAGGCTGGTCTCGACCTCTTGACCTCAGGTGATCCACCCACCTTGGCCTCCCAAAGTGCTGGGATTACTGGCATGAGCCACCACGCCCAGCTGTTTTTTATTTTATTTTATTATTAGTATTTTTTTTAGAGACAGGGTCTCTCCATTTGTCTCCCGGGCTGGAGTGCAGCGGTACAATCATAAATCACTACAGCCTCGACCTTCTGGGCTCAAACCCTCCTCCCACCTTGACTCCCAAAATGCTGAGAGTACAGGTGCACACCGCCACACCTGGCTAAGTCTTTTATTTTATTCTTTCAGAGATGGGGTCTCACTATATTGTCCAGGCTGGTCTCGAACTCTGGAACTCAAGCAGTCCTCCCACTTTGGCTTCCCAAAGTGCTGAGATTACAGGCGTGAGCCACCGTGCCCAGCCTCAATTTCATTTCTTAAGTTATTTGTAGGGTTTTTTGTTGTTGTTGTTTTGTTTTGTTTAAAAAACAGAATTCCACCATGTTGGTCAGGCTGGTCTTGAACTCCCGACCTCAGGTGATCCGCCCACCTCGGCCTCCAAAGTGCTTGGATTACAGGCGTGAGCCACCGTGCCCGGCAATCATTTCTTAGTTATTTGAACGTTTGTCATGTTTTAGCCACTCAGGGCCACAGTACTGTCCCCGAGGGCAGAGGTGGGACCAGTCACTTTCCCTCATCCACAGCCACGGGGAAGCCGGGTCCACAGGTGCAAGCCCAGCGTGCATATCACGAAGGGGAGACAGGCTGGGCGGGAGCTGCGGGGCGGCGTGCGGTCTCCTCGCCACGTGGTTCCCCAGCAGACAGCCCCTGCGGCACTAGCTGGCCACGCCCTGAGTCTTACTGGACCTGAACCTATCAGTGTTTGTTTTGTTTTTTTTTGTTTGTTTTGTTTGTTTTATGGGGTTTTTTTTGAGACAGAGTCTCTCTCTTACCGCCCAGGCTGGAGTACAGTGGCACCATCCACTGCAACCTCTGCCTTCCGGGGTCAAGTGATTCCCCAGCCTCAACCTCCCAAGTAGCTGGGATTACAGGCGCCTACCACCACACCCGGCTAATTTTTGTACTTTTAGTAGAGATGGGGTTTCTCCGTGTTGGCCAGGCTGGTCTCGAACTCCTGACCTCAGTGATCCACCTGCCTCGGCCTCCCAAAGTGCTGGGATGACAGGTGTGAGCCACCACACCTGGCCGAACCTATCAGTTTTACAAATGACCCAGTTTCCTTCTCATCATCTCTAGTATAAGTCACAACGACCCTTCCAGAGGAGGGGCTGGCAGCCTGTCGCACGTGTGGCTGGGCCCTGTGCACTCGCAGGAGCTCTGGGACAGTGAGGTGGCACGCTCAGACCTTGAGGCCCCTGTGATCAGATGATCACCTGCGGTCCCTGGTGGTGACAAGCTCAGGGGAGGCTGTGGGAACCGACTGTCCCCTGCCGAGGATGGGTGGGACACAGGAGGGGTCCATTCAGGAACTCTGCGGTGGGTGGGTGTTTCGAGTCTAGCCAGCCCACATGAAGAAGGAGAGGGTGAGCTCAGGCTCCTGAGTGCTCATCCTGGGGCGGGCAGGCGCTGCTGTGACCACGGGTCTTTCCTCCACTGCAGGGCTGGGGAATGCAGAGCCATTCCCATTCCATTCCGTCTGCCCAGCACCAAGGCAGCTGCCGGGGTTGGGGGTGCAGCCTTCCCAAACGCCTGGCGAGAAAGCTGCTGAGCTGTGCCGGGTCCAGAGAACCGGTGTGGGATGCATTCAATAACTGCGGATCCCAAGCCCCGCTTCCCAAGAGCCCCCGCCCAGCTCAGCCCTTGACCTGGCAGAGTCAGGCCCCAACACACCCACACCCACAGTCGCAGCCGAGGGCAAGACTGGGCACCTGAGAACGGCGGGACGCTGTTTCTGTCAACAGACCCCACAGGACGCGTGCGGGACGGGTGACCCGGAGAGACAGACCCGGACAACTCCTGAGTCCCTTGTGGCAGCCGCAGAGTCTGATCAGCTGAGCCGGCCCGGCAGCACAGGGTCCCTCTGGCTACTGCTGGGCCAGATTCCTGGAAGCAACATGCAGAGCAGCCCCTAAAACACGGTTTCAGTGCCAGAAATCCCTGGACATCATGCAGAGAAAGGATCTCGGGACTCAGGAACTGAAGCTGCCCAGCCTCTCTCAGGAGACCCCCTCCTGCCAAAGCCTTGGAAATCTGTGACTGCCACAGGGCCTCGGGGCCGTCCTCTCAGGGTGCGGGGATGCAGCCACCGCCGGGGCCCCCTGCTCTCGAGGGCAGCTAGGGGTGACCGAGGTCAAGAAGGCCAGACACCTCACTAGGCAGCAGGGTGATGACATTGTCAAGGTCTCTCCCAAGCAGCCCCTGGTGGGGGTTACCTGCTCAGGGGACCCTTGGGCCAACAGAAGGGCAGCCCCCGAAGCTACTGCGTAAGATGTATGGTCAAGAAAATTCCAGGCCCAGCGCGGTGGCTCACGCCTGTAATCCCCTCCCTTGGGAGGGGGAGGGGAGCAGATCACTTGAGGCAGGGAGTTTGAGACCAGCGTGGCCCACATGATGAAACCCCATCTCTACTAAAAACACAAAAATAGCTGTGTGTGGTGATGCATGCCTGTAGTCCCAGCTACTCGGCAGGCTGAGGCAGGAGAATGCTTGAACCTGAGAGGCAGAAGTTGCGGTGAGCTGTGATCCCGCCCCTGCACTCCAGCCTGGGGGACAGAGCGAGACTGTCTCAAAAAAAAAAAAAAAAGGAGGCCGTGCGCGGTGGCTCACACCTGTAATCCCAGCACTTTGGGAGGCCGAGGCGGGCAGATCACAAGGTCAGGAGTTCAAGACCAGCCTGGCCAACATGGTGAAACCCCCATCTCTACTAAAAATAGAAAAAAAATAGCTAGCTGGGCATGGTGGCAGGTGACTGTAATCCCAGCTACTCAGAAGCCTGAGGCAGAAGAATTGCTTGAACCTGGGAGGTGGAGGTTGCAGTGAGCCAAGACTGCACCGATGCGCTCCAGCCTGGGCGACAGAGTGAGACTCTCTCTCTAAAACAAACAGCTGCCTGACCATCACCTGATGGTCACCTGCCTTTCCTGGTTGGGCAGGGGGAACGGGGGAGCCCTCTCCCACCCCACTCATGTCTGACTGGCTACTTCTGTAACAGGAAGGGCAACGTGAGAATCCTGGGAGCCCCCTTTCCCAACCCAAGGGGTAGACCAGTGGCGCCACTGACGGCCGTTCACACGGTCAGAGGTTCTGATGGGACAGGCCAGGTGCAGCCTGAGTACTGGGGTTTTTGTTTGTTTGTTTGTTTGTTTGTTTGTTTTTTGAGACGGAGTTTCGCTCTTGTTACCCAGGCTGGAGTGCAATGGCGCGATCTCGGCTCACCGCAACCTCCGCCTCCTGGGTTCAGGCAATTCTCCTGCCTCAGCCTCCTGAGTAGCTGGGATTACAGGCACGCGCCACCATGCCCAGCTAATGTTTTGTATTTTTAGTAGAGACGGGGTTTCACCATGTTGACCAGGGTGGTCTCGATCTCTTGACCTCGTGATCCACCCGCCTTGCCCTCCCAAAGTGCTGGGATTACAGGCATGAGCCACTGTGCCCAGCCCGAGTACTGAGGTTTTTAAGAGCACGCTGGGCAGTTGTGAGGTGTGAGCCATTTTTGCCGGGCTCACTAGCCCATGCTGGACGTCCACACTGCCAGACACCAGGCACACCGTGCAGATATGCAGCACACGCCCGTTTCAGTAAAGAGAGGCTGGGAAGTGTCACAGACCCCGTGGGCCCACTCATCAGTGGTGCTGGGGGAAGCCACTGTCCTGGCCACCTCTCCCACGGTGGCAGATCACATCAGCCACGCCCGTGTTTGGAGCTGTTGACCTGGCTGAAAGCTTTTACCTCATACAGGTATGAGGGTAGAGGCCACGCTGTTTAAAAGAGGAGCTTCCGACTGGCCGTGGTGGCTCACGTCTGTAATCCCAGCACTGTGGGAGGCTGAGGCGGGTGAATTGCTTGAGGTCAGGAGTTAAAGACCAGTCTGGCCAACATGATGGAACCCTGTCGCTACTAAAAATACTAAAAAGGTCGGACATGGTGGCTCACACGTGTAATCCCAGCACTTTTGGAGGCCGAGGTGGGCAGATCACGAGGTCAAGAGTTCAAAACTAGCCTGTGCAATATGGTGAAACCTTGTCTCTACTAAAAAATACAAAAGTTAGCTGGGCGTGGTGGCATGTGCCTGTCGTCCCTGCTGCTTGGGAGGTAGAGGCAGGAAAATTGCTTGAACCTGGGAGGCAGAGGTTGCAGTGAGCTGAGATCATGCCACTGCACTCCAGCATGGGTGATAGAGTAAGACTAGTCTCTCTCTCTCTCGATATATATATACACACACAAAAATTAGCTGGGCATGGTGGTGAGTGCCTGTAATCCTAGCTACTCGGGAGGCTGAGGCAGGAGAATCATTTGAACCTGGGAGGTGAAGGTCGCGTGAGCTGAGAAGGCGCCACTGCCCTTCAGCCTGGGCAACAGAGCGAAACTCCATCTTGAAAAAGAAAGGAACTTCAAACTACAGCAGCTGAAGTGAGAACTTTATTTCTTCCCCACAGAATGTCCAGAGGTGAGTGGTGCCAGGCTCCTTGCTCCTCAACACTGGCACCAACCTCCGTGTCCAAGGCGGGCGACCCACCCGTCCTTATGTGCAGACAGCAGAAAGAAAGAAGAGAAAAGGTGAAAACCGAGCAACCTCCTTGTACAAAGTCAACCTGGAGGCTGTTCAGTCACTTCTGCTCTCATCCCATTGGCCAAAACATTGCAGCACGGGCAGATATCTGTAGCTGCAAGGGGGGCTGGGACATGCGGTCCTCAGCTGGCGGCCACATGCTCGGAAAGCTCTAGGAGTTTTTTGAGACGACATCTGGCTGCATTGCCGGGCTGGAGTGCAGTGGCGTGATCTCGGCTCATTGCAACTTCTGCCTCCCGGGCTCAAGAGATTCTCCCGCCTGGGCCTCCCGCGTAGCTGGGATTTCAGGTGCCCGCTTCCACAGCCTGCTATATTTTTATATTTTTAGTAGAGACGAGTTTTCACTATATTGGCCAGGGTGATCCTGAGCTCCTGACCTCAGGTGATTCTCCCACCTCAGTCTCCCGAAGCATTGAGATTACAGGCGTGAGCCATCGCACCAGGAGTGCTAATGTTAAAAGGAAGAATGAAAGAATGTAAACTAAGAAAAAACCCAAAGCCAGCTGGGGGTGGTGGCTCACGCCTATAACTCCAGCACTTTGGGAGGCTGAGGCAGGTGGATTACTTGAGGTCAGGAGTTTGAGACCAGCCTGGTCAATATGGGGAAATCCCCTGTCTACTAAAAACACAAAAATTAGCCAGGCCTGTTGTGGGTGCCTGTAATCCCAGCTACTCAGCAGTCTGAGGCAAGAGAATCACTTGAACCCAGGAGGCGGAGATTGCAGTGAGCCAAAAATCATGCCACTGCACTCCAGTGTAGGCAACAGAGTGAGACTCTGTCTCAAAAAAAGAAAGAAAGAAAGAAGTCCACAGCCTCTGCCACTCCAAATACACAGAGAGTACCAGCGCCGCTGATGGCTTTAGCCTAGCAGGGACAGCAGGACACCTTCACCACCTCCCTGCAGAGCTGAGCCAGAGCTCTCTGCTGCTGTCATTCCCAGGGGCCGGGTCGTCTCGTTGCTCACCAGCTACCCAATGAGCAGGGAGCAGCCCATACGCTAGGCACCCTGCAGACACGCCACGGCTGCTGCTGAATCTCCCCTCCTTCTGCAGCAGCTGATCGGGCTTGGAGGGCATGTGGCCACCCGGAATCAAGACTACATTTCCCAGCCTCCTTTGCAGCGAGGCATTGCCTGGTGACTACAGAATGTGCAGGGAGATTGTATCCGGGGCTCCCCTGCAATGGCAGCTGGAACAGCAGACATTTGCCTTCCCAGAGTCCTGGAGGCTGGAAGTCCAAGATCAAGGCGTCCATGGGCCTGCTCTTCCTGCAGCCTCTCTCCTTGGCTTCATGGATGCCGTATTCTTTCCGGTCCGCACAGAATTGTCTCTCGGTACTACCCCTCTATGTGTCCTCAACTCCGATTTTTTTTTTTTTTTGGAGACAGAGCTTTGCTCTTGTTCCCCAGGCTGGAGGATGCTGGCGCGATCTCGGCTCACTGCAACCTCTGCCTCTCGGGTTCAAGCGATTCTTCTACCTCAGCCTCCAGAGTAGCTGGGATTACAGGCATGCACCACCACAACCAGCTAATGTTTTTATTTTTTATTTTTAGTAGAGTTGAGGTTTCACCATGTTGTCCAGGCTGGTCTCGAGCTCCTGGCCTCAAGTGATCCGCCTGCCTCGGCCTCCCAAAGTGCTGGGATTACAGGCGTGAGCCACCGCGCCCAGCCATAATCCCCTCTTCTAAGAGGATACCAGTCCTGTTGAATTAGGGCCAACCCTAGTGACCTCATTCAAACTAATTACATCTGCCACAATCCTCCAAATTAGGTCGCACCCCGAGGCACTGGGGTTAGGACTTAACGTGCATGCTTTTAGGAAACAAAACTCCCCCTGTAACATAGATCATGTGTGCCATTTGGGGCAGTATGTTGCATTTCTGCCTGCTTTTCCACTTTTCCACCCCTCCTCGGACGCAGTTTGACGGCTAGCACTCCATCTGGAACATTGTGGCTGGGGGCTCTGCCACGCCCAGCCAAATCTAGATCCTGACGAACACCTAAAAATTTTTTGTTTGAGACAGAGTCTCACTCTGTCGCCAGGCTGGAGTGCAATGGTGCGATCTCGGCTCACTGCAGCCTCTGCCTCCCGGGTTCAAGCAATTCTCCTGCCTCAGCCTCCCGAGTACCTGGGACTACAGGTGCCTGCCACTACGCCCAGCTAATTTTTTGTATCTTTAGTAGAGACAGGTTTCCCCACGTTAGCGAGAATGGTCTCAGTCTACTGATCTTGTGATCCACCTGCCTCGGCCTCCCAAAGTGCTGGGATTACAGGTATGAGCCACTGTGCCGGGCCTCAATCACCTAATGATTTCCAGTCCTCAGTGTGTTAAGACATACCCCAAGAACAATGTGGGGGTGTCATGAAGTCTCTGGGGCTCCAGGCCATGTCAGGATGTCCTGGGTCTCATCATCAGTACCACCAAGTCCACTCCCACAGGTATCATCAGTCATCAGTAAATGCCACCCCCCCATGCCTCCACAAATGCCCAAAGCCACACAGGAGCCATACAGCAGGTGACGCCAGCCGGGGGAGGGGTGGGGAGGTGCCATGAGAATCCTGTTGTTCCCCCACCCAGACACTGCCACTCCTGGCCTCCTGTTAGCCCCAGAGCAGGAGCCCATAGCCTCCGGGCTCCCTGAGACCGCCGTGGAGCAATGCCACCCAGCTCTACTGGCCAGACCAGCCTGGGCCAGAAGCCAGTCCACAGTCAGCTTCCCAGGTCCTGAGGGGCTCCCTGACCAGGGGGTTCTGCATCAAGCACTTCCTCCTGGCCAGCACCCACCCACCTGGCCTCCAGCCCAGGCTTCTTGGGGGCCCAGCCAGGTGAGCTGCTGGAATATTGATCAATTTTAAGGTTGGTCTGAGGAAAAGAGTTAGAAAATAAGGCCCCCACAGTGGCTTATGCTTGTCATCCCAGCACTTTGGGAGGCTGAGGTGAGCAGATCACCTGAGGTCAGGAGTTCAAGACCAGCCTGGCCAACATGGTGAAATCCCATGTCTACTAAAAATACAAAAATTAGCTGGGCATGGTGGTGGGTGCCTGTAATCACACCACCACGGATTTTCCACACAGCCACATGAGCTTCCTAGGACTCTGAAAAACAACCACAAACCAGAGGCTGCAACTCAGCAGAAACACATTCTGGCCTCACGGTTGGGAAGACAGAAGCAGGTGTCAGTGGGAAGGACCCTGGGGAGGCCTTAGTTTCAGGCCGCGAGCCAGCTTGCCAGCCTGGCCTCACCCCACGCTCACCCCTGGCGTCTGCCTCAATGCTACCTCTCCCTTCTGTTCTTTTTTTGAGATGGAGTCTCACTCTGTCGCCCAGGCTGGAGTGCAGTAGTGATGTGATCTCAGCTCACTGCAGCCTGCGACTCCCTGGCTCAAACGGTTCTCCTGCCGCAGCCTCCCGAGTAGCTGGGATTACAGGTGCATGCCATCCTGCCGGCTAGTGTTTGTATGTTTAGTAGGGTCTTCAGCGTGTTGGCCAGGCTGGTCTGGACTCCTGACGTCAGGTGATCCACCCGCCTCGGCCTGCAAAAGGGCTGGGATTACAGGCGTGAGCCGCTGTGCCCCTCCCTTCTCTTCTCACAAGGACCCCTGTGATTGGATTTAGGGTCCACCCTATTACCCAGAATGATTCATTCCAAGACCCTCACCCTGGATGCCTCTGCGGAGAGCCCACTATTACTTTTTTTTTTTGAGAGAGAGAGGGTCTCGCTCTGTCGCCCAGGCTGGAGTGCAGCGGTGCAATCTTGACTCACTGCAACCTCCACCTCCTGGGCTCAGGCTATTCTCTGCCTCAGGCTTTGAGTAGCTGGGATTACAGGCCACCACCACCATGAAGAAATACTGCCTCTTGATCTCATCAAGGCCAGGCAGCCGGCCCCTCTTCTTTGCTTCTGGATTTTTTTTTCTTTTGAGACAGGGTCTGTCTCTGTCACCCATGCAGGAGTGCAGTGGGGTAATCACAGTTCTCTGCAACCTTGACCTCCCTGCACTCAGATGACCCTCCCACACAGCCTTCGAGTAGCTGGGACTGTAGATGCACGCCACCATGACCAGCTAATTTTAAAATGTTCTGCAGAGATGAGCTTTCACCATGTTGTCCAGGCTGGTCTCAAACTCCTGAGGCTCAAAGAACCTGCCCATCTCAGCCTCCCAAAATGTGAGCCGCCACATCGGGCCAGCTTTCGGTACTTTCAGTTGGCTGTGGGATGGTGAGAAGCGTGAAACCCACGATGATGCCGTGACGCACACAGCCCTTTGCAAAGGGCAGATCCACAAAGCTAGGGCCACGTGCCACCACAGATGCCAGCCTTGGGGCTCCACACCAGCCCGGCAGCCAACCAGACACCTAAACGCAACTGTCACTGGCCAGGGCCAGCTGGGCCATGGGGGCCCACACATGGGACACACAGATATCTGCTGTGCTGGCTCTGGCACGGCTCCGGAAGCTTCCGCCGGGCGTGAGTGTGCTACTTCCCTTCCCGCTCACCCTGGACTTGCTTATGACAGCACCCAGAGAGGATGTCTCCGTCCACAGGTGGGGAGGGCTCGGCAGCAGGGACTGCTGGTGTGCGTCGCTCTGTCCCTCTCTTCCTGGGCTTCCGGCCTCTACATTGGAATGTTTCAAGGCCTAGGAGTGACAGGACACGGTTAGCAACAGCGGCCCCGGTCCGCCCCTCTGGGTGACCCAGGCCAAGGTCTCCTAGTCAGAACAGGACACAGTCACGGGGCTGCCACTGTCGGGAAAGGCCCTGCCCATGCTGACTCTGCACATGAGGAGCGTCCCGGAGCCGCCTGCACCCCACCCGGGAGCACTAGCCAGCCTGGGGAAGACACAGCCCAGCCCCAAAGACCCCACAGCCACCAGGTACCTCCAACAACCGGGTGGGAGTGATTTTTTTTTTTTTTTTTTCTGAGGCAGGGTCCGATCTGTCACCCAGGCTGGAGTGTGGCGGTGCAATCACGGTTCACTGCCACCTTGACCTCTTGGGCTCAAGTGATCCTCCCACCTCAGCCTCCCAAAATGCTGGGATTACAGGTGTGAGCCACCGTGCCCAGCCTGCGAGTGCTTCCGAGGATGTCTCTGAGAGGCATCCTCAGGCTGGGGACTCAGGAACATCCCAGGTAAGGGACTGGAGAAGGAGCAGGAGCCAGGAATCCACTCAGCAGCAGAAAGGCTCATCTCCACAAGCCCCCTCACCCCACAGGGTGGCCTCTGCCCTCCTGTCCCCTCATCCCCTGCAGACAGGCCGGGGGCAAGCAGGACGGCCTCAGGGCAGGTCAGACCTGGGCCTGCAGGGCAGAGCCTGGACCTTCACCAGGGCACCCCCACACCCACGCCTCGAAGGGAAGGCTGGGAACGGGAGCTGAGGACTGGCTTAGTGCCTGGGCAAGGTGGCTATGCTTGGATTTACATTAAATTTCAACAATTAGGATTTGATTGATTGAAATTTAATTTCAATAAACTGAAGTTATAAATTCAAAACCCAATTTATTAACCATTAAGTTCAATTTTACAAACATCTATTATTCCCTTTGTAAACCTAGAAGATTTTACAGTCTTTTTTTTTTTTTTTTTTTTTGAGATGGAGTCTCATTCCATCGCCCGGCTGGAGTGCAGTAGTATGATCTCGGCTCACCGCAACCTCCACCTCCCAGGTTCAAGCAATTCTCCTACCTCAGCCTCCAGAGTAGCTGGGATCACAAGCACACGCCACCACGCCCGACTTAATGTTTTATATTTTTAGTAGACATGGGATTTTATCATGTTGCCCAGACTGGTCTCAAACACCTGAGCTCAAGTGATCCACCTGCCTTGGCCTTCCAAAGCGCTGGGATGGCAGGCGTGAGCCACGGCGCCTGCCTAGAATCACTTTAAAGAGGCCTCTGCATAATATTTGGTCCCATCTGCAAACTCAATTAAGCAATTTTCTTTCTTTTTTTTTTTTCTGAAATGCAGTCTTGCTCTTGTTGTCCAGGCTGGAGTGCAGTGGCACAATCTCAGCTCACTGCAACCTCCATTTCCCATGTTCAAGCAATTCTCCTGCCTCAGCCTCCCAAGTAGCTGGGATTACAGGCACCTGCCACCATGCCTGGCTAATTTTTGTATTTTTAGTCTCACCATCTTGGCCAGGCAGGTTTTGAACTGCCAACCTTTTGATCCACCCACCTCGGCCTCCCAAAGTGTTGGGATTACAGGCATGAGCCACTGCACCTGGCCGATTAAGCAATTTTCAACATTACAATTTATAAATTAAGTCTCTTTTCACTCCTTTTTGCATACTTTAGGTTGTCTGAATTGACGACAGAATCTCGGTTGCTTCAGTAACTCAGGAAATGCATGGGCCTGGTCAGGTGGCTCATGTCTAGAATCCAGCATTTGCGGAGGCCGAGGCAAGAGGACTGCTTAAGCCCAGGAGGTCGAGGCTGCAGTGAACCATGATCCACTGCACGCCAGCCTGGGTGACAGAGTGAAACCCCGTTTCATTGTAATGCTTTTTTTTTGGTGGGCTGGGGTGGCGATTCTCCTGCCTGGGCCTCCCAAAGAGTTGAGATTCCAGGCGAGAGCCACTGAACCTGGCTAAGAACTCGTACAACTTAACGGATTCAGATGTTAAATGTGGTGAAGCACAGTTACCTTAGATGTTCCAAAAACATGCTGATGGCTTTGTGCTGGCGACTGGCAAGACTCCCCCAGGACCCTGCCCAGTGGTAGCCCGGGTCCTGGGCTTCCCATCCTCCCATCTGCGCGGACCATCTGGTCTTGGGGTCTGTAGTTCTGGCCCAGAGTGTACCCTGAGTAGATTCTGCAATTCATTAAAAAAAATTTTTTTTGAGACTGAGTCTTGCTCTGTTGCCCAGGCTGGAGTACAGAGTAACCTCTGCCTCCCAGGTTCAAGCAATTCTGGTGTCTCGGCCTCCAGAGTAGCTGGGATTACAGGCGCCTGCCACCACATCCAGCTAATTTTTTTGTACTTGTAGTAGAGACAGGGTTTCACCATGTTGGCCAGGCTGGTCTTGAACTCCTGACCTCAAGTGATCCGTCGGCCTCGGCCTCCCAAAGTGCTGGGATTACAAGCAGGAGCCACCGCCCCGGCTGATTCTGCAATTCTTTAGTGCCAAAGACCTCTGACCTCAATGAGATCCTAAAATGGCTAAGTGCCTTTCCTAAGAGAAGTTGGCTGCTGCCATGGCCTTTTTTAGCATTGCCAGGACTGCGTATCCCTGAGGATACCTGGCGCGGCTTCCCGGGACCCTCTCCCGAGCTCCGCGGGCTTGCTGTGTTCACCCACAAAGGCCAGGCTTCAGGCCACCAACCAGGCCATTTGCTGAGTGCGAGTGCTGAGCTGGGTGAAAGCCAGCAGCTGGTGGGGGACGTGCCTGGGCACCGCGTCCAGCCCCCAACCCCTTCTGGAAAGGCGTGGGCGTCAGCTGGCAGGAAATACCGGGAAGGGAAAGAAGGAAACGTGACTAGAAAGAAAGAACAAAGCTTCGTTTAAGAAGAAACCTCCCGAGCAGCAGAAATGGGGAAGAAGCTGTGCAGGGTGTCGCGGAGCCCACGCGCGCCCCGGGACCCGCCGAGCGGGGCAGGGCGGGGCCCGATGTGCGGTTTTCTGCAGGAAACTGCGCCGGGAACGGCTGGGCTGGGGGCGGGGGTCGGGCAGCCTGCGCGGGGTACCACGCGCTGGGCGGGACAGTGCTGGCCACGCGCGCGTCCACGCCAGCGCGAGGGGCTGCGGCGGGAACTCCGTCTGCCCCCGCGGGCTCCGGCCGCCGAGCTGTGCAAGGCGCGGGTGCCGACCCAGGCAGCGTGGGTTTCGGGCCGCACCGCGGAGACGGCGTCGTGGGCGCCCTCGGCCCGGGGATGGAGACGGCCCGCCCAGGCGGCTGTGCCGGGGGACCGTGGGGGGCGCCGGGAGCGGCGACTGCGGGTCTCGGGAGGAGTGTGCCGGGCGCAGCCCACCGCGCGGTACCCCCGGCCCGCCCAGCCCGGCAGAGGCCCCGGACGACCCCACGCCAAGGGCGCCAGGCCTGCGTAAGAGCCGTGGCCCTGGGGACCCGGCGCCCCCGGGGGCGGGAGCCTGGGAGGCGGCTCCAGCGCGAGCACCAGGGGCGCGCAAGCTGAACGCTCCAGCCCCGGGGTCGCCAAGGGCAAGGCCCCGCCCCTTTCCCGCCTCTCCGGCCGTCAGGCCCCGCCCCTTTTCCCCGCCTCTCCGGCCGTCAGGCCCCGCCCCTTTCCCCCGCCTCTCCGGCCGTCAGGCCCCGCCCCTTTCCCGCCTCTCCGGCCGTCAGGCCCCGCCCCTTTCCCCCGCCTCTCCGGCCGTCAGGTCCCGCCCCTTTCCCGGCTCTCCGGCCGTCAGGCCCCGCCCCGCCCCTGTGCCGGCCCCGCCCCACCGCATCCCAGCGTGCCGTGCGCGGCGATAGCGCGCGGGCCGCTGGGGCGGGACTTCCGGCGCGCCGGAGCATCCTCCGGCCGAGCGTGTGTGGCCGCCCGGCCTCCCTGACATGCAGGTGAGTCCCGCGGCGGCCGCCCCTGCTCCTCCTCGCACGGCCTCAGTGTCCCTTCCGCGAAGTGGGCGCGCCGGGCAGCGAGGCTCCGCCCCGGACGGGACGGGCGTGGGTCGCGGGCGGCGCCGGGCGGGCGCGCGAGCGGGAGCGAGTGTGTGAGGGGCGTGCGTGCGGGTGTGAGCGGGGGCGGGCGGGCCTGAGAGCGGGGCGCGCCGGGTGGAAGGGCCGGCGTGTGCGGGCCGGGGACGTGGCCGGTGGGGGTGTGAGCGCGTGGCTCGTGGGCTCCGTGGTGGCCGTCGGGCCCCCAGGACGCCCAGGGGAGCGGAGGCTCCGGGCGAGCTGCCCTCCCGGCGAGGGGCGTGAGGGGCGGACGCGTCGGCTCGCACCCTGGGCTCGGCCCCAGCCCTTGAAGGTTCCGGGGCTGTCGACCGTCCAGACTGGAGGGTGACCCGCCGGCCTCGGCCTCCCGGGCTCGGGTCGTCCCCCAGCCTCCCAGCCACGCGGGACGACAGGTGTGCGCCGGGACACCCGCCTGAGAAAAACGGTTTCTGTAGAGACCAGCTCTGTGTCGCCGAAAGCGGCCGGGAACTCCGGGCCCCCCGAAGCGCTGGGGTTCCAGGCCAGAGCCACGTGCGGCGGGTCTTCCAGGGTTAGCTCCGCACGCGGGCACACGCACGGCCCGTGTGCACGCACGACAGCCACGCGTGCCGGGCCGTCACGTAGCGCGCATTTCTTACTGCTGGTCTCCACGAAACACGTGCAAAGCCCCTGCTGTGACTCCATCCTTTCCGCCACCCCCGAGGCAGGCCCGGAGCTACAGCCTGGGGCCCCAGGAAGAGTGGCGGCAGCAGTAGCCGCTCCGCCTTAGCTCGTTAGAGGGTGCCTTCCAAGACGCCTTTGGGTGGCCGGGTCGGGGCCTGTGCCTCTTCATCGCACACCACGTTCCTCCTGTGCGCGGGGCCGTGCCGTCCAAGGGAAGGTCTTTGGCGTTTGGGGAAGAAACACATTTTGATGCAGAAACACAGTCTGTGAGTCTGGGAGTCTGTGTCACACGAGGAGCATGACAGTGTCCTCACGGGCCTCAGAGCAGAGCGGCCAGTGGGCACTGGGGACCCGGGGAGGCGCCAAAGCCCAGACAAGGGCCTGGTTGCCGTGAGCACCCCTCACGCATCACACACACCGTGGCCTGGGGCAGTTGTCTGTAAAGTTCCATGGCAAGTCAGAGAAGCAGCCCAGCACTTGTAGGCATGCTGTATCCAAGCACTTCACGACAGAGCCGATGAGCTGGGCGCGGGAACGGAGGCAGGACCGGCGCTGGCGAGCTGGGCGCGGGGGACAGAGGCAGGACCGGCCCGGGCGAGCTGGGCGCGGGGAACTGAGGCAGGACCGGCGCTGGCGAGCTGGGTGCGGGGGACAGAAGCAGGACCCGCGCTGGTGAGCTGGGTGCGGGGGACAGAAGCAGGACCCGCGCTGGTGAGCTGGGTGCGGGGGACAGAAGCAGGACCCGCGCTGGTGAGCTGGGTGCGGGGGACAGAAGCAGGACCCGCGCTGGTGAGCTGGGTGCGGGGGACAGAAGCAGGACCCGCACTGGTGAGCTGGGCGCCGGGGACAGAGGCAGGACCCGCGCTGGTGAGCTGGGTGCGGGGGACAGAAGCAGGACTCGCGCTGGTGAGCTGGGTGCGGGGGACAGAAGCAGGACTCGCGCTGGTGAGCTGGGCGCCGGGGACAGAGGCAGGACCCGCGCTGGTGAGCTGGGTGCGGGGGACAGAAGCAGGACTCGCGCTGGTGAGCTGGGTGCGGGGGACAGAAGCAGGACTCGCGCTGGTGAGCTGGGCGCCGGGGACAGAGGCAGAACCCGTGCTGGCGTACTGGGCATGGGGGACAGAGGCAGGGCCGTCCCGGGCGAGCTGGGCGCAGGGGACAGAGGCAGGACCGGCCCGGGTGAGCTGGGCGCCGGGGACAGAGGCAGGACCCGCGCTGGCGTACTGGGCATGGGGGACAGAGGCAGGACCGGTCCTGCTCTTGTGCTGTCAGCTTCTCCCTCTAGTGCCCCCTCTGCTGGACACAAGCTGGCAGGGCTGTCTTCCTCTTCCTCGTGGCTAGATCAACTCCATCCTCCCACCCTTTCCTCTTCCTTCCCTGAAGTGTGAAATCACAGGTCTGGGGGCAGGGTGGTCATAGGCAGAAGGGCCTCTAGGTGGGTGGACAGTGCCCTGTTTCCAAGCTGCAGGACCACAGGTAGGGGCAGAGACCCAACCCCATAGTGGTTGGTCATTGGACACCTAGGTGTGCCCTCAAGTTACTCCTGGACCACTCCCCTGGAGAACCACCTTCTCTTTGGTTTTTATTCCTTTCCTTCCTCCCTGACTCAGATATCTACTCAGAAGAGAGAGAAGGAGCCAGTGGTCATGGAATGGGCTGGGGTCAGAGACAGGGTGCCTGCAGCTGAGGCAGCTGCTGTTTCAGCCTGGCCAGGCAAGTGATTCTGGGTCGTCTTCCCTGTGCCATGGCCAGAACTCTCCCCACCTTCCCTGGGGCTGTTGCTCACTCAGACCAAGCCTCTCAGCTGCAGCAGGAAGGTAGTGGGACTAGGAGGAGGTGGCAGCAGGATGCTGCCCTTGGTTCTGATTCTGGAATGTGTCACTGAGGAGAGGGGCTGGAGAGGTTGGGGGCCGGGGGCACAGGGTGCTGACCTGTTCCTGGGTCTTCTTATCACGCCCCCCGCCCCACACTCTCTCAGAACTGCTGTGGCTGGCTGTTCAGACACTGACTGCCTTTGCCTGTCGCTCCACATACTGGGTGCTGCTGTGCTCGCCCTGTGAGTTCCTTTGCTAACTCTTCATCAGCCTGCAGCCTAGGTGGTCTTGTGGCTCCCTGCCTCCTAGGTGGGGGAGCTTCACTGGTTGACCTTGCTCTAGGACAATGTTCTCTCCACGCAGGTGGGTGTATTGGGTACCAAAGCACGGAAGCCCTCTGCCAGGGGACAGCCACACTCCCCTCAGTCTGCACCAGGAGCCCCAATCTCACCCAGGGAAGAGACAGGGCAACGTGGGGCAGCATGCGCCTCTGCAGAAGGAAGCAGGTCAAGGGACGGTTTCAGAGGAAGTGAATCAGGTTCCTGGCCTTTGGGTAGGAGGGTAGGCTCTGTGGTGGGCCTGGCTCAGGCAGCACCTTCTGACAGGAGCACCTGCCTGGCTGGGGTTCCCGGAGCCTCTTGGTTCAGAGTTCCTGTATCAGGAGCCTGTGACCCGGGGGAAGGCCATGTGCCTACCTGCTGGGTAGTGGGCTAGGATGGCCTCCAGCTGCCCACCTGCCAGGTCTCTACCTCTGCCCAGGCTATGTGGCCCCCTCAGCTGATTTAGAGGGGTGCTTGGTGCCAGAACTGTGAAACTAGCCAAGAGCTTCTTCCCAGCAGTGTCCTGAAGCTTCATGAAGGACTAACAGCCCGGCTGGACTATGGTGGTTGTTCAACTCCCTCCGATGCCCCCAAACCCCAGTGAAAGAAAGCAGAATCACTTTTGTGGGTGGTCCCTAGAACCTAAAAATGAACAGTATAATAAAAGTTTAGTGCGGGAAGACCAGAAGATACAGATAAAGCAGAAGAGAAGAAACACTGAGTAGTAATTCTGGACAGCCTACTCATTGACTTTTTTGTTTTGTTTCTAAATCTTCCACATTAAGGGTACGTGATTTGCTTTTTTTTTTTTTTTTTTTTTTTTTTGAGATGGAGTCTTGCTCTGTCACCCAGGCTGGAGTGCAGTGACACAATCCTCCATCTCCTGGGTTCAAGCGATTCTCCTGCCTCGGCCTCCTGAAGTAGCTGGGATTACAGGCGGGTGCCACCATGCCCGGCTAATTTTTGTATTTTTAGTAGAGACAGGGGTCTCACCATCTTGGCTAGCCTGGTCTTGAACTCCTGACCTTATGATCCACCCACCTCGGCCTCCGAAAGTGCTGGGATTACAGGTGTGAACCACCGTGCCCGGCCCTTTTTTTTTTTTTTTTTTTTTTTTTTGAGATGGAGTCTTGCTCTGTTGCCCAGGCTGGAGTGTAGTGGCACAATCTCGGCTTATCACAACCTCTGCCTCACGGGTTCAAGCGACTTTCCTGCCCCAGCCTTCTAAGTAGCTGGGATTACAGGTGTGCACCACCATGCCCAGCTAATTTTTGTATTTTTAGTAGAGATGGGGTTTCACCATGTTGGACAGGCCGGTCTTGAACTCCTGACCTCAGGTGATCCTCTCGCCTCAGCCTCCCAAAATGCTGGGATTACAGGTGTGAGCCACTACACCTGGCTTCATCTGCTTTTTAGTGTACCTCCCATCATGCTTTTTCTGTGGGACTGGCTGTGTAAGTGATGCTTTGTAGTGTCTTTGTGTTGACTGGCACATTGAGAACATGGCAGTGTCTGTCCGTGTTCCAGCATCTGGATGTACCAGGTCCATGAACATCCTCAGGTTTTCTGTGTATGTGGAAAATCCCCGTGGCTGGGCGCGGTGGCTCATGCTCGTAATCACAATATTTTGGAAGGCCGGTGGATCACTAGAGTCCAGGAGCTTGAGATCGGCCTGCCCAGCATGGCAGAACTCCACCTCTACTAAAAATAGAAAAACTAGCTGGGCTTGGCAGCTTGTGCCTGTAATCCCAGCTACTTGGGAGGCTGAGGTAGGAGAATTGCTTGAACCCTGGGGGTGGAGGTTGCAGTGAGCCGAAATGGCACCAGTGCACTCCAGCCTGGGAGACAGGGCGAGACTCTATCACAAAAACAAAAAACAAAAAAAAACAAAAACAAGTCCCCCAGAGTGGAATTTGTGAAAGAAAAGAAATGCATATTGGAAAAAGAAAAAAGCAAAACAAAATAACAAAAATAAGTGAAAAAGAAAATGCATGTTGCAAACTATATTCATGAGCAGATTGTCTTCAGAAATGGCTTTCTCAACTTTAGTTTCCACTGACAGCTCAGTAGAGTCACTGGGGTCCAGGTTCTGTGATACCATCGCTGTCTTCACTCCTTCGTACACGGGTGGCGATGCCGTCTTATTTCAGTGTTTGGCTCTTCGATCGCTAATCAAGCTAAGCTGCTCATTTCTGGGGCTCTAAATGTCTCTTTTGTATTCTTCTCATTTGTTATTTTTGTAATAGGACTTTTTTTTTAGGGGGGGGGGAATGAAGTTTCACTCTTGTTGCCCAGGCTGGAGTGCAATGACTTGATCTCAGCTCACTGCAATCTCTGCCTTCCAAGTTCAACTGATTCTCCTGCCTCAGCCTCCCGAGTAGCTGGGATTACAGGTGCCTACCACCACGCCCGGCTAATTTTTGTTTTGTTTTGTTTTGTTTTTTTTGAGACGGAGTTTCGCTCTTGTTACCCAGGCTGGAGTGCAATGGCGCGATCTCGGCTCACCTCAGCCTCCGCCTCCTGGGTTCAGGCAATTCTCCTGCCTCAACCTCCTGAGTAGCTGGGATTACAGGCACGCGCCACCACGCCCAGCTAATTTTTTGTGTTTTCAGTAGAGACGGGGTTTCACCGTGTTGACCAGGATGGTCTCGATCTCTTGACCTTGTGATCCACCCGTCTCAGCCTCCCAAAGTGCTGGGATTACAGGCTTGAGCCACAGCGCCCGGCTAATTTTTTTTTGTATTTTTAATAAAGATGAGGTTGCACCATATTGACCAGGCTGGTCTTGACTGCCTGACCTCAGGTGATCTGCCTGCCTCAGCCTCCCAAAGTCCTGGGATTATGGGCGAGAGCCAATGGGACTTTTTTTTTTAATCAAAGTGCCTTTTCTTGATTTGTAAGATTGATTTGCATATTATGAATAGATTATGGTTAGAAGTCTGTTGTCAGGTATTTTCCAAATACGTTTTCTTATTTATTATTTGCCCTCATAATTACTTTTTTATTTTCTGAATGAAATTTTTACATTTTTATGTAGGTCTACTCTAGTTGTATTTTCTTTCATGATCTCTCCCGTTGCTCATATACCTGGAAAAGCCTCCTCCAACCTGAGATTGTGTAAATAAGCATCCATATGTTCTCTTAGTGCTTTCTGTGGCATCGTCATCTTCGTCGTTAGTATTACTGTAGGCTTCTCAGAGCCTACAATTTTTTTTTGTTGTTGTTTTGAGAGATAGTCTTGCTGTGTCACCAGGCTGGAGTGCAGTGGCATGATCTCACACCCCTCCCCCCACCCCCATTCAAACAATTCTCCTGCCTCAGCCTCCTGAGTAGCTGGGACTACAGGCGTGTACCACCACGCCCAGCTAATTTTTGTATTTTCTTTTTCTTTTTTTGAGACGGAGTTTCGCTCTTGTTACCCAGGCTGGAGTGCAATGGCGCGATCTCGGCTCACCGCAACCTCCGCCTCCTGGGTTCAGGCAATTCTCCTGCCTCAGCCTCCTGAGTAGCTGGGATTACAGGCACGCGCCACCATGCCCAGCTAGTTTTTTGTATTTTTAGTAGAGACGGGGTTTCACCATGTTGACCAGGATGGTCTCGATCTCTCGACCTCGTGATCCACCCACCTCAGCCTCCCAAAGTGCTGGGATTACAGGCTTGAGCCACCGCGCCCGGCCTAATTTTTGTATTTTCAGTAGAGCCGGGGTTTCACTGTGTTGGCAGGATGGTCTCAATCTCTTGACTTCATGATCTGCCCACCTCGGCCTCCCAAAGTGCTGGGATTACAGGTGTGAACCACCATGCCTGGCCTTTTTTTTTTTTTTTTTTTTTTTTTTAAATAGTTTTGCTCTTGTTGCCCACGCTGGAGTGTGATAGTGAGATCTCAGCTCACTGCAACCTCCACCTCCCAGGTTCAAGCAATTCTCCTGCCTCAGCCTCCCAAGTAGCTGGAATTACAGGCATTAGCCATCATGCCTGGCTAATTTTTATGTTTTTAGTAGAAACGGAATTTCACTATCTTGGTCAGGCTGATCTCAAACTCCTGACCTCAGATGAGCTGCCTACCTCAGCCTCCCAAAGTTCTTGGATTACAGGCGTGAACCACTGCCCCTGGCCCAAATTTTTATTTTTTATTTTTTAGGAGACAGTCTTGCTCTGTCGCCCAGGCTGGAGTGCAATGGAGCAATCTCGGCTCACTGCAACCTCTGCTCCTGGGTTCAAGTGATTCTGCTGCCTCAGTCTCCCGAGTAGCTGGGATTACAGGCTCCCACCACCACACCCAGCAGATTTTGCGTGTGTGTGTGATGGAGTCTCACACTGTTGCCCAGGCTGTAGTGCAGTGATACGATCTCTGCTTATTGCAGTCTCCGACTCCTGGGTTCAAGCAGTTCTCCTGCCTCGGCCTCCCGAGTAGCTGGGACTACAGGCATGTGCCACCACACACAGCTAATTTTTGTATTTTTAGTAGAGCCGGGGTTTCACCCTGTTGGCCAGGATAGTCTCGATCTCCTGATCTGGTGATCTGCCCGCCTCAGCCTCCCAAAGTGCTGAGATTACAGGCACGAGCCACTGTGCCCGGCCAATTTTTGTATTTTTTTTTTTTTTTTTTTTTTGAGACGGAGTTTTGCTCTTGTTACCCAGGCTGGAGTGCAATGGCGTGATCTCGGCTCACCGCAACCTCCGCCTCCTGGGTTCAGGCAATTCTCCTGCCTCAGCCTCCTGAGTAGCTGGCATTACAGGCACGCGCCACCATGCCCAGCTAATTTTTTGTATTTTTAGTAGAGACGGGGTTTCACCATGTTGACCAGGATGGTCTCGATCTCTCGACCTCGTGATCCACCTGCCTCGGCCTCCCAAAGTGCTGGGATTACAGGCTTGAGCCACCGCACCCGGCCCAATTTTTGTATTTTTAGCAGAGATGGAGTTTCACCATCTTGTCCAGGCTGGTCTCGAACTCCTCACCTCATGATCCACCTGCCTCGGCCTCCCAAAGTGCTGGGATTACAGGCATGAGCCACCACGCCTGGCCAATTTTTATTTTTTTGTAGGATCTCACTGTTTTCCAGGCTGATCTTGAACTCCTGGGCTCAAGTAATCTTCCCACCTCAATCTCTCAAAGTGCTGGGATTATAGGCGCGAGCTGCCACGCCGGGCCTGTGGCTTCGTTATTTTCCACATAAGCCTTGCCATGGTTGGGCTTTCTTTGGATTTGAAGGAGGAGGTGGGAACCAGTGTTTTCCTGGATGGCCAGTGGTGGTCAGGGCGGCCTTGGGCTACGAGGGGAGGGCTCTATGGCTGGTGGTGAGGAAGCTCCTTTCTGAGTGTCTGGAAGGAATTGGCGGCCCAGTCAGGAGGCCCAGGAGTACTGAAGAATGGACTCTGACAGCCAGGGCTGGTCCAGGGCAGGGTTCTGTCCCAGTGGCCAAGGCCTCACCCGGTGCCATGAGGACCCAGGCCCTGTTAGGAGAAGGTGGCCTCATCCGCAGAGGGGTTGCCCGTGCAGCATTTGTCTGCTGGTGGTTTGAATGTGCTCTGCTCTCCCTGCAGCCCTCTGGACCGCGAGGCTGGACCCTGCTGTGACACACCTACCATGCGGACACTCTTCAAACTCCTCTGGCTTGCTCTGGCCTGCGGCCCTGTTCACACTACTCTGTCAAAGTCAGATGCCAAAAAAGCTGCCTCGAAGACGCTGCTGGAGAAGGTAGGGGTGGCCTGGGGAGTTGAGGTGACTGTGCTGGCTGAGGGCTGATCCATCATCTTCTCCTTTCTGTCCACTGGGGCCTGGAGCCAGGAGGCTCAAGGGGCTTAGCTCCTCACAGAGGCACCTGATGAGTTTGCAGCTGTTGGGTGGCCTGTGTGATTCTGGGGCTCTGGCCAGTCAGCGCCTCTGAGTGAGTAGCCTCTGGAGCCAGGTTTTGAGGGTAAGTGGGGTACATCCCCACTTACCCCACTTGGGGCTTATTTTGTTGTTTTTTGTTTTTTTGAGACGGAGTCTTACTCTGTCACCAGGCTGGCGTGATCTCGGCTCACTGCAACCTCCACCTCCCAGGTTCAGTCTTCTCCCTCAGTCTCCCAAGTAGCTGGGACTACAGGTGGACGCCATCACACCCAGCTAATTTTGGTATTTTTTAGTATAGATGCGGTTTCACTATGTTGGCCAGGATGGTCTCAATCTCTTGACCTCGTGATGCGCCCACCTTGGCCTCCCAAAGTACTGGGATTACAGGCATGAGTCACAGTACCTGGCCCTTTTTTGTTGCTATTGAGACGGAATATTGCTCTGTTGCCCGGGCAGGAGTGCAGTGGTGCAATCTTGGCTCACTGCAACCTCCACCTCCCAGGTCCAAGCAACTATCCTGCCTCAGCCTCCCAAGTAGCTGGGATTACAGCATCCACCACCACACTGGCTAATTTTTGTATTTTTGGTAGAGACGGGTTTTCGCCATGTTGGCCAGGCTGGTTCCAAAACCCTGACCTCATGATCCACCCGCCTCGGCCTCCCAAAGCGCCGGGAGTACAGACCTGAGCCACACGCCCAGCTGGGGCTTGTTTTCTGTTCAGTTTCCGTCCTCGCTCTTGCTTAAAGCACCTGCATCTTCATGTTGCTGTCTCCGAGGTGGCCTTGAGCTTCGTTTGCCTCATGCTCTTTGGGCTGTTCCCCTGGGATGGCCCTGGAGCTTGCACCTGCAGGGGTGTAAACTCATAGAACCAGCCCTCAGCCCCAGCAGTCCCCATGCCGCTGGCTGGACCCTGCCACAGGACTGTTCCTGTGACTTAGTTCTGGACTGGCAGATGCTCTCTCTGTGCTGTCTGGGAGCAAATACACCACGTAACGGGCATCTCTCTCTCACGGGGGCCCTTGAGGCGAGGTCAAGGGGAGGTTGAGCCAGGCCACGGAGTGTGGATGGAAGAGACAGGTCAGTAGCTGCAGGGAGGGTTTCCAGGAGCAGAGGTGGGGTCGGGGGCAGTGTGACATGGCAGGAAGAGGTCACATTGGTGGGGGCAGTGCCAGGCAGTGGTTGGCCAGCAGGGTGGCATGTGCCTGGCATGTCATGTTCTCTTTTTTTTTGGTTGAGACAGAGTCTCGCTCTGTTGCTTAGGCTAGAGCGCAATGGCATGATCTCAGCTCACTGCAACCTCTGCCTCTCAGGTTCAAGCAATTCTCCTGCCTCAGCCTCCCAAGTAGCTGGGACTACAGGCATCCACCACCACGCCTGGCTAATTTTTGTATATTTAGTAAACAAGGGGTTTCACCATGTTCACCAGGCTGCTCTTCAACTCTTGACCTCGGGTGATCCACCCCCCTTTGCCTCCCAAAGTGCTGGGATAACTGATGTGAGCCACTGCACCTGGCCCACCTGGCACGTTCTTGTCCAGCAACAGGTGTGGCCCTGGATGGATGTAAGGTGGCCAGAGCTGGTCCTGACTGTCCACCCTCACATGCAAGGAGGGAGCCACTGTAGCCATCTGCCTGCCTGCCTGCCTCCAGGCCAGAGCAAGGGTGGGAAAGGCCTGTACAGTCAGCCAGTGTCTGCTGACAGCCAGGGCCCTTCTGAAGTGACGCCCACTGTGGCCTCCATCCTCTCCATGCAAGGAGAGGATCAGCAGCACCGTGTTGATCCGGACACTCGGTTGCTGGCTGAATGGGAAGGACTTGGTGGGTGCAGTTCCGTGTCTACACTGAGGACAGAGGACTGACGGCTTTCTCTCGTTCCTTTTATTTCAGAGTCAGTTTTCAGATAAGCCAGTCCAGGACCGGGGTTTGGTGGTGACAGACCTCAAAGCTGAGGACGTGGTTCTTGAGCATCGCAGCTACTGCTCAGCCAAGGCCCGGGACAGACACTTTGCTGGAGATGTGCTGGGCTATGTCACCCCAGTAAGTCGGGGTCCTCACAGTGCAGAGCGGGGTCCTGAGGCTCAGACGGGCTGCCCTGGTCCCAAGATGGCCTCCTCTGGCCAGTCAGTGATGGGGGTCTGTCTTCTGCTCTCCCCGGGCTGCTGCTGCTGCTGTGAGGCTACAGGGAGAGCCGGCTTCCTGGAGATGTCGCAGTGTGAGGCATTGGGCTTCTCTCCAGGGCCTGCTGCAGGGACCTCTGTGGGTTCCCCCGACTCCAGAGGTGGGCTCTCAGGTTGTCTGTGGTCGGGAAGCGGGTGTGCTTCCTCGGCCAGGGACGGGGAGGTTTTCACACCCAGCTTCCTCTCCTCTTGCTGTGCCTAGCTGCCAGCTTGCAGCCGTGGTGTGCACTAGCTCAGGGCAAGGCTTGAGATGAGCACCAGTCACTTTTGGTGAAACGGATGTTGTGGCCTGGGCCCCAGGCTGTGAGTGGCAGTCCAGAGTTGGGGAAGGATACCCCAGACCAGGAGCTGACGTTAGTCAGCACTGAGAGCTGTCTACACTGGCCGGCCCTGGGCACGTGCAGAGCCCCCAGAATGACAGCACCATGGTGAGGCAGGGGCTCGCTCAGCTGTCCTCCGTTTGATGTCTCTGCCCTTTGTCAGTGGAACAGCCATGGCTATGATGTCACCAAGGTCTTCGCGAGCAAGTTCACACAGATCTCGCCCGTCTGGCTGCAGCTGAAGAGACGTGGCCGTGAGATGTTTGAGGTCACGGGCCTCCATGACGTGGACCAAGGTTCTCACCCTTCCTGCTTGACTGTGCTTGCCCCACAGGCTGAAAAGAGTGTGAGTGCGAGAGCAGGTGTGTGTGTGTGTGTGTAGTGTGAATGTGAGTGTGTAAGTATGAGACTGATGATGTGGGAGAGGAGAGAGTGTGTCAAATGTGACTGTGGGTGTGGACATGTTTGTGTGTGTGTTGACCATGAGGCCCATGCCCTCACCCTTGTGGCTGAGCCTGGAGGGCAGGCCCATGGTGTGGGCTGGGGCTGGGTAGGAAGGTGAGTGGGGCAGGGCAGGGCTGGTAGAGGGCCTGAGGTGGTCGCCACTGTGCGACCCTCTACAAGGCCAGCTTGGTGCCTCGGAGTGGTCCGCCCGGCTCTGTCCATGGTGCAGGTGGCTGTGAGGTGGGTCTTCCCCACGCCTCCGGGCAGCACCCCGCATGTGCAGGACACGCTCTGCAATGACTCAGGCAGCCTCTGGGCAGTGAAGGGCACAGGCTGTTGGCTTCTCCTCCTCTGTCCCTCCTTTAGCGATTTTCACTCTGCCAGGGAGGGTGGTGGGGTTCAGGCAGAGGCTGTCTCCCGATGGCATAACCTGATGACATCTGCCCAAGGTCACATGACCATGCCTTGTGTTCAGGCTCGGACAGAGAGATGTGGCCGGGAAAGTGTCAGCCGGTTTTGGAGCTCAAGAGCAGGAGTGGTTTTCCCTGACACTGAGAGAACTGTGGGGAGATGATGGAGTGTCAGCCAGTGACAGGCCCAGCGGGTCTGGCCACCCCTCAGCTCAGAGAAACCCTGACCTTCCCTGTGCCCTTGGCCAGCCACAGGCCCTGAGCTGTTCCAGCTCAGGGAGGGCAAGCTCAGAGCTGCTCTGCAGGTTCAGGAGGGGGCCTGGGCCAGGAGGCGGTTGGGTGAGGAAGGGGGTGCGTAGGGCTGCCCTGGGCCGGGGAGGGGTGGGTTCTCACACCCGCCTCCGCTCCCCTGCCGTTTCCGCTGCACATTGTACGGCTGCCACGTTTTCCTCCTCAGGTGGGCTGGGTCTTTGGCTGGGCGCGTGTCCCTTTGCTGACTGTCCCCTCCACGTCCCACAGGGTGGATGCGAGCCATCAGGAAGAATGCTAAGGGCCTGCACATCGGTGAGTCCGGCAGGCCGGCGGTGGTGGCTGTGACGGCACGACCTCTGAGGGTGGACGGGCAGGTTCTGCGGTCTCCCCACGCTCCTGACCATCCAGCTGTGCTGCTCCGGCACAGGCCATTCCGGCTGCCCAGGGTGAGGCTGGCCCTGGCCTGGCATTCACAGCCCTTGGTCTGGCTGGAGTCCTGGGCTCTGCCCACACAGGCTGTAGCCCGCCAAAGCCAGGCCACCTTGGCTGATGGCGTTGCCCTCACTTCCCCTCCATTTCTTCCTTCCTTCACCTGACGAGCCCTATTGGGGCAGCTGGGGTCAAGTTCTGGGCTTGGCCCGAGGGTGATGCTGACCCTGGCCCACCTGTGCCCCTGCAGCTCACAGCTGGGGAGGGAGGGACACGCGTCCCCACATCCAGTGGTAGCCTCAGAGGCAGTGGATTAAGAGTGTGGGTTGCTGAGGGAGAGGCTCTGGGAGATGCTAGGAGTAGGGGACGGGGCTGAGCTGCGGCAGCCGGAGTCTGTCCCTGTAAGTGAGGTGGAGCCACTCCCATGCTGAGCCCTGCGGGGAGCTGGTGTCTGAGCAGCCGGACCGTCAGCGTCTGCTCGCCCCTTCGCCGCCATCCCTCCCTCTCCAGCCTCTGAGGCTTTGGGACATCCTCTCTGGACATAAGGCTGCCCCAGGCGGCCTCCCTGCCCCTCACTGGGTGCCCTCGCTTCCCTCTGGAGGCCAAGGGGATGCGCCTTTGAGGGCAGCGAGCAGTGGGTGCCCTCCAGCATCTCCCAGCCCTGGCCCCTGTACGTGTCTGCTGCCCCCACAGTGCCTCGGCTCCTGTTTGAGGACTGGACTTACGATGATTTCCGGAACGTCTTAGACAGTGAGGATGAGATAGAGGAGCTGAGCAAGACCGCGGTCCAGGTGGCGAAGGTGAGGCCTGTGAGGCCTGTGTGCTGCTCCAGCCTCTGAGCAGGCCCCCCCCCACCCCGCCACCTGGCCCTGCCCACTTGGCCCCGCCCCAGCCCACCTGGCCCCGCCCCCAGCCCCACCTGACCGTCTGGCTGGGCCTCAGCGAGGCCTCCACTCAGCTTCCCTGGCTTTTTCTCTGGGCACCTTCTGGTGCAGCCTGCATCTTCCAGGGAAGGCAGTGTCGGCGGCTGCTGCACACTTTCTTGACTACGGGTCCTCTGATGGTCCCAGGCATGGGAGGCTTGTCTGTTGGGCTAGGTGCTTCCCTTGGGCAAAGCCCAGCTGCCCGCTGCCCTCTTGCAAGGGGACCTAGTCCTGCTGGCTGCCAGTGTGTTTGGACTGTAAGGGTCAGGAAGCCCTCAGGCCCCCTGAGGGGTGTTGGGGGAGACACATGGGTGGGCAGGATGCGTGAGAGCACGGCCCCCCCCCACTCCTGTTCCTCTGGGACCCCCACACCTCCTCTAGACAAGTGCTTCTGGGCATACAGCCCAGGCTGGGGTCTGGCCTCATGGGTGAGCCGGCCATGTAGGTGGAGGGGGCGGGATTCTTGTCTTTCCACCCCTCCCTCCTGGGCCTCCAGGCCCTCCTCACCTGTGACTGCTTCTTTCAGAACCAGCATTTCGACGGCTTCGTGGTGGAGGTCTGGAACCAGCTGCTAAGCCAGAAGCGTGTGTGAGTGGCACAGGAGGTAGTGGGTGGCCCTCGTCCTGTCCCTGGTGTTTGGCGGAGGCTGGAGGAAGGAGCTTAGGGATGAGTCCCTTTGAGAGGGCCTTCCGCCGGGCGCGGTGGCTCAAGCCTGTCATCCCAGCACTTTGGGAGGCCGAGGCGGCTGGATCACAAGGTCAAGAGATCGAGACCATCCTTGTCAACGTGGTGAAACCCCGTCTCTACTAAAAATACAAAAAATTAGCTGGGCATGGTGGCGCGTGCCTGTAATCCCAGCTACTCAGGAGGCTGAGGCAGGAGAATTGCCTGAACCCAGGAGGCGGAGGTTGCGGTGAGCCGAGATCGCGCCATTGCACTCCAGCCTGGGTAACGAGAGCGAAACTCCGTCTCAAAAAAAAAAAAAAGAAAAGAGAGGGCCTTCCTTCCACAGCCCCCGAACCTGGGGACACGATGGGGCTGCACGGAAGATAGATGCTGCTCAGGAAAGTGGAAGCAGCCTGCGCAGGCGTCTTTGCAGGGTGGCCCCCCACTTTGGCAGAACAGGGAGGGTGGCTGCTTCAGGTGAGCAGGACTGAGGTAGGGCCATTCCTCAGGGCTGCGGCCAGTCCAGTGGAGGTGTGGGGAGCCAGCCGCAGCACTCCCCCAGGCCCCCTTTTGCCACATTAGAGCCTGGCCCGCCCGTGACACTCGTGGGTTCCCATTCCCCGTGGCCCACGTGACCAGGAACAGAGGGAGTGATGGAAAGTGCCACGCTCCCCACTCCTCGCCTGGGCTGGCCACAGCCCTGAGGAATGGCCCTACCTCGGTCCTGCCCAAGCAACCAGCCGCTCACATGAAGTGGCCACCCTCCCTGTTCTGCCAAAGTGGTGGCTGCCCTGCAAAAGACGCAGGGGGACGGTAGTCCTGCCCAGGATGTCAGGGGCGGGCATCCGCAAACACGCTCAGGACAGGTGGTGTCCTCTCACTCTACTGGTTGCAGCGAGTGAGGCTGGCGTGGCCCCTCTGCAGGTGCCTGCACAGCAGAGTCCTGTGGCAGCCGTCTGGCCTTTAGCCTTCTGTGCGAGCCGCGGGCTCTGGGGTTGGCTCCCCGCCCCGCCACAGGAAGTAGTTCTGGCTGCACTTTAAGGGCCCAGCCCTGAGCCCCCAGCCAGGCTCCATGGTGTCCCCTGCAGCGGCCATGGCAGTGCCATCTCGCTGCTTTGGGCAGAGGAGCTGCAGGGCCAGGCTCTGCCCACCTGGGGCAGCATCCCCACACAACTCTGAAGCTTGAGGGAGGGCGGGGACATTGAGGCAGAGCCTGTGAGGGGCAGGATTCCTGCCCAAGGGCCCGTTGGACCCTGCGCCTGGAGCCGATGCTGGCCCTGCCCTTGTGGGAGGCTCCATCCTCTGCATCCCCACTGAGCTCTGAGGGCCTCACAGGGTGGGAGGCTGCAGGCTTCACCCAGAGCTGCTCCAGGCCCAGGCTCTGGAAGGGCCCTGAAGTCCTGTTTTCTGGTGCTCAGACCCCTGCACCCTCAGCCAGCACCCCCTCATCAGGCTGCCCACTGGGTGTTTCTGAGAGGCTGCTCTGTCTGTTTCCCTCCTGGGAGGCCTGGCGGCAGCAGGAGGACCAGGAACTATGTGGAAGGCGGCTGGGAGGGGCGCTTTAGTGGGGGTGAGGATGTCCCCAGGCTGTACAGCCCCTGGGGTTCCAACTTTGCCAGAGGATCAGAAAATAAAATACAAGAGCACACTCCCTGTGCTCTTGGCTGAGGAACAATCCCAGGCCCAGCCTTAGGGGTTCCATGCTGAGCCATGGGCAGCAGGCCCTGCCTGGGTGTACTCTTCTGAGGGGAGGGGTGTCTCAGAGCCGGAGACGGATTCTGCCAGTCTCTAGCCTTTTCAGTAATCCTGGGAGAATGGGTCTATTAATCAGAGATTTGCTGTAACTCATTTGTTTCAGAGCATTAGGTAGACTGAGAGACGGGACCAGAGGACTGCTCCTCAGGAGACGCAGCCTTGTGTCTGGGGTGGAGGCTGGGGGTGTGAGACTGCCTTGTTGTGTCTGGGCTCCTGACAGGTCATTAACGTCAGGGTGGGAGGGCAGGAGGCGGGGGGGGGGGGGGGGGGTTGCTGAGCAGGAGAGGCTGTGGCAGGGAAGGTCGGGTGGGAGCAGCCTGGGGCTCCTTGCCTCCAGGCTCCTGCAAGAAGGTGTCAAGCTGCCAGGGGCAGAGGCAGGCGGCGTCCAGGGTCCTCAGAGCAGCTTGGCAGATTCCTCTGGGCATTCTGCTGCCTGGGAGCTGCCTCAGCACAGTCCTACCCCAACCGCCACTTGGATCTCAGCCCCCAGCGTGCCGGGCCCAAGGCTGTTCCCTTGTGCTGGGCCCCGGACACGGGCTTGGGGCGGGTTTTCCTGCGGGTTTGTAGGCAGTGCCCTGAGCAGGGATGTTGCTGCGTCTGGTCCCTCTTCAGCTCTGGGTTGGCCCCTTACGGTTGTCCCCATGCCCAGAGGGCTATGATAAGGACACTTGGAGCCACCGGTGCGGTGCCAGCAGCTGGTGAGATGAGGGGGCTATTGAGAGGAGCACTCTGGGTGATGCTGGCACCCACGGCAGCTGCGGCCCACACTGCTTCTGGGCCCATATTGTCTCCTGGGGTGCTGGGTAGATCTGATTCAGACGTGTCCTCCCTGAAGGCTAGCTCTGGGCCACGCTGTGAGCCCTCCTGTGGGAAGACACTCAGGCTCCCTGGGCCCCTCACAGAGTGGCTGGGGGCACCTTTTGGCCCTCAGATCTGGTGTGGCCCAGAGGAAAGCCATCCCGGCACTGTCCTGGGGCGCTGTGAGTACTTGCAGATAGCATGGACGCCGAGGCAGGAGCCAGGCCGGAGTCCCCCCAGGCAGGCTCAGCTTACCCAGGCATCTGGGCGTGGCCTGCTCTGCTCACCTGGCTCTGGTGTTTCAGGGGCGGGGACAGTATGCTCCTTGACCACCACCTCTAAGTGATGTGCAGTGCGTGACAGCCTCTGGCACCCCCGGAGTTGTGGACACTGGGACTGCAGAGGCATGAGGACCAGGTGTCCCAGGACTACTCCCCACTGAGGGCTGTGCCAGCATTGCAGCCGGCAGAGCTAACACCAGATCATCTGGGCCAGAGTTACGAGGAATTGACGGGGGCTTAGCTTGGAAAATGACAGTCCCATTTGGGCCATGTCAGGGAAACAGGAGCCGCCACCATGCAGCAGTTGCACGTGCCAGGCCCTGGTCCTGGCACCATCAGGAACATGGGGGCCTCAGGGTACTGGCCGAGGAAGCAGCAGCCCGTCATGGCCCAACCCAGTTCTCACTGAGCCCGGCAGAGCCTTGTGCTGGAGCGAGGCCGGACCTGGAGCCAGCAGGGGCCAGCTTTTGCCCTGGCCTCGGGCCTCCTGCCTCCTCGCCAGATAGGGCTGCTCCCAGGGACCTGCGGTGGGAGTGAGAGTCTCCCCCAGCGTGGACACGTCACCCTGAACCCAACTTTGCAGCAGTGTGTGCTCCAGGGCAGTTTCTGCAAAGAGGCCACCTGCAGGGCAGGCTCACGGGTACCAGCGTGTGCACACGACAGGCTTGGGGTCCTGACGGCTGCTCCCAGGCCATGCTAGGAGGGAGGCTAGTGTCGTCCTTTGGGGAACACTGCCAGCCTGCTCTGAGATGCCCCTGCCTCCACCTCCAGGGGACAGAGGAGGTCTCCCTGCTGCTCAGTCTGGCTCCCTGCCCAGTGCCCTGCCCTCTCCTTCCCTGAGCCACACCAGGTAGGCGTGGCCCTTGGAGTGTCCTGTGGCCGCCCTGGGGTCAGTGTCCTGGGCCTGCTGGGGGCATTTCCTTACCTGCTGTTTTTTGTTTTGTTTTGAGATGGAGTCATGCTCTGTTGGCCAGGCTAGAGTGCAGTGGCACGATCTTGGCTCACTGTAACCTCCACCTCCTGGATTCAAGCGATTCTCCTGCCTCAGCCTCCTGAGTAGCTGGTATTACAGGCACGCGGCTACTTTTCGTATTTTTAGTAGAGACGGGGTTTCTCCACATTGGTCAGGCTGGTGTTGAACTCCTGACCTCAGGTGAACCACCTGCGGCCTCCCAAAGTGTTGGGATTACAGGTGTGAGCTATCAGGCCTGGCTTTTTTTTTTTTCTTTTTTTTTTTTTTTTGAGACAGAGTTTCGCCCTTGTTACCCAGGCTGGAGTGCAATGGCGCGATCTCGGCTCGGCGCGATCTCGGCTCACCGCAACCTCCGCCTCCTGGGTTCAGGCAATTCTCCTGCCTCAGCCTCCTGAGTAGCTGGGATTACAGGCACGCGCCACCATGCCCAGCTAATGTTTTGTATTTTTAGTAGAGACGGGGTTTCACCATGTTGACCGGGGTGGTCTCGATCTCTTGACCTCGTGATCCACCCGCCTCGGCCTCCCAAAGTGCTGGGATTACAGGCTTCAGCCACTGCGCCCGGCAGCCTTTTTTTTTTTTTTTTTTTTTAAACTGCTATGTCTTTAGATGTCTGAAGTGTGATGTGGACACATGGGGCTGTCTCTGGTTTTTTGAGCCCCTCTTTCTGAGGGTCCCTGGGGTGCTGCACAGGCCCCCACTCTGGGGGACCGCAGAGTGTGAGGAAGTGCTCTGGGTGGACCCAGTGGGGCATGAGCAGTGGTGTTGGGGCTGCATCCAGAGACCGGCAGGAAGTTCCCACAGAGGGACTCCCCTGCCCTGCTGCAGGGTGTCCGTCTGAGGACGGGCCCACCCCTCCTGGAGGCAGTGGGTGTCGGGACCCCGGGAGGTGCTGGCGCTGCTGACTCTGCCTCTCTGCTGTTGCAGGGGCCTCGTCCACATGCTCACCCACCTGGCTGAGGCACTGCACCAGGCCCGGCTGCTGGCCATTCTGGTCATTCCGCCCGCCATCACCCCCGGGTAAGTGCCGCTCTTGAGGTGTCGAGGTGGCTGTGGAGGGCTCTGGGGTTGGGGGTAGCCCGTGCAGGATGTCAGCCAGGGGCCCAGCGGCTCCTGCTCACACCCAAACCCATCTGCATACAGACTTCAGCTGCCGCACACACGGGGGTGCCGCAGAGGGGACAGGCTCTTCGCAGCCGGCCTCGTGCCTTCCTGCCTGTCAGTGGTTGGAGATGCCCTCCGCCCTGGACATATCAAGACTGCTAAAAGGCCCTTGAGTGGAAACAAACTCCCAGAGGGACCCTGGAGCTCTGAGATGTTTGGTCATTGAAGCCAAGTGTACCCCCCTGCATCCGAGGGAGATTAGGCTGAGGCAGGGACAGCCACAGCTGCCACGGTCCAGGGGCCACCCACTGGGGTGAGGCCCTGCCCAGTTGTGTGAGGTTGAGCCAGGAGCGTCTCCCCTGTGCCAGGCACAGAGAAGGTTCCAAGTCAGCATGGGTGTTCCAGGGGCAGAGCTGGGGGCCTAGTGGATACAAGCAGGCTGAGTTGGGGGCTAGCTTGGCTGGGGACACCCCAGGGGGCTCTGCCCAGGATCCACCAGCTGCTGAGGAGCAGCCCCCCAGGCAGACACTGGGCTTCCCGGCCTGCCTCTCCGGAAGGAAGCGGCCAGCCCTCCTCACCTCTGCCGCCTTCTCTTCCTCCAGAGGCAGAGGTGACTGCGGGCCCCGCGCCATGTGTGCTTGGATGCGCCCCTAAACCTGGGGATGGCTAAAGGGACTCACGGAAGAGCCAGTATGTGCTCACCTGTAGGGCGGAGGGCCCCACAGGGTCGTGGGGTGAACCTTATGCTGTGCTGAGGCGCAGGATCTAAGAAATAAAGAGACAGGACACAGAAGTACAAAGAAAACGCAGCTGGGCCCGAGGGGCCACGCCACCCATGAGCGGAGTCAGGCGAGGCTGGCCGGCTAGGCGCCTGGCGAGGCAAGACTGGTGAGCGGCTGGCGAGGCCAGGCTCTCGAGCCCCCGAACGTCCAGAAGCGTGGGTATTTATTGTGTATAGGTTAGGGGGCAGGGCAGTGAGTGAAGTCATCTTTAAGGATAGTGATGGGGTCGTGAGCAATAAAGCATAGGGTCCACCCCCATTAGGTCACCTAGGCCAGGAGGTGGGCCGTGCACAGTGAAGAGGGTGCCGTGTGCGATACTTCTGTCTATGGGAAACTACTAAGAAGATTTATGGGAGGATGCTTTAAGTCACATGGCAGTGACAGAGCTGTCAGGTTACCGCCACCTTCTGGCAGCTTCCAGTGGGTTCTATGGGAAGATGCTTTTCGAGCAGCACAGTAGCAAGAGCTGATGAGGTTCACAGTCCCCAGGGTGGACTGCCGGTCTGAGGGCAGCCTTCCACAAGAACTGGAGCAGGGTCCTACAGCTCCTTTATCAGGAGGAGCGGCTCTCGCCCCAAGCCTGCCACACAGCGGGTATCTTTACGACACTGAACGCTGCCGCCTGGGCCGTGGATTCTTATCCTGGTATAACTGTCTTCCCTTAAACCATGCTCTGCACTGTGTCTGCTCTGGGCATTCCTCCGATTATAAGCTGCTTATTCCTTAATTCATGCTCTGTACTGTGTCCACTCTAGACATTCCTCCAATCATGAACTAAGATATAATTAGAGGTATATATGTAGGGAGATATTCTTTAGGCGCTCATACTATCAACTATCATATGATTATATAGAGAGGATTAGATGAAGGGATTCTTCAAGCCCTAATTCTGTAAACTAATACATGATTATGTAAAGGATATATAGAAGGAAATAGCTGAGTAGTAACACCATAAAGTGAGATATTCCTCAAGCCCTAACTGTGCCAGGGCTCTGCTTAGCTCTCATTCCTCGGTGCCTATGTGGGGGGTTACCCACATTTCCCCCTTTCTTTTGTTTTACAAGTGTGGTTATGGCCGCCATGGCCTGAAGTTGTTGCCTGTTATGTTTATGAAGTTTCTGAATACAGAAGCATGTAATTAAGAAGGTACAAATGCAAGCAACAATCACAAAGTTGACAAACAAGGAGAAACCACCTAAAGGAACAGACCATTTTCTAAACCACTTGATTGGACTGAGGTCAGAGAGGCCTTGTGCCACTCCTTCAAAGGTTTCTGAACCTGGGACTGTAGTTAGATGTGCCTGAGAGGCCTCAAAAATGGGTTGCTTCAGGCGGTGAATGTCCAAGGTGAGGTTATCATCCCAGGATAACAGATGGCGTCGTATAGTGTCCCAGGGGTGAAGTGTAGAATTATCATCGAAAGGAGTGATACAGAAATCAGAGGTGTTCCAGTCACATTGTAACTGAGCACGATGCTCAGGATTTAAAACCCTGTCACCCAGCCAAATGACACTTTGGCGAAGGTCAGTAATTTGATTTGCTAGTTGTTGATCAATCTGAGACTGGGACTTGCAGAGAGCAGTGGAATTCTTTTGCCAATGTTCAACAAAGGGAGCTGTTTGAATGCAGTTGTGTATGGCCACACCAGCAGTTGCGGCTGAGGCCGTGACACTATAAAGTGAGATAATCCTCAAGCCCTAACTGTGCAAGGGTTCTGTTTAGCTCTCATTCCTCGGTGCCTATATGGGGGGTTACCCACACTCAGCGGTGCCTGCCACCCTGCAGATGCCTGTCCCAGCAGAGGCCGGCCACACCCTCAGGGTAGCACAGCCCTGGCCACCTGCCGGGCTGAAAGGCAGCTTGCTGGCCTCCTTCACAGCCTGGAGGCAGCTGAGGGCCCTTTGCACGGTCGACCGCCTTTTCTCTCCAAGCTTTCCAGGGCTCCGTGCTGATGAGTGTGGGCTGCAGCTGGGCCAGGCTGTGCCGGGGCAGACGGCAGTGTGTCCTGCAGGCCAGGTTTCAGGCCCCTGCCGCCGGCCCCACCATCGTGGGCAGCTTCCTCCCCTGAAGCAGGGCCGGCTGTGCTCAGACCCTTCTGGCTGCCAGCATCATACAGCTCCTCGTTCCTGGTGGGCTCTGACCGTCCCCTCGATGGAAGGCCCTGGAGAGTGGAAAGCGGAAGTGGTGCTGAGGGCTGAGCCTCCGGGCTGCTTTGTGCCTGTCCTCAGCCTTCACACGTACCCAGCACTGTGCAGACGGGACTCGCTCTGCCTGTGACCAAGCCCTGGGGAGCCGCTCCCATCTGCGGCCACTGCTCTGTGGCCTGGCCCTCCACCTCCCTTACGTGTCCGCTGCGCTGACCTGTGGGTGGTGCTGGGGGGACGGCCTGGCTCTGCCTCAGTGTTTCTGCTTCCACAGCCCAGCAGCGTCACCCTCCCCAGCAAGAACAGGCCCAGGTTCAGCGCTGGGGTCTCACCTGTGTTCCGGGATCAGGGCCTGCGTCATCCCCTACTCTACATCTTTTTTCCTTTTCTTTTTTTTTAAGATGGAGTCTCGCTGTGTTGCCCAGGCTGGAGTGCAGTGGTGCAATTTCATCTCACTGCAACCTCCAACTCCCAGGCTCAAGTGATCCTCCCACCTCCGCGTCCCAAGTAACTGGGACCACAGGCACATGCTACCACATCCACCTAATTTGTGTAATTTTAGTAGAGATGGGGTTTTACCATGTTGCTCAGTCTGTTTTCAAACTCCTGACCTTAGGTGATCCACAAGCTTCTGCCTCCTAAAGTGCTGGAGTTACAGGAATGAGCCACCATGCCTGGCCTTTTTTTTTTCTTTTCCTTTTTTTAAATTTTTTTTTTGAGACAGGGTCCAAATCTGTCACCCAGGCTGGAGTGTAGTGGCATGATCTCGGCTCACTGTAACCTCCGCCTCCCAGGCTCAAGTGATCCTCCCACCTCAGCCTCCTGAGTAGGTGGGACCACAGGTGTGTCCCACCATACCTAGCTAAGTTTTGTATGTTTTTGTAGAAATAAGGTTTTGCCATGTTGGCCAAGCTGGTCTTGAACTCCTGGTCTTAAGTGATCCTCCCAAGCCACCGTACCCAGCCTTTTCTGATGTGAGACTCTTATATCTGACACTTACGTCCGATCTGTGTTTCCAGGGTTTGAAGGGGGCAGGCAGGGAGTGGTTGGGAGGACTTTGCAGGCCTGGGGCTGGGAGAAGTTCCTCAGGGTGGCAGCTCCTCCTTATCCAGAGCCTTTGGGCCTGGCGGCTCCTGGGTTGCCCTCTGTGCTTAGGGGAGCTACAGGAGCAGCTGTTGGTGGGGACCAGCTCAGGAGCCCAGGGTAGTTTCTGAGGCTGGGGCAGATGGCCATGGGGCCTGCCTTCTGCTGGAGCTTCTGGCCCTAGGCAGGAAGTAGGCAGTCAGAGCTGGGCCAGGCCCCCGCCCCTCACCCCATAGCAACCGAAGCTCGCAGCTCCCAGCTCCCTCTGCAGGGCGCTGGTTGGGGTGGCGACTGTAGGGTGGGATGCAGTGCTGGGGCTGGGGTCCGCTCTGACCACACTGGGGGCGGGGGCGGGGCCGAGGCCTGCGGTGGAGATCCCGAGGGAAGTGGGACCCAGCTGGGTGGAGAGCTGGCTTCCCTGCAGAGGTCAGGAGGACTGTTTTATCATCTGTTTATCCTCCCCCTACCCCACCCTGAGGGAAGAGCCGCCTGCTGCAGAGGAGCCTCATAAATGCCTCTCCCGATGCTTTTTCTGCAGAATGTAATCGTGCTTGTCACTCACCTCACAAGAGCCTTGCTGCCGACACGCAGCCTCTCCCTTTCCAGGGCCGCAGTCTGGGGAACAGTGGTTCTGGGAGGGAGGTCTGCGAGCAGCAAGGAGGGGCGGCCCCGTCGCCAAAGGCAAATTCATCGTGTCCTTTGTCACTAGACAGAGGCAGCCCTAACTCAGCTGTCATAGACCCCAGGGGGTCTGGTCCTGGAACTGGGTGCCGTGCTGACGTCCAGCCCTGCTCCCACGGTCACAGTCTGAGCAACGGAGGAGACCCATAGGCAGAGCCATAGCGTAAACCCCGCAGGCCAGTGGGACCAGCAAGCTATCCCCAGGTGTCCATGTGGTGGTGCGTCCTTGCGTGGGGAGCGGAACCCCTGGGTCTACCTCCTGTTGGCCTCATGTTTTCTGGGCACCCTTAGCTACTGGGATCCCCTTGGGTGCAGGGAGCTGATCTCAGGAACCCAGTAAGGGCTGGTTTCCTTCCTGGCCCTGCTGGTGCCGTTGGTGGCTTTGTAGGCAGTGGTCCACTCTGAGTGGGGTGGGGCCACATCTCTGGCCATTTCCAGCCCCCATGGTTTAGGGCAGGCCGTCACTGTACATGGTGCCCGACTCGGCAGTCAGAGAAAGGCCCTCACTGGACCCCCAGCACATTTGCACAGAGGCCCCAGCTTCTGTCCACCTGCCCCTTGCCTGCAGCCTCAGGGGCTGGGGCTGCCGTGTGCCGGCATTGTGTGTTGAGGCCTCTGGGGGCGGGGGGGGCTGTAGCACCCTGTGCAGTGTGGATAGACAGAAGTCCAGCCTGAAATCAGGCCCCAAAGGGTGCTGGCCAGCCATTCAGGGAGAGGGCTAGTCCTGCAGGCTGATGGACAGAGCAGCCATCATGACGGGGTGAGGAGGGAGCCCCCGGGACTGGACTGGCTGGCACAGAAGACAGGCGACTCAAGGCTATGGGAAGCAGGTTGAGAAATCCCTGACAGGTGGGCATAGTGGGAGGGGAGCTGTTAAGACCCCTTGGGACAGTCTGTGGGGGGAGGAGCAGGTGTGGGCACTGGCTGCTGGGGACAGACGCCCTGAGCATGGGACGTTGCGTGGACAGTGATGCCAGCATCTGGTAGGGTTGAGACTGGTATTTCCTCGGGGCTGCTGGGAGGCCAGTCAGTGATGCCACTGTTTCTGTTAGGAATGGGGAATGGTATTCCCTTGGGGCTGCTGTGGGGCCTGGCTCTGCAGGTGGCAGCAGCAGGGCCAGGTGGAATGGCTGGCAGAGAGTGGTGACCACAGGCTGAGGCCACGTTGACGTGGAGCCAACACCCCTTTTGCGTCGACTGTACCTGTGCAGATACTACCCGGAGCTGCAGGTGGTCGGCCGAGGGAAGAGAGGGCATCTGCCATGTGGGGCCAGTATCGGGACCGAGGTGGGTGGCAGGTAGAAGATGGGAGTCGTGCTGTGCTGGAGGGACAGTGGGTACGTGGCAGGAGGCTGTGGCCCACTCGCCTCACTGTCTCCCCTCAGCGTCTGGGAGGACAGTGTTCCGGAGGCTGCAGCCACCCCTGTTCTGGCAGCCATGGGGTCCACATGGCTGGAGAGACCTGGTCAGGCCCCGGCCTGGGATTGCTTGTTCCCTCTTTCTGGAAAGAGGGAAAGGAGGGGTGACTTGGAGAGGAGAGCATGAAGCAGCCCGCTGGACGGTGCCAGGGTGCCGGGGTGCACAGCAGCCTGTCTCAGCACGAAGCTGGTGCGGGGGCAGCCCGGGCGTCCAGCCATCTGGAAGGGCACTGGTGTTGGTATGGGCCCGGGTCCGGTCGAGGCTGAGTGGGCATTCGCCCTCCTTGCCACTGCCGGCATGGGGCCCGCCCAGGACATGGGAGGCCGGAGGCGGGAGGCAGGCAGCTGGCTGCAATGAGCGTGTTTTCCTCCCTCGCTTCCTCCCTGGGCTTTCGTTCCTCAGAAACGATTTCAGAACATGGTATTTTCAGTGTGAGCAGTAATTCCTGTTCGTCAGAAGTCACACTGTGTCTAATCTGTGGCAAGCTGTTACTTCATCACTCAGCCATGGCAATCCCCTCTTGTCCGGGTGCCACGGGGCACAGAGACAAATGGCTCCGCTGTGGGCTGTCGCGGGTATGGGTAGGGACACAGGCTGGGGAGGGGCGGTCCTGGCAGCGGCCCCTGCGCAGCCTGTCTTCCTCACGGGTAGGAGGAGGTCCACCGTCCCAGGTGGTCCCCAGGGCCAGTGCCAGGTCGGGGGTGGCTGGACCATGGGCCCAGGCCTGGTGTCCTCCCCTCTCTCCCGCTGAGGACCACCATGAGCTGCTCCCACCTCGACGGGGCCTGCCTCGTCCTTGCTGTTGTGTTACCACCTTGACAGTGTGAGGGCCGCTCCCAGCCTGTGGCCATGGTTGGTCCCAGCTGTAGCAGAGTTGTGGGGTCTGTGGGCAGCTGTGTGAGCCCTGAAGGGAAATGTGGATCGTGCCACATGCATGTCACATGTCGGGTGCACTGGGGGTCAGTGTGGAGCCACATCCTGGTAGAACTGTCCCTTCCTGCTTGGGAATGTCATGGAGATGCATTTCTGGTGGAGCCCTGGGGGGCATTTGTGGGTGGTTTCTGTGTCACATTCAGTAGCTGGGGGGATTCAGGTCCTAGACACATGGTGTCATCTACCAAAGCCTTGTGGGGGAAGCCAGCTCTACCAGGAATGCCTGTTGTGGCCAAGGCTATGAGGTGGTGGGGGCGTGGCAGCTCCATGGATGTGGGGGAGGCTCCAGAGTCCAGCTCACGGCAGGAGGCTGCGTGTCTGATAGCGTGTGAAGTGGGATGGTGCCTGGGAGGGCATTGTAGGCACAGAGGCAGGGGTGGTTGGTCTGTGGGACAGGCCCCTGCAAAGTAGAAACTGTGCTGAGCGGGCTGCCATGAGATTGGCGGAGGAGGAGCTGAAGGACCAGGGAGTCATGCCGGTCAGTCTCGGCCAGGTATGGTGGCGTGTGCCTGTAGTCCCAGCTACTCGGGAGGCTGAGGCAGGAGGATCACTTGAGCTCAGAAGGTTTTGAGGCTGTAGTGAGCCAAGGTCATGCCACTGCACTCCAGCCTGGGCAAGAGAAGATCGCAGCCCAGGAGCGGCCAGGCTGGGATGGACCCACGCAGCACAGCCTGGCATCAGTCCACAGGCCCCCAAGTGCTGTGGGGCTGTGAGCCAGGGTTTCTGTGTGGGGACTGACAGAGAGCTGGCCCTCCAGCCAGGCCTCCTTTTTGCTGCGTCCTCACGTGGCAGAGAGCTGTGGTGTCTCTTCTCGTAAGGACTCTAACTCCACCGTGGGTCCCATCATCACTGCCTTGTCTAACCCTAGTCACCTCCTCGAGACCCCATCTCCAGAAACCATCCGGTCGGTGGTTAGGACTTCAACATAACTGTTTGTGGGGACATGGCATCCTGTCCCCAGCAAGGCTGACTGATGGTCTCGCTCTGTCACCCAGGCTGGAGTGCAGTGCAGTGGCACCATCACGGCTCACTGCTGCCTCCACCTCCTGGGCTCAAGCCATCCTCCCACCTCAACCCCCTGGTAGCTGGGACTGCAGGCATACACCACCATACCTGGCTAATTTTTTACTTTTTTTGTGGAGACAGAGTCTTACTGTGTTGCCCAGGCTGGTCTCCCAACTCCTGGGCTCAAGAGATCTACCCTCCTCGGCTTCCCAAAATGCTGGGATTACAGGCATGAGCCATCACACCCAGCCATTTTTCCTTTCTTCAATCAATTAAAAAGGCAAGAAGATTGCTTGAGCCCAGAAGTTCAAGGTTGCAGTGAGACAGGAGTGTGCTGCTGCACTCCAGCCTGGGTGACACAGACCCCATCTCAAAATAAGAAAAAAGAAATGACCTTGGGTGTGGGTGAGAGGACGTGGGTGGAGGCCTCGGCCCAGCGGGAGGCTGCAGGGTGGCAAGGGTCCTGTGGACACCTGGATTTGGGGCTGCAGGCTTAGGGGCTCCTGGTTGTAGGGAGGGGCCCAGGCACTGAGGGAGGCCACCGGGAGGTGATGGGCATAGCGCTGGGGGGTGTTTGTCGGGGTTCCAGGGAGGCTGACCGTGCCTGAGCAGTGAGGCTCGGCAGGCAGGGCTCCAGGAAGAGAGATCGGGGCTGAGGGGACCATGGATGATGCCCCACATCCCTGCAGACTCTGGGGCCTGGGTCTCATGGTGCCCAGCAGAGGAGGGAGGCCCGGACCTTGGAGCTGGCAGACTCAAGGCCGGGGCTGGGATAAAGCTGCACATCTGGAGAGGGGCTCCTCAGGCCTGCCACGGGGGATCTGCAGGGGCATCTTTGGCCCTCATGTCCCTGAGAGAGGCTCCAGCACTGCTCCCCCAGCACCGAGGCCCCTGGCGTGGCCCATATTTGGGAGACCAGTGACCTTGAGCAGAGGAGGGGTCACTGCCTAACAGGGACCCACCTCGCTTCTGTGAGTGCCACTCCTCCGGCCGCACCCCGCCCTGTGTCCTGCTCCCATGAAGGCCCTCAGCCCTCAGCGTTGACCTTTGTGTGCCCCTCCCGTCTCCCCTCTGCTCACAGACCTGGTGTGGAGCGGCCGTCGGCGAGCACTCAGCTGTCCCTGGGCCAGGCGGGAGGGCTGCCCAGGAGACACTGGTCCCCAGTGGATCTAGGTCAGGAAGGCGAGTCCCCAAGGGAAGGGCTGCCGTCCTGAGATGGCCTGGGGCCACGTCCTCCTCAGTGCCTGCCACAAACCACCTGCCCTGGTGCCCACTCCTCTGTGCTGGGGATTGTACCACACAGCCCTGCTCTGTCCCGGGAGCCAAGTGTTTGCCCTTCCCGTCTCCCCGCTGAGGTCCAGAGAGGGCTTTGGACAGCCTGGCGGGGTCAGGCCGATGCTGAGTGTTCTTGAGGGCTGGCATCCCAGGAGCTGGCTCTGCTTTCAGAGAGGCTTTGGTGCAGACCCTGGATGGGGACGCTCCTGGGAGCCTGGATCTGTCAGCTCCATCTCAGCGGCCCCCGCTCTCTGCAGTGGCCCATCCTCTTGGCTGCTCTCCACTCACCTTGCCCCTCCATGTGTAGCGCTGGCCCGGTCTTCCCGCTGTCAGCCCTGTTTTCGGCTGTAACTTGGTCTCAGAGAGGCCTCTGGGCCCACGTGACCACATCATCCTGTCTTCCCCAGGCCCCAGCCTCTGTGGCCCTGACCCAGTTGCAGGCTGCCCCCACCCTACGGAAAAAGGGCCCACACAGCCAGCTTGCCATCACCCTAGCTGGGCAGGGGCTTCAGACGGCACAGAGTAGCCTGAGGTGGCTGTACCTGTCTTGCAGGACCGACCAGCTGGGCATGTTCACGCACAAGGAGTTTGAGCAACTGGCCCCTGTGCTGGATGGTTTCAGCCTCATGACCTACGACTACTCCACGGCGCACCAGTGAGTGTGGGCTTGGGGGCTCCTGGGCACAGCAGTGAGTGTGGACCTGGGGGGGCCCTGGGTGCAGCAGGCACAGCTACAGTCTGTGGCTCTGTGCATAAGGGGGAAGCCGGTGGCACTGTGCCCGCTCTGTGCCCTGTGGTAGTTACATGGGTGGGGCCCTGCCTGGGGTGGAGCTGGGTCATGGGGGTGGGCATGGGCACAGGCACAGTCCTGATGCTGTGCTGTCCTCCTTGGTCTGAGCCACACTGCTCTGGGAGGGCCGTGTGACAGAGGCACAGGCAGGGACACTACAGCAAGGATGCCTGGGAGGCCTCGTGTCTGCTGACCCCCTTCCCACCCATGTCATGCAGACTCCTGCCTGTGGCTCTGGGGTGGGGAGCGGCACATGAGTGCCTAGCCCTGGATGTGGGTGCTTCATGGGGCCCGCTTTGCTGACAGCCCGTTAACATGGATCGTTTCTGTTCTTCCCAACTTCGGAGAGGCAGCTGCAGCCTGGGGAGAAGGCATCCCTCGCTGGAAGGCCCCAGCGATGGCTCAGGAGCGTGACCCTCCCTGTTGCTGAAACTCACTCACCCCTTGCCCTGCAGGCCTGGCCCTAACGCACCCCTGTCCTGGGTTCGAGCCTGCGTCCGGGTCCTGGACCCCAAGTCCAAGTGGCGAAGCAAAATCCTCCTGGGACTCAACTTCTACGGTATGGACTATGCAACCTCCAAGGATTCCCGGGAGCCCATTGTTGGTGCCAGGTGAGCCAAGGGCTCTTCCTGCCGTGCTGAAAGTATCACCTGGTGTGGGTGGGTGTTGGAGGATGGGGAGGGTCCCAGTCCTCTGGAGCTTGTGTACCACAGAGTCAGAGATTGGGCTGGGCCAGGAGCCATGCTTGGTGCCCACCCCACCTGGTCGCCATTCGCAGCACCGCCGCGTTAGCTGTCCCCACATCTGCATGAGGCTGCAACGGAGGCTTCCCCCTGCCAGCCTTGCCCCGCAGCACCCGGGCCGGGGCGGGGCCTCCTGCATTGAACGCAGGGCTGACTTCCCGCCTTGTGCGTTCTTCGTGCACTCTGCCAGCGCGGTTTCTTGACGGCGTTAACTTACCTCGTTTCTGGAGGCCGTTCCTCCCGGCTGTGGGGATCTGGCCTCGGCTTTCTCGTCGGCACTCGAAGTCTGTGGCCGCCCTCCTCCCTGCTTTTAGGATTGACATGTTTTCATTTTCCTTTTGCTCAGTGTTCATGGAGCCTCTGGAATCTGTGCCTTTACACTCAGCAAATTTGGAGAATTTGGGGCAGATTCTTGAAATATTTGTTGTTTCTTCCCTCCTCCCCTTTCCTTGGAGACTGCAGACACTGGAGTCCCTGAATGTGTCCCACAGCTCGGGAATACACCTTCTGCTTTTTGGGATCTTTTTTTCTCTGTTTTGTTTTTCTGAGACAGGGTCTCGTGCAGCCTTGGCCTCCCAACAGCTGGAACCGCAGGCGCGCACCACCGCGCTCCCCTGATTTCTGTATTTTTTTGTAGAGACCGGGTTTTGCCATGTTGTGCAGGCTGGTCTCTAATTTCTGGGCTCAAGTGATTCTCCTGCCTCAGCCTCCCAAAGTGCTGGGATGACAGGTGTGAGCCCCAAGCCTGGCCTGGTCATTTCTCTTGCTGCTCCTAACCTGCTGTCAATCCCGTCCGGCGCTTTTGTCACCTCACGTGTTGTGATTCAACTTTCTTATTTTTATTATGTTTTTATTTTTTTGAGACGAAGTCTCACTCTGTCGCCCAGGCTGGAGTGCAGTGGCACAATCGCCACTCACTGTGACCTCCACTTCCCGAGTCCAAGCAATTCTACCTCAGCCTCCCTAGTAGCTGGGACCACAGGCGTATGCTACCACACCCGGCTAATTTTTTGCATTTTTAGTAGATGCAGGGTTTCACAGTGTTAGCCAGGATGGTGTTGATCTCCTGACCTTGTGATCCACCTGCCTCAGCCTCCCAACGTGCTGGGATTACAGGCGTGAGCCACCATGCCCCAGCCTATATTTTATTTTTTGAGATGCAGTTTCACCGTGTTGCCCAGGCTGGTCTCGAACTCCTAGGCTCAAGTGATCCTCCTACCTCGGCCTTTCAAAGTGCTGCAGTGACAGGTATGAGCCACCCAGCCTGGCCAGCATGTAATTCTCACGTCTGGAGGCTTGTCTGGGGTCACCTTACGTGTTCGTGTCTCCACTAAACTTTTGCACGTTGGGAATCTGTTGGAATAACTGCTCGGTGCCCTTGTCTGCCGACGTCAGGGTGGGTTTCCGTGGGCTGGTTTTCCTCCTCAGTCCGGGTCCCATCGTGCCGCCTTTCTGTGGGCCTGGTCCTCTTGGGCTGATGCCTCAGACGCTGCAGATTTTACTGTGTTGGGTGCTGGGTGTTTTGGCATTTTTATAAATCATACTAATCTTTGTTCTGGGTGCAGCTGAGTCTCTTAGAAACAGTGTTAGGGGCTCGTTTTTCGGGAGAACCTTGTCGTTTCTGTGGAGGCCCCAGCTGGCATCTTTATGAGTCTGTGCAGGTCCCCCACAGGCCTGCCCTCCGTGAGGGGTGTGTGCGTGCGCCAGCCCAGGCAGGTGAGCAGGGGCCAGGCCGTCCGCCCCGCTTCCTCCTGGTTGGCCGTGGACGGGGCGGAGGTGACTGCTAGATGGTCGGGTTCTGAGGGTGGCGGCGGCCGGTAGGGGAGTGTGTCTGGCCAGCGTTCCCTGCCTGGCCTCCAAGGCTGCCCTCCCTGAGCCCCTCCACAGCGGTTGTCAGGTGGGCCAGGTTGTACGACCAGGGTCGTGTATGGTGGTCCTGTAGGGAGACTTTCCCCCGACACGCTACTCTCTGTCCACGCTGCTGGTTCTGGGGTCCAGCACAGGCCTGGGCTCCTGCTGTCCTCTGGCTCCTGGCCCTGGGTTTGCTCTGGGTCACTGAGCAGGGCCCGACGTTGCTGTGGGGACGGACACAAGGGGCTGCTGGCTGAGGAGGGCCTGGGTCCGGCCTGGGCAGCAGGAGCCTGGCATCTTCTCTCCCATATCTCACCCATGGGTCAGCGAGAAGTCAGCCCCTCCAGAGACACTCGGGGCTGTGCACAGGCAAGGGCGCTGTCCCAGGGCCCTGGCTCATTTGGGTCCCCTGCTGCTGCTGAGATGGGGCACGGGTCAGTCACTGGCATCAGTTCACGTCCCTGCCGCCGTCTGCCCTCGTCTGTCTGTCGTTTCCGTCAGGGCTGCTCTGTGCTCCTGCGTGTTCTGTATCATCCCCCAGCACGGCCCTCCTGTGACACTGGGACTCCCAAGAAGGCTCTGGAAGCACCGCTCATCTCCACGCCTTCCCCCATCCCTGACAAGGCGTGGTTCTGGGGCCTTCTGGGTGGAGCCATGTAAAGCTTAGGCTCCCAGCCAGGGTCCCCTGTGCAAAGCAAGAGGCCTCCTGACGTACTCAGCCCTGACTCCGCTCCAGCCGTGGGCTCTGCTTACCCAGGCCTTCAGGAAAGCCTCACTTCTGGTTGGCTTTGAAAGGGACACAGTGTTGGCCTTGAGTCTCACCCGTGCTGGTCTTCAAGGGCAGCTGTTAACAAAGCCACCGACAGGGCCGCCTGCAGAACAGCTGCTTCTCAGTCCCGGGGCCGGAGGTCACAGACGAGGTGGCGCCCTGGCCCTGCGCAGCACAGGCAAGCCCCTCCTCCCACCAGCCGGAAGCAGCTGGCTTCAGAGCCCTGGGGGAGCTCCTGGGGGGTCTGAGGAGTCTCTTCTCTCGACACACTGGCCTCGTGCTCTTTTCCCTGCAGGAAGCTGTGCCCTACCAGGCCGTGTCTTCTGCCTGCTGCATCCGGGACACGCAGTCACTTCCTCAGGGCGGCTCAGGGTGGCTCACAGCATTCCGTGATTGTCGAACAGCTGTACCCTTGGAGCCAGTACAGCCCAGTCGCTGGTTGGTCAAGTCTAAGGGGTGCTATGTGTAGTGATTCAACCTGTAATCCTAACAGTTTGGGAGGCCGAGATGGGAGGATCATTCGAGGCCAGGAGTTTGAAACCAGCTTGGGCCACATAGCAAGACCCCGGTCTCTTAAAAAATGTTAAAAGTTAGTGTGGTGTTGCATACCTGCAGTCCCGGCTATGCAGGAGGCTGAGGTGGGAGGATCGCTGGAGCCTGGGAGGTCTAGGTTACAGTGAGCCCTGGACAGCGTCGCACTCCAGCCTGGGTGGCAGAACAGGACCCTGTCTCTCTTTTTGAGATGGTGTTTCACTCTTGTCGCCCAGGCTGGAGTGCAGTGGCTGGATCTCAGCTCACTTCAGCCTCTCACAGGTTCAAGCAATTCTCCTGCTTCAGCCACCCAAGTAGCTGGGACTACAGGTGTATGCCACCATGCCTGACTAGTTTTTTGTATTTCTAGTCACTGCGCCCAGTGACCCTATCTCAAAAAAAAAAAAATTGAGTCTGGGGAGAGGCAGCCACCTATCTTGGGCTGTGGGTGTCGGCCGGGAAGGGCCTAGAGGCTCCATCACCACATCTGGTAACTGCATCCTTGGGTAAGGCGGCCCAGCTGTGACACAGGCACATAGCTCCCGCCCTGTCCCATCCTGTCTCCCCGTCCCCGCTGGCTGCGTTCCCAGATCTTTCCCTGCTGAGATCCTGGCGCCACCTCCCCAGGCTTCTTCCTTGCTCAGCCCAGGCTGGCTCTGCACATGCAGTCAAGGTGTCACAGAACGTCTGGTCAGATGCTCCTGTCCGTCCTGCATCTCAGGAGGCTGCCTGGGCAGACCCAAGGAGAGAGGCCCCCACTGGCCTCTGACGCCAGCCTCCTCCAGGTCTCCCATGAGCTGCCTTCCACCCGGGGGCCAAGAGAGGGACGCCCTTCTTGGTGGATGACCAGGGCTCCTGCCAGCCACTGGGCCAAGGCTGTAGGGTTGGGCCCAGGGGCTGCTCAGGGCAATGGAGGTCCATGGCCCACTGCCCTCCTGAGAGTCCCAAACCTGGGCTCTTGGGCTGGCGTGACAGCAGCAGTGTGTCCGTGTGGGGCGGTCCTCCGTGGTCCCTCTGCTTAGCAGGGTGGAGGAATTGCTCAGACGTGGCTGCCCTGCGGGGTTGGCACCCCTGCTCCAGCCAGGGCCACAGAGCGGAGGTGAGGTATTGGGAGTTCCTCCTCTGCCCGCTGCTGCTTCCTCCATCTCTCCCTCTCTCCGTCGGGCATCTTTTTTTTGAGATGGAGTCTCACTCTGTCATCTAGGCTGGAGTGCAATGGTACAATCTCAGCCCCCTGGGTTCAAATGACTCTCCAGCCTCAGCCTCCCCAGTAGCTGGGATTACAGGCACCTGCCACCATGTTCAGCTAATTTTTGTATTTTTAGTAGAGATGGGGTTTCACCACATTGGCCAGGCTGGTCTCAAACTCCTGACCTCAAGTGATCCACCCACCTTGGCCTCCCAAAGTGCTGGGATTACAGGCATGAGCCACCTCGCCCAGCCCCCTCGGGCATCTTTGTTCTTCATCCTTCCTTTTTAGACGTCGGCAGCCTCCCCAGGCTTTGGAGCACGTCCCCGGTTTTCTGGAGACCCTTCTCCAAGACAAGTTTCCAAGCTGGTGTCCGTGGGGTGACCTCCCCCCATCAGGAGGTTCAAGAATGTCTTTCTCGGCCGGGCGCGGTGGCTCAGCCTGTAATCCCAGCACTTTGGGAGGCCGAGGCAGGTGGATCACGAGGTCGAGAGATAGAGACCATCCCGGTCAACATGGTGAAACCCCGTCTCTACTAAAAATACAAAAAATCAGCTGGGCATGGTGGCGCGTGCCTGTAATCCCAGCTACTCAGGAGGCTGAGGCAGGAGAATTGCCTGAACCCAGGAGGCGGAGGTTGCGGTGAGCCGAGACCGCGCCATTGCACTCCAGCCTGGGTAACAAGAGCGAAACTCCGTCTCAAAAAAAAAAAAAAAAAAAAGAATGTCTTTCTCGTGCTCGCTCTGCCTCCTCCATAGACACACGTAGAACGTCCTCTCCGTCCCTGGTCCCCCTGACTCCTCTGTGGCGTGTCTGGGTGGGTTTTGTGTGTAGGTCCTGTTGGGATTTCCGTGACCCTTTCCACGTGAGTCTTTGTGAGTTACAAGGATGAAATTCGCAGACCATTTCGGAGCGGCATTCAGTGCACCCACAGAACTATGCGGCCCTCACTGCTCCCCGAAAGCGGCCCTGTGCCTTGCAGTAGCGGTTGCCTTCCCTGCCCTAGCCCGTGTCCACCCCCAGCCCACCGTCTGTGGGTTCGTCTGTTCTGGACGTTCTGTGAGGTCGAGGCTGAGGCCGCCCGTGTGCTTTGCATCCTCACTCCTCACGTGGCCCTCTCTGTGTGCCTGTCCCTCCCGGGGTGCTCCCTGAACCCACCCTCCCCTCCTCTGCCTCTCAGGCAGGCCGCTCGCCCGCTCTCCCCTCCCTGTGGCCGGTGCTGCTCCCCAAAGGACCCGTGTGGCCCTTGTTCCTCCTGAGAGCCCCCTCACACCAGCCGTGCTCCTGGGGCCTCATAAGCCCTGAAGGGAGGTCCCAGTTATCAGCCTGGGTAGCCACTCCGGTCCCCAAGGGTCCGGCCCCTCTGAGGATGGTCCTCCCTGCGCCATTGGCCTGGACTCACTCCTGCCTGCAGCTGCCCCGCCCTTACACCCGGTGGCCTCACCCTCCCCAGGAGTGAGTCTCGGACCCTCTCTGGGCTTTTGGGAGCTGGGCACACAGCCCCACCCAGCACCTGGCTCCTGCTTCTCCTCATCCCCAGTGCCTGCTTGGGGGTAGCGATTCCCAGGGTTGCGGTCCCTGTCAGCGCCCTGGTCATGGCTGCCCCCACAGCGTGGTCACCACCCCCACGTCAAACCATCAGCCTGAGCAGGAGGTACCCAGTTCTCTCAGGGATCCTGGCCACCCCCAGCCTCAGCTCCTCCTGGAGGCAGCAGATTTTGAGGGGTAACCACAAAGGCCCCCCAGGAGGAGGAGTATGTGGTGTGGCCAGAGCTCCCCACAGCTCGAGGTTCCCTGTCCTGTGGCATCTGCCCACGACCCTGCCCGTCTCATTCTCACAGAGCTACTCAGCAGATACTGTAGGGCGGGGGGGACGCTGCAAATTAATCAATACCTCGAGTGCCGTTTCAGAGAAGGATAAAGCAGTGATCTTAGAGCTGTCTCAGGGTTGCGGCTATGCCTGCAGCTGCCTCCATGACATTGCCTGGCCTGGAGGAGCTTCTGGAAGGACCAGGTTTACATACACTGAGGGGCCTGGAGGGCAGAGGTCCAGCAGAGCTTTTCCAGGCCTGGGATGGCTGGAGCTGCCAGCCACTGCCAGCGTCTAGAGGGGCTGGGTACAGTGGTTCACGCCTGTAATCCCAGCACTGGGAGGCTGCAGCGGTGGATCACTTGAGGTCAGGAGTTCCACCTGGCTAACATGGAGAAACTCGTCTCCACTAAAAATACCAAAACCATCTGGGCATGGTGGTGGGTGCCTGTGATCCCAGCTACTCAGGAGGCAGAGGTGGAGGTTACAGTGAGCCGATATCGTGCCACTGCGCTCCAGCCTGGATGAAGGCAACAAAACCAGGTGCCGAGGGGAAGCTCTGGCTTGGGGAGGCTGCCCGTGCGCTGTGTCCCGCCCTCCCTGCTGTGTCTCCTGGGTCTGATGTTTGCAGAGCGAGCAGCCCCTATCCACCCCATGCCCCGAAAGGCCAGGGCCACCCCACGGGGTCCGGCACTTTATCAAGCACTGCTGGGCGGGAGGCAGCTGCTCCCCCTCACGGCTCTGAAGTGACATATGCCCTGGTCTGGAAGAGGCTCCCGGGGCCGGGGGGCCTCTGCCCTGCTCAGGACAACAGCAGCCTCTCCCTCTTTGGGAGCCTCGAGCACCCCACACCTCCTGGGCAGGAGCGCAGGCACGCTGAGAAGGTGGGTGGAGGTGCGGTCCCGTGGCCACCATTTCTCACTTAGATGAAGCCCGCCCTGTCCAGCCCTGCTCCCTTAGGGTCCTGCGGATGCCCCTGCAGCTGCCCACTGCCCGTCCTCCCCTCCCTCCATGGCACCTGGGCTGTAGGCTCCAGGCCAGGCCTCCTCCCTGTGGCTGCAGCCCCAGGCACTTGGGGGGCACGGTCCTCACACAGCAGGCACGGGTCATATTCTACTGTCAGCCACCGCCACCTGCACAGACTCCTGCTGCAGAGGCCAGAAGCTTCCAGAACCATCTGTTGGTGCTGCTGGTGGCTGTGGCCCAGTGTTCTTGAACCACCTGCCCTGGTCCCAGATGTGCAGTGAGTTGTGCACACACTCAGAGACCCCCGTGACCTTTTGGAAAGCGCAGTCCTGTCCCCGGCACCTTGGGAATGAGCTGTCCTGTATGAAGGATGGGTGGTTCCCACACCCCTGGCTCCTGGTGCTCAGGAGGGGCCTGCTGCAGTCCAGGGCATGGGGGGGTGACTTCGAGACTGAGGCAGACGCAGCCTTTGAAATGGTGCAGAAACCACTGCCCTGGGCAGCCATCCCCAGGACGAGGCCCTGCCCGTCGGCCCAGGGCCTGCAGTGGGGCCAGGGCAGCCTGAGGCCTGCCTGGTTGACCTCTCACCTTCTGTCTGGGTAGTGAGGAGTCCCCGTCCAGCAGCCACTGCATAGCCTGAGGGCCACAGCCAGGGTCAGGCAGCTTCAGGCCCCCATGTCACCCTCCAGATCAGGGCATTGAGGACTCGGTGGAGTGGCTTCTCCTGAGGCGGCTACTGGAAAGATGTGCTTTCTGAGGATTCCTCAGACACAGGACCTGAGGCTCCAGCCTCCCCCTCTACACCAGCCATCGTCGCCCAGACCACTGGGACAGTGGCCCTGCCCCTGCTGATAGCCACAGCCTCTGAGGGTGCAGCGTGGGGCCGTGGGCGGAGTTCCGAAACCCACATCCTGGTCTCCCCAGGTACATCCAGACACTGAAGGACCACAGGCCCCGGATGGTGTGGGACAGCCAAGCATCGGAGCACTTCTTCGAGTACAAGAAGTGAGTGTTGGGATGCGGGTGGCTGCCTCGGCCTGTGTGCGCAGGGTGGGGCCTTAGCGGTGGAAGCGGGGGAGCCCACTTGCCACTCCTGGCCCGCCGCACAGCAGGACGGCACGTGGCCACCTGGCGGGGGGAGGGCAGGACGTGGACCGTGGCCGTGGGGGAGGCGGCCCGGGGCCGGCACAGCCGGTGGACAGGCGACAGTGCCCTTGTCTTGCAGGAGCCGCAGCGGGAGGCACGTCGTCTTCTACCCAACCCTGAAGGTGCGTGTGCCGCTGGCTGCGGGACGGGGGTCCATACAGTGCTGCCCCGGTGTGGCGGCGTCCCTGGGTGCTGGGGGATGGGCCCGGGAGGCGCTCACCCTTCCATCTGCGCCCAGTCCCTGCAGGTGCGGCTGGAGCTGGCGCGGGAGCTGGGCGTCGGGGTCTCCATCTGGGAGCTGGGCCAGGGCCTGGACTACTTCTACGACCTGCTCTAGGCGGGCATGGCGACCCATGGCAGACGGGTTCTTTCCTAAGCCCTGGAGCGAGTGACCGGGTGTGAAATACAGGCCTCCACTCTGTTTGCTGTGACGGGTCTGCTGAGGTCCTCAGTGGGGGGCCCCGGGCACCGTGTCATTCCCAACCCCCCGTGGTGGGGTGGTCCCTGGCTGGGGGGCACCTTGAGAGCTTGAGCCCCTCCCACCTGGGCACTGCTGGCTGCCTCCTGTCGGCTGGGCAGGGAGGACCCACTCCACCTGCCCCACCAGGACAGCCGGGCTCAGGCCTCTCCGGGCTGCTGCTGTGGGACAACCCACAGCTGGATTCCAGGGCCACCCACACCTGGACTCCAGGGCACTGGCAGAGCTGAAAGCCCCACCCCCATGCACCTGCCACAGCATATGTGTGTCACCTGCAGAGAGCCACCCAGACGTCCTCACGGAACCCAGGATGGCAAGGGTGCAGGGGCTGCCCTGAGGATGGGCTCAGAGGGGCCTGGCCCGCCCTCTTGAAACTGGCCCTGGACCCTGGCTCAGCTCTGCTGCCTCAGGTGGTGCAACCTCCAGGCCAGCCTGGCCATGTCAGGGAGCACGAGAGGGCCAAGTCAGGACAGGCGTTTCCACTGAGGGGTTGGGCAGTGTCCAGGACCGGGGGGGCCCTGGGGGATTTGGGGGCATCATGAGCCGAGGCCTCACAGCCCTGGTTTCCCTGCCCCCGGTTGCCACCTTGTCCTTGGCCGGCCGTGAAGCCTCCCCCTCCTCACCAGCGAGGCCTGCGGGCTGAGGCGGACGGCAGAGGACACGGGATACACGTCACGGGCGGGGACTCAGAGGGACAGAAGTGAGTCGGAGTGGGCGGGCCTGGGAGTCCCTCACTGAGAATGCTGTGGGTGGGGACAGTGAGGCCAGGGTGGGCACTAGGGTCCTGGTTTAGTCTATAACGTTAGGAGGCAGGGGTGGGGTCTCTTCCACAGGTGGGAGCTGAGGAGGGGGTCTTGGGTGGGACCCAAGGCACCCACACATGAGAAAGGCGTCAGGGAGGCCTGTGTACAGCCATCCTGCCTCGTCGCCTGCCGCGGACGTAGGAGCTGCAGGGGGTGCCGGGCGCCGTGGCTCACACCTAGAATCCCAGGACTTGGGGAAAGCAGTGGCGGGAGGAATGCTGGGCTGAAACCCCATCTCTGCCCCCCAAAAATACAAAAATCATCAGGACATGGTGGTGTGTGCCTGTAGTCCCCACTACTCAGGAGACGGAGGTGGGAGGATCCCTTGAGGAGGCTGAGGCGTAGTGCGCTGTTAGGACTGCACTCCAGCCTGGGCACAGAGCGAAACCTGGCCTAAAAAGAACAAAAAGCTGCCACTGGCTTTGTACCCCAGAAGTGCTGACACTGACATTCGGGTTGTCCTGTGGCTTCCGTTGGAGTGAGGGTGGGGGACATGCAGGTCTGGGAAGGTGGTGGGGCCTGGGGTCGGGCACTGCCGGGTCAGTGTGGGTGCCACACAGCATGGAATGCCTGGAGCAGGCTGCGTGTCCCCAGGGGCATGGGGAGAGGGCAGGGCAGGCATGAGCTGGAAACTGAGATTGTGGGGTGCAGTTTGGGGGTCAGATGCCCAACCTGAACTGTCATCCCTGTGGCTGGTGCCCCCATCACAACCTGCATGGGGGGGTGCCCCCAGCCGCAGGGCTCTGCCTAAGCACCACTCATGCCAGAGGCTGCTCTGCCCAGGCCTGGGTGCCAAAGGGGAAGATGGGGTGCGGGGAGGTGAACCAGCAACAGGCACGGGGGGCTGCTCACACTTTATTAAGAGATGCACCAGGAGCCCCACGGCCACTGTGGAATGTAGGCGAGGGGCCCGCGGCCCAGCCTAGAGCACCAGGGCAGCGGGGCCACCTCCAGGATGCCGAGACCTGGCCCCTCCAGCCCCAGCCTGTGACCCAGGAGGCCAGGGGCCGAAGGCTGGCTCCCGTGTGAACACCACTCTGGAGAATGATAGATACAAAAACTGCTGGAAGCCCCTCCCACCCCTGCCCCGGGTTCTGCAGCCAGTCTGTGGACATTCCCTCCCCGGGGGTCCGGAGGCCCTGAAGCCACCCAAGCCAGGGCCTTCCAGAAACAGGTTCCGGGCATCTGTCCCCCTCCCCTCCCTCCCAGCATGGGGCAGAGCACTGAGCCGGTGGTGGGAAAGGCAGGTGTGGTGCCGCCATCTCCCCGTGGGCATCCGTCGGGCGGGCGGCCTATGCGCAGTAGGTGTCTGCCTTGACCACCTGGCAGTACATGGTCATGGCGAAGGTCAGGCCCAGGATCTGTGGGGACGGAGGAGTGTGGGCGGCTGCCTCAGGCCCAGAGCGGTCCCCGGGGTGGGGGACACAGTGGCAGAGCCCCTCAGTTTCCTGTGGCTCACACGCCCCACCCAACCCCTGAGCCTTGCGGGCATGAGGACACCCGGGACCTCACGGCAACTGGAATTAGGAGAGCAGGGGCCACCGGCTGCCAGCCTCTGCACTGGCCAGTCTTGGGACACCAGCATGGACGGCCGCCCGCCTCTGCCCTGCACCCGCCTCTACCTGTCCCCACGCCCCGGCCCTGCCTGTCCCCCCAGACCCCACCTTCCCTGATCGTGGGCGAGGCCTTTGCTACCTGTTCCCTGCGCTTGGAAGGCCTCAACAAAGGGGGACCCCCGGGCCATACCTGCACCAGCGCCGTGCACAGCCCGAAGACACCCACAGCCAGCAGGTTTTCCTGCAGCCACACCTTCACCGTCTCGTAGCAGGGCTGCAGAGAGGCGTGCCCTGCATGTCACCAGGGTGTCCCAGGCCGCCAGCCCCCACCCTCCAGGTCCCGCTAACCCCCGGCGGGGGTCCCACTCACCGCCTTCCACCAGGTGCCGGGCGCGTGCAGCCCGCAGCTCTCACTGAACTCCAGGCAGCACGAGTCGGGCACACGTGTGGCATTGTACACCTCGAACCAGTCGGTGTAGTTGGAGACGCCACAGCAACGGAACTGGGGGACAAGCTCGGGTCGGGCTTAGGCAGGAGGGGGGCGCCCGCTGACCCCACCCACCTGCCCATGCCTCACATCAGTCTGGATGATGCTCCAGGCGTTGGTGAGACCCACGTTGCCCTGCGTGCCATACAGGTGCAGGCCTTTCTTCAGGTCTCGCTGGGCGTACCTGTCAATCTGGGGGTGCAGGGGGGTCAGCAGGGCAACACTCGCTATGCCCCACCCCCTTACCCAGACGCCCTTGCTGGCCCCTAATCTGGGCCCCAGGCCCCTTACGCACCTCGCCCTGAAGTGGCTCCCGCCCCTGCCACCCTCAGAAACCGCACATCCTCAGAAGCCCTGAGGCCCAGGGCCCCCACCCCTGAGCTTCCTCCCCAGGCTAGGGGAGGACCGTGGGTCCTGGGGGATGGGGGCAGGGACGCAGGTGCCTCCGCGTGTCACACAGCCATGCTCTGTGAGCTGAAAGCCAGGAGCTACGAGCGCCAGGCCCACCTGGCACCCTGGCCTTGGTCCCCAATGTTAAGTGAGGGCCCGGGGCTCCGTTGGGAAGGGGCGGATTCTGGGACCGGGGCAGGGAATGCAGGAGGAGCCTGGAGCGCCCTGCAGTGCCAGGAAGTCAGGATGTGCCCCAAAATGAAGTCTGTTGATGGGGGCGCATCAGGGGACACAGCAGCCGACTGCAGGAGCTCCCCAGGGCCGAAGACGGGCAGTGATTCACGAAACAGAGTAGTGTTGTGTTCTAGCTCAGAGTGCAGCCTCAATCTCCGTGACTTCATCTCAGTATAAACAGACGGCGAGTATATAAATTAGTGGCCCACAAGAGCACTGGGGGCAGACAGCCCAGGATGCTTTCCTCAGAGGGCAGGGGATGACCCCCCAGCAGCCTCGGGTGGGGGAGCGGGCAGATGGCAGAGGGCAGGGGATGTCCCATGAGCGGCCTTGGGGTGGGGGAGTGGTGCCGTCACGCCCGGGTCGCCTCAGAGCCACAGCACAGCCTCCCAGTGTTGCTGGCACTCTCCCTCCAGGCCTGGTGTCCAGAGGCTACTGCCAAATCCACACCCGCTGTCCGTGGCCACCAGCGAGGGCGGATGCGGGGGCCACTCTGCCCACGCCCCTGGGGGTGAGGGTGGAGCCCCCAGCCCCGCAGCTGGGCCTGCGCGGAGGCGGCTGTACCTTGTCTGTGTAGACGAAGAAGAGGATGGCGATGGTGGCCTCCAGCAGGAACACCAGCAGGAGCAGCAGGAAAAACTGTGGAGGGGCAGGCTCAGGCGGGGGCCCGGCAGGCCCCCCAGCATGCCAGGGCCCGGGGCCACACACCTCAGGGACACCGGTGCTGCCAAAAAACCCCTGCCAGGCCCCCACAACCAGAGACCCCGGCATGCCGACCCCACCTGAGAACTCGGCCCAGGTCCAGGGACTGTGGCTGTTGCGTCTGGCTCAGCCCGAGTATGGGGCCCTGGGCTGTCCTGGGCTCCCCTCCCATCCCCCGCAAGTGGGCACAAGTCCCTGTTCCCGAGGCCTCAGCCCGTCGGCTGCCTTCAGGACACCTCCATCTGGGGGCCTCTGAGTGTCCAGCAGGTGCCCCGCTGGGTGCCTGTGTCTTCATGGTGGGACTGCAGAAGCCCCCTCCGCCCCCAGGTCACAGCCCTCGGGGCAGCCAAGGTGGGCGACGCCCCCTCCACAAGATCACGGGCTGCAGACCCTGCCTCTGAGCACCCAACCGTCCCCCTCCTGGTGGCAGCCCCAAAGCTCAGCCTGACCCCAGCCCTGCTGTTCCTCCGTGTGGGTCGCTGACATCCTGAAAAAGGAGGGCAGGCATGGACAGGGTGGGGCCCAGGCAGGGTGGGTGGGGGCGCGGCAGGCAGGGTGAGCTGGGCTGAGGACACAGGAGCCCCCCACTCCCAGGAGATACCTAGGGTTCAGGTCCCAAGCCACCCACGGGAAAGGGGGTTGGGCCCACGTCCCTGCAGGCCTGGCAGGGCCTACACACAGTAGCTTCCTCGACTGTCCGAGGCACAGACCCCTGGCCACAGCCTCCAGGGAGCTCTGGGACCTGACTGGGCCCCGGGGAGGCTGGCAGACGTGGGGCTTGCCCCAGGAAGTGGCTTCCCCCAGGAAGGGGCACAGAGGGGAGCAGGCTGGCTGACACCTGAGTGAGGCCCCGCCCCATGCAGGACTTCTCAGACAAAGGGGCGAAGGGAAGCCTTGTGATTTAGGGCCTCAGTGGGCCGCGCACCCAGACCTCCCCACGGCCTCGGCCGGGCGTGTCAGTGGGCAGGAGCCTTCTAATTATCGTGATTAACGTTTCCAAGGATAAACGTGTCCCTGCCTTAAGTCCAGCTACAAGGCAGAGTGAGGGCCAGGAGGGTCTCAGCAGAAGGTCCCAGGGAGCTGGGGCCAGGCCCCCGACGGGGTGGGGGTGGTGAGGAATGAGTCATGGAGCCCACCCGCCCGTGAAGGGCTTCGTGCGTGTGCACACATGTATGGGGCTGCGCCTGCACTCACCGGGGCCAGTGTCCTGTCAAGGGAGGCCCCGACAAGCCACAGCGTGTTCTTTTTAGAGAGGGACCCCCCGACCGCTCCGAAAATCCCCCCCAGCCCTGACCTAGCCTGGAAGACCCAACAGTGACTGGGGCCCCAGGCCACACTCCCGCCCTGGAGGTCAGACCCCTGAGGGGGCACCTACGTCTAGGGGTCACGGCCCACAGCCAAGGCCCGGGGGCCACCCAGCCCCACCCTGCGTGTCCCCCCTAGCGTCGCCCAGGCCCCGGCACTCACAGTGAGCAGGAGGCACTTGTTCTCCTTGATGGCACCCAGGCAGCCCACGAAGCCGATGGCCATGACAAAGGTGCCGGTGACGATGAGCAGGTTGGCGGCCGACAGGGACGGGAAGGACGAGGACAGCGTGGCGAAGCTCCCCTGTGTGGCCGCCAGCCAGATGCCAACGCCTAGCACGCCACAGCCTCCCAGCTGGGGCACCACCAAGGTGAGAGAGACAGGGTGAGGCCCTGACGCCAGCTCCGGACCCCAGGGCAGAGCCCGGCACCCGCCGTCCTGAGCCAGAACCTCCCAGTCCCGCTAAACTCCGCGGCAGCCCCGGGGGCGTCCAGGGCTGGCCCCATCCCCAGACCCACTCTCCACGGCTGCAGGGGTGTGGGCTCCCGTGTGCCCCAAAACCACCCTGGCCTGGGGCCAAGGGGCCGGGATCTCAGGAGCAGGACACAGCCTGCACACCCCCCACCTGACAGGCCAGGGCGGCTGGGCCCACCCACTCCAGCCTTTCCGGACTGTCGTTAGCGAGACCCAGCCCTGCCCTCGCTCTGGACGGGGCTTCCCGGTAGGCAGTCCCAGGATTCTGGTGCCCACCCTGGAGTGGGTCTGTGATGTCCCCGCTGTCCCCCGCTACCCGTGGCAGCAGAAACCCGCGATTCCCTCCTGCTTTGCCCCAGGTTGTGATTTCTCACAGCCACATGGGCGCTGGCGGAGCAGAGCAGGCGGGTCCCAGGGGAGCACCTGCTGTCTGCAGGGCCACCTCCCGCAGCCAGAGCGTTTACTCTATTTCCTGAGTGCTTGTTCTTACAAAAATCAATTAAAATACAAAGAGGCGGGAGGAGACGGGCAGGTGCTGCACTCGGAGGGAGGGAGGGTGCCAGGCTGCCGGCCCAGAAGGCCTCACAAGGACCCCCACCCTCAGGCTCAGGCACAGGGCAAGCAGTCCCCCAAAAATGCTGACCAGCTCTGGGTCCGAAGCTCGGGGGCCCAGGCGGGTGGTGGGGACATCCCAGTGGTTGGCTGGCTCCCGGAAAGGGCTGTGCAGCCCTGGGGGACTCCTGCCCCATCCCGGACTGGACGGGATTGGGAGTGGGCTGGCAAAGCCACCCCTCAACCCTGCAGAACTGCTCAGAACGCCCAGACCACACACCCGAGGACGGGCTCAGACCCCAGGCTCTAGGGGTTCCCGGGGCCACCACATCTACCCGGGCCCACCGGAAGCCCCAACTCGCCCCATAGAAGCCTCCCAAGCCCAGTGGCGAGACTCACACTCCACTTTCCAGATAGAAAGCAAGGCTATGAGGCGAGCTGCTGGCCATGGGGAGCCCCACCCCCACCTGTGGCACCAGCCCAGCTCCAGAGGGGCCTGGGCATCCAGGCTGGCAGGGATCACGAAGGCCCCATGGGCTGCAGGACTCCTGCCTCGGGAGGCCTGGGGGTGGGAGGCACCCCTCCTCGTGTGTGCATGCTCCCTCACCCCTCCCTGAGCAGGGCATTGGCCAGGGCTAGGCTGGAGGGTGGAGGCGCCCCCTCACTGGCTGGCTGGCAGGAGCCTGCACGCTGGGGAGGTGGACACAGCTTCCTCCCCAAGGGCAGGGGTGGCCGCTGGTGCCCAGGGGTGCAGGCCAGGCCTCTCACTGGTGTCTTGCAAAATGCCCTCAGAGCAGAATCGCCCTGCTGGGGCCCCAGGGGTGCCACACATGCTCAGGCTGTCTTGGGGAGAATACGCAGGCCTTCCAAAGGCAGCATCTCCAATTAACGTCCAAAACGGAACGCTGTCTGGATGGTGCACGGGCCCGTCCTGGAAGCTCTGCTGAGCCAGCGTGGCTCCTGGTTCTGTGGAGCTCCCACCCCCAAGCCCAGAGCCCTCCCCAGCAGCCAGGCATGGGGGTGCGGGGGAGCTGGACAGTGCGGGAAGACATGTCACCCCCGTGCTCTGGGCCCCAGGACCGGGAGTACCCTCAGGCAAGTGCTGACCTGCTGGCTCCAGGGGGGCTGCTGAGGAGCTGACAGGAGACCTGGGCACAGCGCCCGGCCTGGGTGTGGCTTCTGACAAACCCAGCCCCAGAGGCAGCTTAGGGGGATAGGGGAGGCTTCCCAGAAGACCAGGAACAGGCTTGGGGAGGGAGTCAGCACAGCCCGGTGGAGGGTGGCCTGGGGGTGCACCAGGGGAGGGATGCATGAGCCTGGGGTGAGTGTGAGCCCGAGTGTGAGCCGGGGTGAGTGAGCCTGGGGTGGGTGTGAGTCTGAGCATGAGAACAGGGTGGGTGTGAGCTGGGGTGAGTGTGAGCCTGGGGTGGGTGTGAGCCGGGTTGTGTGTGAGCCGGGTGTGCGTGTCTGGACTGTGCAGGACCAGAGGCCAGGTCTGTGGCACAAGTGAGGGGACCTCCCTAATCAAGAGGATCTGTCCTCACCAGGAGCACTGGGCTTGGGGCACAGTCCCAGGATGGGCAGGGGTCTGCCAGCTCTACAGAGACGCCCCCACTTTCCAGCAGATGAGCTGTCCACAGTGTTGACCGGGGGTGTGGTGCCCCCACTCATCTTTGGGGAGGTGTCCCCCATAAAATCCTGGAGCACTGGAGAGATCTGGACAGGCAGTGGCCCACTCAGTCCTGCCCCTGAATGTCAGACACAAGGCCACACACCTCGTGTAGAGAACAGTCCAGATGAGAGCCCCTGTCCTATGCAGACAGACCAGGCCAGACGAGGCCACAGGTGCCATGTAGACAGATCAGTGCAGATGAGGCTGGGCAGAACTGGCGTCTTTCCCGAGGAGCACATGGGAACCCTGACCTTCCCTGGGCTGTCCTCATGTCATCCCAGTGTTCCCAGGTCTCATGGAGGGGCAGATAGGGCACCGGGGACCCACACATGGCCTGGCACTGGCACTGCCCAAGAACCGGGCAGAAGAGGGATGTGCCCTTGGTCCGGATCACCAGGTGGCGCGGCAGGAGGGTGGAGCCCCGCTGGCTCTGGGCCTGCCCCGTGGAAGAGGCTGGACATCAGAGGGAAACCAGAGGCCCCAGGAGAGGAGACGGGCGTCGCCAGCTCGGAGCACACCCTGGGCTCAAGCACCTAGCTGCCTGCAGGTCGGATCCCAGGCCGAAGGCCCAGGCTGGCGGGTGCAGTTCCCTGAGCTGCGGGGAGGCGCTGGCGCAACAGAGAAAACTGTCATTTAAAACCTAAACTGGGCCAGGCGTGGTGCCTCACGTCTGTAATCCAAGCACTTTGGAGGCCAAGGCGGGTGGATCACCTGAGGTCAGGAGTTCAAGACCAGCCTGACCAACACAGTGAAACCCCGCCTTTATAAAAAAAAAATAAAACCCACAGATCACGAGGTCAGGAGCCCGAGACCAGCCTGGCCAACGTGGTGAAACCCTGTCTCTCCTAAAGACACAAAAATTAGCCGGTCGTGGTGGTGCACACCTGTAGTCCCAGCTACTCCGGAGGCTGAAGCAGGAGAATTGCTTGAACCTGGGAGGTGGAGGCTGCAGTGAGCCGAGATCGTGCCGCTGCACTCCAGCCTGGTGACACAGCAAGACTCGGTCTCAAGAAAAAAACCTGCCTGTGCCGTCAGCCTCTGCCTTCCAAGGACGACAGACCGCTCCTGTCAGCAGGAAAATGAGCTGTTCCCAGCTCCCCTGCCTCATGGGAACACGTTGAAGGGCACAGGGAGGGCGCATGCAGAGTGGCTGGCACCATGCCAGGTGTGGCACCCCGTTCCACGGGACTGGGCAGGAAGGGGCTCTACACCTCCAAACCCCGGGCCCGGCAGGAGTTTATTTCCCTAATTAACATTCCACAAAACATTCCTCACCTCCACCACACGGCAGGGTAGACACCCACTCACTGTCGGCAGCCTGGTTCGGCCACACACACTGACAGACGATAGCCCACGATGTCCCAGACGCCCCACACCATCACCCGTGGTCACACCCACGCTCGAGGTCTCGCCCTGCAAGCCGGGGTCCCCCAGGCCCTGAGGCCCCAGCATACCTCACCTGCACACCGGCAGACACACACACAGACAAAACGCACGCACGTGGTTAGTAAAATTACCTGCAATTTTGAAAGCGTTTCTGTGTAAGCTTTTAAAACATTTTGGCAGGAAAATTATAGCCTCGAAGTGCAAGAGAAAATGGGCCCCATTTGCTTGGAGACAGAACATCAAAGGCAGGAGGAACACGGCTGAGGCCAGGAGGGCCAGGGCCCTCTTTGGTCAAAGGCAGCCGGCGGGCAGCAGCTGGGCGTTTGGCTGGCAGCCTGCTGCATGCTTCCAGGGTCCCACCCAGCATCTGGGCCTGGCCCCAAAAAAACAGACAAGCTCCCTCCTTGCCTGCTCAATATGAACAGGAATAGGCCGAAAGGCCCCCTCCCTCACTGCTGCCCCCAGCAGGCCAGACACAAGCTCAGGTGGGAGGTGACCCTGCCCCCATGACAGCTGGGGAGACAGCCCGAGAGAGGGACCCCCCTCCCAGACCTCTTCACCACCATGGTCAGCCCGTCCTTCTCCCAGGCAGAAGCTCGCACTGCCCACTGTCCACTTCTGGGGACAGAACCCGTTCCCGGCACCTGCTTGAGACCACCTCTGGCCAATGTCCATCCGACACGCTCACCCTGATCTTCAGCAACTGATGGTTCTGCCCAAAACTAGGAACCCATGGCGGCCCAAGAGGCTCAGGAGGGCCGTCCCCCAGCATCCGCCCAAGAGGCTCGGGGGCCGTCCCCAAGTGCTGGCGTGTGCAGATACTGCTGAGGCCCATGCACCCACGGCCCTGCCCCTCTCTTCTGGTCTGGACAGCCCCTGAGCCTCCTGGGCAGGCGTGCGGAGTGTGCTTCCTCCAGGCCCACTGTCCCTCCGGCCACGTGGCTTTCTGTGGCAGATGGCTGGGCTGCCGGCCACGTCCTTGGAACAGGATGGGGGTCTGTGTCCCTGCAGGGGCCAGGGCTCTGTCCAGAGACAGGGACGCAGGCAGCCAGCACAGCCTCAGGACCCTCTGGGCTGGCGGACGTCCCGCTGTGGCTGGGAGGCTGGTTTCCAGGGCTGACGAGTCCACCCACTTACGACCTGCGTGGTTCACTGTGCTGTTTGCTGACAGCAGTGGTCTCATGTCCACACCCCTGACCCTAGCAGCTCTCCAAGAGCCCCCAGGGCCCAGAGATGAGGAGACCAGCCCCCACCCAGTGACCAAGGCCCACCGAGGCCAGTGTCCAAGGCAGGGAGGGCAGAACAGCCCCTGCCAGGGGTCACCTGCCAGGGCGCCATGCCGGGTCCTGCGGCGTGAGCAGGAGGTTGCCGGAGGGCGGGGAGGAATCCAGGAGGAGGCTGTGACCTCACAGGGCTGCGCGGGAGCGGCTGGCCGTGGTTGGGCAGGGCCACGGCTCACACTCACTCCCGCACCCCCACGGGGGCCTCCTGACTTCCACCTGCCCCCTGCAGCCCTGAGCTGCCAATGCTACATCCCTGCCCCAAAGAGCCCCCTCCACACAGAGGCCCAGCTGCCCGCCCACCACCAGCTGGGACACCGCAGCTGTACAGGTCCCACAGAGCCAGGCCTGCGCCACCAGGTCCCACAGAGCCAGGCCTGCGCCACCAGGTCCCACAGAGCCAGGCCTGCGCCACCAGGTCCCACAGAGCCAGGCCACCAGCTGCACAAGTCCACCCACCCCCAGCAGCACCAGAGCTGCCTGGAACCCACCACCGGGCAGGCAGGATCCCCGACCGACCACGGCTGCACCCCACCCACAGGGAGCCACACACTCCCCAGGGCTCAGGCACGCCCTGGTTCCCCACGTTGGGGCTTTTGTTCAGAAACGAATCGTTGGTGTTTGCCACCATCCCCACCTCACAGGCCAGCCTGGAGTCCTCAAAGAGAGGCCCGGGAGCTGGAGGCAGAGTGTCTGCCACCCCCGGGGGACGCTGTGCTGTCCACTGTGGCGGGCTGGCCACGTCATCTGCCAGCTCTCAGCTCATCCCAGGGGAGGGAAGCCAAGGGCTGGCCCTGCTGCACCCCCTCCAGGCTGTGATACTCACATGCCCCCAGGAGTCGGTGCAGGCGGCGGGGGGAGGCCGAGGGGCCCCCCACATTTCCATTCACCCCTCCCCGTGCCAGGCCAGCATCGGGGGACCTCACCCTGTGCCACCCCACGTGGTGCAGATGGGAAATGAGGTCCAGGGTCCCACAGTGGCAGGCAGGGCTCTGGCCCCCGAGGCGGGCCCTGACCACACTGTGCACAGAGGGCCTGAGCTTCCGGGTGGGCATGTGGGGGGGCGGGAAGAAGAGGGGGAGGGCAGCCCTTCCAGGCAGCACCTTCGAGGTCGCGCGGCAGCCTCTGCCCCCGACCGGCAGGAGGAGCAGGGCCCGTCCTCTCCCCGCCCCCCCACCTCCGGGACTCCACTTCCATTAAGGGAAGAGCTTTGCTGGCAGAGGCTGAGCTGACAAGGCAGCACAGAGGCCCCGAGGCGGGGTCCCGGGGCGCAGAGCCCCCACCCTCACTGCGGCTCACCTGGGTCTGTCGGCACGTGCCTCATGCCTCAGCTCAGGACACCTGGCTCAGGCTCCTGGGCCCTGCAGCCAGCCCCCCTCCAGCATGGGGCTCCCGGGAGACACCCCGGCCCCACCAAAGGGACCCTGCTTCCCAACCCCACCCTCTGCAGGGCGAGGAGGGCTCAGTATCCGTGCCTCAGTGGAGCTGCCATCACTAGGTGGGGGCCTCGATTTCCTGAAGGCAGGCAGGTGTGTCCCCAGATGTCCATGGGGCTAGGAGTTGGCACTGAAGGCCCCACCGCGTCCCCCACCACCAGGCCACGACACATCCTACCTCCCCGCACCCTGGCCGTCCCAGTAACCCTCCGAACTCCACCCAAGGCTGAAGGCTCTGGGCACAGCCCCTCTGACAGCCCCCCTCCCAGACACCAGCAAGGATGCCTGCCCAGGAAGCCTGACCCGACGCGGCACAGAAATAGCCGATCAGCCTTCAGCCTTCTGGAGCGAGCCCCACCCCTCCCCTCCCGGGTAGGACCCAAGGCCGCCCCGGTCAGCGGCTGTGGTCTCAGCCAGGGCCCCAGCCTGGCCAAGGGTGTGCAGGGGGCTCGGGCCTGGGCCCGAAGAGACCTGGCAGCCAGGAATACTGTGAGGGCCTTGGAGGGTCTGCATTTGGAAGGGGGGCTTCAAGGAGAGGACAGAGGCAAAGGCAGGAGAAAGGGGTGCCGGGCTGGGGCCAAGGGCTCAGGAGAGCGAAGGTGAGGGGCAGCCAGGCGAGGCGGGGGCAGGGAGAGACAGCAGAGCCACCGCTGCACCCAGACCACCGCGCAGGTGCCAGGGACGCCCACCCCCAATGCCAGACGACCCCTCACCCCAGCCACACCCAGGACAGGCCCAGCCCCCCGCCACACACACCTGTCCTCACCCACCCTGGCTCCCACCACTGCCCACGGCTCTGGACACTGACTGCCCACTGAGGCTTCCCCATGCCCTCCCCATAGGCCCAGCACAACTCGGGCAGTGAGAGATCAGGACAGACAGACGCAGGGTTCTGCCCCCGGTCTCCCACTAAGTGAGAAATCGACTGGGCAGCAAAAGCCCCTCCAACAGAGGCTGGCACCCCCAAAGGGAAAGGGGTCCCGGCGAGGGGCGAGCTAGGCCTGACTCCCAAAGCAGCCCCACCCCAGGAGAAGGGGCTTAGCCCACAGTGGCTCCGGACACAGCAGGCGTGGACATCAGCCCAGGACAGACTCTCCTGGCAAAACCCCCACCCATCCTTATTTACCCTGCCCCACCTCCAGCCTCAGACCCCCACTGGACGCCAGCTGGGTTGGATGGGGCCAAGGCTGGTGTATGAGGCTGGCAGGGCTCCCGTTTGCTAGACTAGGGGAGCAGGTGATGATTGAGTAATATAAGAAAACTGGGGCTGGGTGCACGCCTGTAATCCCAGCACTTTGGGAGGCCAAGGCGGGCAGATCACCAGGTCAGGAGTTCAAGATCAGCCTGACCAATATGGTGAAACCCTGTCTCTACTAAAAATACAAAAATTAGCTGGGCGTGGTGGGGGGGGACGCCTGTAATCCCAGCTACTCAGGAGGCTGAGGCAGGAGAATCACTTGAACCTGGGAAGAAGACTGTGGTGAGCCGAGATCAGGCCACTGCCCTCCAACCTCAGCAACAGGCAAGACTTCGTCTCAAAAAAAAAGAGAGAGAATCGGATTTTCCAGCCCACAACAGGGTCCCAGGAGGATTCCTGGTGCTTTCTTTCCCAGATGGCGGCGGAGTGTGTCTGCCATGCAGTAGGAAGGGAGGCTTCTTTGGGGTTCACAAAGACTCCCCTGCAGGACCCCCTCCTTCTCCCTGAAGGCAGGTGTCCAGGCCACCAAGGAGAGGAGAGTGTAGAGGGGAGAGGCTTCCCCCCCAGGACCCGCCAGGCCCCACAGCCACTGCACCTCAGTCGTTCCGGCCCATCCCCCATCACAGAGGCACTCTAGTCACTCAGTCACCCCCCCACCAGCACCAGCCCACACCCACGTCTCCTGCCACCCCCACCGCCAAGGCGCCCCCAGGGCCTGGGCTCACCCCTCCGGAGCCTCTTGCAGAAGACAAACCCTAGTGGTGACCCCTTCTGGAAGTGGACATCTGGGGCAGTAGCCTCCTTGGGTGACACCCAGCAGGCAGCCCAGGCTGCCTGTCCCTGCCAGGGACCCCCCTCCCCTAGTCCCACCCCACGCTGGGGAGGGAAGGAGCCGGGGCTGAGGGCAGAGGTGGGAAGGCCCATCCAGGCTTCTGGGTACTACCAGCGGGACCTCATGCAGACCGACAGCCTCCTTCTGAGGCCCAGAGCCCAGGCAGGCGCTAAGGCCACACCCCCGGCCCCCAGCTGCAGGAGCAGGTTCAGGAATCCAGGAAAGGGCACAGAACGACGTTGGCATCACCCCCACGCCTCCCCCAGCCCATCCATGAAGCCCCAGGCCCGGCCACCCTGGCCACCCTGAACTCCTGCCACTTCCCACAGTGGCGAGGGACGGGACAGGGTCGCGGCTTGCTCCAAGGGCCGGGCCCCACCTCCTGCTGACATGACATGGCCTGGGTGGGGTGGAACTCCGTCCGTCCTCCGCCTCAGCTCCGCTCCGCCCAGCACACAGGGCCCACCCTGGACACCTCTGCAGGTCTCAGCAAACCTGACCCGCCTCGGTAAAACTTCGGGAAGCCAGTCTCCCGCGGCCGCTCATGGCTCAGTATCTGGGACTCCCCTCCCTTCCGCAGCGCCTCCCGGAGACGGAGACCGGGGGACCTCGGCGGCAGCCGGCTCAAGCCCTCGGACGTGAGTCCTGGGCCCGGAGGGGCGGGGCTGAGGTCAGGATCTCGGCTGCACCGAGGAGCGAGCGCGCCCAGGGGAGGCCCCGCGGCCCCACACACTGGTGGCCACGACCTGGACTCGAACCCCGACCCTGGGAGAGGCGCAGTGCCCGGGTCGGCCCCGTCCGGCGCGCACGTGCGCAACACGTCCCGTCTCATCCAAAGACGAAGCGGACGGGGCGCGGGGCAGCCGCTCCGCCGGGAGCGCAGGGGGCGGACCCCGTGATGGCGAAAACCTTCCAAGCAGTCCAGACCCCCGGCCGGAGCGTTGGGCTTGGGTCCTCCCGGGAGCCCCCCAACCGCACCCAGGGCCCGGCCGGGGCAGCGACTGCGGTCCCCAGACCCAGCCACCCGCCGCAGCGGAGCCCCCGCGTCCTTCCCCGGCCCCCGGCCCGGCCCCGGACTCACCCAGAAGAGCAGGTTGAAGGCGAACATGAGGTACTTGACGGCCTGGAGGCAGGCGCGCGCCATGCCGCAGCGCTTCAGCTCTAGGAGGAAGATGAAGGAGAGGTCCAGGTAGAAGACCACGTACTTGTTGCCCTTGGGCGACGTGTAGCGCGCCTGGGCGGCCTTGGGGCCGGGGTTCGCGTGCAGGCCGAAGAAGGCGCCGCCGCCCCCGGCGCCCCCGGCGTCCCCGCCGCCCGCGCGCCCGCACAGGCCGCTGTAGCGCCGGAAGGGGCCTCCGCGCGCGAAGCCCGGCTCCTTGCCCTCCGGCGAGGGGCTGCGCCGGTACGTGGACTCGTCCGTGCTGGAGCGGCGCATCGCGCCCGGGTGCCGGGGCCGCAGCTCAGCGCCCCGCGCCCGCCGCCCCGGAACGCCCCATCCCGCCCGCTCCGGCCGCAGCGGACCCCGGCGGCGGGACCCCGCCACCTGCCCGGCCCGCGCGCCGCGGCCCCGCGCCCCAGACCCCGTGCGCCCCGCCCGCCCCGCGCCCTCCCCGCGCCCTCCCGGCGCCCTCCCGGCCAATCCCCGGCGGCTCCGCCCCCGCGCGGACCCCTCCCCTGCCCGCCGCGCCGCCCGCAAACCCCAGCGCTCCGCCCGCGCCGACCAATCACCGCAGCCCCCGGCAGCGCACCCGCCGCGACCCCGGCCCCTCCGCCGCGCCGGCGCCCCGGCCCTCCCCACCTGGCGCGCGCGAAACGGGGATGCTCGCGAAGGGCATCCGAGGGGACCGGGGACCGGGCCGGGGCCGGAAGGGAGACCCGGGTAGCCCTCAGCCCGCGAGCGACGCCCCCAGCGCTTCCCCACACGGGACCTCGCCCGGGCCGGGCTTCGAGACTTCGACAACGCCGACGATATACAAAACACTACGCAAATGGAGGGTGGCCCTGTGCTGACTGGTGGCAACTTGGGGAGCCCTGGGTGCCAGGGGGACTGGGTCAGCCTGCACCGCATGGAGGGGGTGTCGGCGAGGCTTTGACTATACCGGAGGTTCCAGAACACAGAAGAGTGCAGGGGTCATTACCAAGGCGCCTCGGGCCAGACCCAGGGCGCTGGAGGTGATCCCGGCTCGGCCTCTGCCCCGTGCGGTCCCCAAGGCGGTAGCGGGACGGCTTCAAGGGCAGTCACGTGCACCCACCCCAGCTGGCCCGATACTCTGCTGTTCCCCGTCTTTCAATTCTTGGTAATTTCTGGCCGGGCGCAGTGGCTCAGGCCTGTAATCTCAGCACTTTGGGAGGCCAGCGCTGGCGAATCACGAGGTCAGGAGATCGAGACCATCCTGGCCAACACGGTGAAACCTCGTCTCTACTAAGATACAAAAAAAAAAAAAAATTAGCCAGGAGTGGTGACGCGCGCCTGCAGTCCCAGCTACTCCGAGGCTGAGGCAGGAGAATCGCCTGGACTCGGGAGGTGGAGGTTGCAGTGAGCCCAGGTCGCACCACTACGCTCCAGCCTGGTGACAGAGCGACGCTGTCTCCAAAAAAGAAAAGAAAAATTCTTAGTAAATTTTTTCTTGGTAATTTTTTTTTTTTTTTTTTTTTTTTTTTTTTTTTTTTTAGACGGAGTTTCGCTCCTGTTACCCAGGCTGGAGTGCAATGGCGCGATCTCGGCTCACCGCAACCTCCGCCTCCTGGGCTCAGGCAATTCTCCTGCCTCAGCCTCCTGAGTAGCTGGGATTACAGGCACGCGCCACCATGCCCAGCTACTTTTTTGTATTTTTAGTAGAGACGGGGTTTCACCATGTTGACCGGGATGGTCTCGATCTCTTGACCTCGTGATCCACCCGCCTCGGCCTCCCAAAGTGCTGGGATTACAGGCTTGAGCCACCGCGCCCGGCCCCAATTCTTGGTAATTTTTAAACAAGGGGCCCAGAATTTCATTTTGCTCCAGCCCAGGCTGGAAGTCGGCCTGCAAGAGACCCTACCCCACCCCTGACAGGCACAGACAGGCCCGTGGAAGATGCAGCCGACTCCTGGGTCCTCACGCTGGACGTGCACATGCCTCCCACGGCCGTGACGCCAGCCTTCCGGTCTCCAAAGCCCAGCCCGAGCACAGGGCGTGAGGCCCCTGTGGTGTTAGGGAGACACCAGCAGGTGGCCCGGATTCCCAGCAGTTGACCTGAAGCGCAGAGATCTGGAATGAGGAAGGTCAGGGAGGAAAAGGAGGGAGGGGAAGAGGTGCTCCCTGGCGGGGCTGACCAGCTCTGGAGGCCTGGGTCCTCCCGGAGTGACTGGGGTGGGAGGTGGCAGGTCTGGGGAGGGCTGCTGCGGGAGCCCTGGGTGCCCAGGGGGGTCCTGCACCTCTGCCCACCTCTGAGGACCTGGGCTGGGTGCCCCCCTGAGGACTCTGTGGAGAACTGCGGTCCAAGCCCGGGTCCTCCCTGGAGGAAGTGGACAGAGGGCCCCAGAGAACAGGAGGCCAGCCCGGAGGTCCCCTGAAGACCCACACAGCCAGCCTGCGGCTTCCCACGGCCCCTCCCCTGCCCTTCCCGAGGGTTCTTTGGTGAGTCAGAACACATCAGAAGGAACACGTCAGAACGGCGGCCACACATCAGGGGCCCAGCAGAGACCCCAGGAACCCTGGGATCCTGGCCCTAACGGGAACCTCACCCACAGCTCTGCCCAGAGATCAGGTGGCACCAACCTTAGGGCAGACACCCAGCCGTGGGCAGTGCTTCCAGTGAGCTCGCATGGACTGGACAGAGCTCAGAGCACCTATCTGTGGGCCAGGCGAGGGGAGGAGCCACGGGGACCCCGGAGGACCCCAGACTGACTAGGAGAAGCCAGACCCTACCTGGAGTCAAAACCACCACCCAAGCCTCCTCCCCACACACCGACCCTACCCCAGGAGAGCGTCTGCCCCCATGCCAGCCAGTGGCCCTCTGCCCCATCTCTCCTGTACCCCTCAGTGGCTGAGGCTGGAAGGGGAAGTGACAAGCAAAGCTTGAGGGTCCCAGGCAGGTGGGAGGGCGAAGGGAGAGCTGGTCTGGGTACCTGAACTGAGCCCGGCGCCCAGGATGCAGTGACCCTAAGACCCCTTCCACCCCCTCCCAACTACAAAGCCCTGCACATGTCGCCGACATGAGCAAATAAGGCCTATCCAAGAAGAAATGGAAACTCAATCAAGGCCACCAAGGGCCAGTACGAGCCAGGCTGGGCTTAGTTCTGATGCCAAGCTCGGGATTCATACTGGGTTGACCAGACGCAGGCAGGAGCCTGGGAGAGGCCACGATGTCAGAGCCCGGTCAGGGAGCGTCCTTCCTCGACACCCCAGTGGGGCCCTGTCTCCAAAGTCCAGCCCCTCCCCACAGGAGCTCCAAATGGAGAAGCTGAGGTCTGGGGTCAGAGTGTCCAGCTGGCAAGGCCCCTGGGCTGGGCAGGAGACCCAGCAGCAGGCCAGTGCTGCCCACCACACACCACCCAGCCCAGCCGGGCCGTGACGTACCTGGGCTGGCCAGAGAAAGGAGGCCGGGCGGTGCTCAGGGCCCCCGGAAGGCTGACCAGTGGGTGGGCGGGCGGTGGGTGCGGCCAAGGTAGCCCCAAGCTCTGCAGAAGAGAGAGAGCCAGAGTGGAGCCCTGGTTTCCACCCTCAGCTGCACAGCCAGAGATGCTCCCAGAGGAGGGTAGGGAACACCCCCCGGGGCCCTGTCACCACAGGGCAGAGGGGCAGTCGGGGTGGCCAAGGAGTGCACCTGACTCGGGAGCAAGACCCCTATGGAGCACCCCAACCAGGAGAGCCTTGAAACAGCAAGTGAGCTGCCAAATTCTGCTCACTCAGGCCACTGAGACAGCCAGGCAGGGCCACAGGCTCCCACTCATGGAGACACAGTGTGCAGAGAACACGCATGTTCAGAGATGTGACATGCAGAGACACAGGTCCAGACCCTTGCTTGCACACACACAGACACACAGCAGTGCCTCCTCCCGGGGGTCCCGGACCCTGGACCAGCAGCCTGCTGTCTGCTTCCGGCCAGGCTGGGGCACCCCCACCCACCCTGCCTTCAGCTCTGAGCTGACACCCGAGCTCAGGAAGGGGCCTTACACACTCCCATGGAGTTGCCAGTGATGACCCTGAAAGCCCTCCTCCACCATGGGTGCCAGGTCGGGCAGTCTGTCCTCCTGCACTCAGGGACTTCTGGCCCCAAACTCACCTGGGCAGCAAATTGCAGTGCCCACTACTCCCTGCCCTGCTAGCTCAGCCCCGCAACCTCACCCCTCGAACCCAGCTCTCTGGCGTGAGATAACTGTCCTGCCAGTAGCCCAAGGCAGGAGGGAGCCACAGAGGCTCCCGCCCCAGCCTGGCTGAGCTAGGCCCCAAGACAGACACCGGAGCTGCCAGGACGCCTCGGACACCCACCAGGCCAGACGGAGGTCCCACTCAAGGAGGGGCCTGCCCACTCGCCAAAGCTGCCTGTCTGCGGAGCCTGATGCCATGCCAGCGGAGCGGCCTCTGAGCCCCAGCAGCACGGCAGCAGCTCAGTCCAAGCCCAGCTCAGACCCCAGGGTCTCCACACAGCCCAGCAGGGGCAGCTCAGGACAGAGCCAAGCCCACACACCCTGACCCCCCCCAGGCCCATGGGCTCCCAGGCAGCTTTGAGGAGGAGGGAGGCCCACGAACACAGACTGTGGTGTGTGCTTCCTGGTGGCCCCAGTGCCTGTCTCAGACCCTCACCCTGGGGGGTCCCAAGCAAGCGGGCAGCCCCTCATGCACACAGAGGAGCAGGGACTGGGGGATCCGAGGCCAGGTGGGACCAGGCCCCTCCCACCAAACCTGAGCCCTGAGGCTGGAGCCCCCCACTCTGACCACCCCCAGCTGCAGGGGAGGGACAGGCAGTCCAGGGCCCCCCAGTCTTTCCTCCTGGGTCACCGAGGCCAACTGCACGCTCCAGGCCTCCCCCCGCCCCTCCCCTGCACTGTCGGGTACTTCTCTGCTAGGGGCTGAGGGTGAAGGCAACACACACACACGTAGGCCTGGGGGCGGGGACGCCTTCGGGCTCGGGGAGCAGCCCACCCCAGGTGCCATGCCACCACAGCCCTGGCCCTGCCCATCCCACCTGGACCCCTGCACCACAGTCTGGGGTCACACAGGGCCTAGGCAGCTGCATGGCCGGCAGCAACATTGCCAAATGCCACCAGCCCAAGCATGTGGGTGGCTAGGCTGGGCCAGTCCAACCTCAGCCCATTGCTCACAAAGCTGTCTCCCAGGACAGCAGGGAGGACCCAGGCAGCCTGGGCTAAATGCTGTTGCGGCGTGTACAGTGGGCGGTGGCCTTGGCTGTGCGTGCCGCTGAGGTGTTGGGCACATGTGCACCCACCCCACCCCACAGCAACCTGGGAGTGAGCACACATCCATCCCAGGCACGGACGGACCAGAGGGCACAGGTGTGGGGGCCAGGCGACAGGCACCACCACCACCACCCTCTCCCAGCCAAAGGTCATGCCCGGCCTCAGCGGCAGGAGTGACGCGGCCTCCTGGTGGGCACTGGCTGGTCCCACCTGGGCTTTGCAGGCTGAGCCAGGACCAGGGCGCAGGTCCAGCTGAATCCCGGCCCGGCTCGGTCCGTGCCCCGCCCCCCAGCCCTCCCGGTCCGCGGCTGGCCTGTTTCCAGGGCAACGCCCAGGGTGGGCGGGCCTCAGCCGCTAAAACTTCAATCACGGGTTTCCCCTGGTCCCTCGCCCTGAAGTGACCCCTCCTCTAGCAGGAAGCGCCCTGGGCGCCCACCCTCCCCCGCCTGAAGCCTGCCCTGACCACCAGAGGCTCCACAACGCCTCCTTCTATAAAACCAGCACCTCATCCCCCTGGCCCCGTCCCAGACCGTCCCCAGCCCAGGGAGTCTGTGGCGACACTCCCTGCCCAGGAGAGAGGGGCCCTCACCAGCCACCCGCCCCCACTGGCCGGCACAGCGCCCTGCCCCCCACCAGGCTCCCTCCCACCCCCGCTAGCCTGCGGAGGGCCGGGCCCAGGCCCCAGCCTGCGCCCGCCCCACACACTCGCAGGAGACACACCAGCCAGGCTGAGGCAGACGCAGGCTCCCCAGAGGCCCGAGTAGAGCCTGGTCAGGGCTCAGGACAGGCCTGGGCCCGCAGGAGCCTCGGCACCCATGTGGTGGGGGCTCGAGGAGAAGCGCAGAGCCAGAGGCCGGGGCGGCCTCCAGGTCTCAGGGCCTCTGCGGGGAAACAGAGGGATGGGAAGCTCACACACTCGGAATTCCAGGAATGTCAGCTTGGCCCAAGCCGGGGTTTGGATGGCAGCTCCCTCCCCCCGCCCGGCGCTCCGAGTAAACAACTCCTGCAGGCAGGAACAGGGGCGGGATAGGCACTGGACCCTCCTCCAGAAAGCCTCCGAGCCCCCACCCACTCCCCAGGGCCCACCCTGCTGACATCCGGACCCCGCTGCCTCCCTCACCTCCACAGCCACCAGCAGCCTCTGCAGCTGAGCCCGGCTCTGACCCCAGGCCACGGTTACTCACGGCCCCTGTCCGGCCCCTCTGCCCAGAGCAGGATGTGCGTCCACTCATCCTGGGGGGAGGGGACGGGGAAGGGAAGTGGCCTCGGCTCGTGGCTCTGCACGTGGCTGGGTGGGGTATGGCAAATGCCACCGGGGAGGCTGCCCACTGCTCTGGCCAGGGTGGGAGCACAAACCCCCAGTGTGCGGTGGACAGGGCCGGCACCGCTCTGGACCCAGGAAACCCTTCATCCCCCTCCCCTGCAGCTAAGGCCGACCCAGCGTTGCCCTGAGAAAACGCAGAGGATGAACAGAGGCCCACCGCAGCCAGAGGCCCCAGGCCGGCCCGCAGCACGCCGACGCCCCCCAGCCCACCTCGCAGCCCCAGGGAGGCGCGCTCATCTGCTCATCTCCTCACCCACCCCAGGGGCACGGCCCCCCCGCACTCCATCCGAGAGTCCCGGGCACCTCCTCTACCTAGGCCTCTGCGGGCCCTGCGCTCCAGGGCAGGGCTGAGCGGGTCCTGCCGGTGCAGCCTGCGGGGTCCGCCCAGGGGTCCCCTGTGCCGGGGTCTTCAAGGCTCAGCACCTCTTCCACGACCTCCCTCCCGGGCCCCCTCGCCCCGTGCTCAGAGGCGCGTCCGAGCGTCGGGGGCCCGGGACGACGGGCAGCCCAGCACAGCCGGGACCCGAGCGGGCCTACCCCGACCCCCTTCCCGGGAAAGAGCGGGCAGAACGCGGACGAGGGCAGGGGGCGGCCGGCGGGGGCCGTGACCGCGCGGCCGAGACCAGGGCGGGGCCCCTAGGGGCCGGGCCGCGGCCGGAATGGGACCCCCGGACACCCCGCGGGCAGAGGCCGAGGCGGAGGGACCCTCCACCCGGCGGGGCGAGGAGGGGCGGCAGGAAGACCTTCCGCGCCCCCGCCCGCCCTCTCCGCGAGCCCCCGCGCGGGACCCCACTTGTTGCTGCGTGTCGGCTCCGGGCTCGAACTCCCGCGCCGCGCTCGCGTGCGTGTCCAGAAGCTCCCGGTCGGACCCCTCGGGCCGCGGGACACTGGCCGCGCGTTCCCCACCTCCGGGCGCGGTACCTGCGCCGCCGCCTCCCGCTCCCGCCGTCCGCTCCCGCCGCGCAGCTGTCAGTCAAGCGGACACGAGAAACGCGAACCGCTGCTGCGGGGGCCTTTTGGCCCCAATCAGACTCCGTAGCGCCGGGACGAACCAAGGCGGCGGCCGGGGGGGGCCGTCTGCTGCTGCCGCGGCCGCGCGGACCCGGAAGCCCCGGGACGCACGGGGAAAGCCCATCCCGGCGGAAACCGCGGGCAACGACGCCAGGGCTGGTGGGGGAACGGCCGGGGCAGCGGAGAACGCGCGGAGCCGGTCCCCCCGCCACAGTGGACGCGCCCGGGGCGGGGCCTGGGGGGATCTTCGCGGGTCGCCGGGCCCAGCCGGGCAGTCTGGGACGCGCCGCCGCCATGATCATTCCGGTGCGTTGCTTCACCTGTGGCAAGATCGTCGGCAACAAGTGGGAGGCCTACCTGGGGCTCCTGCAGGCCGAATACACCGAGGGGTGAGGCGCGGGCCGGGGCCCGGGGCCGGGAGTCGGGGGCTGGGAGCAGAGGCCGGGAGTCGGGGCCGGGAGTCGGGGGCTGGGAGCAGAGGCCGGGAGTCGGGGCCGGGAGCCGGGAGTCGGGGGCCGGAGACAGGGGCCGGGAGCCGGGAGTCGGGGGCCGGGGACAGGGGCCGGGAGCCGGGAGCCGGGAGTCGGGGGCCGGGGGCTGGGAGTCGGGGGCAGGGAGCCGGGGACTGGGGGCAGGGGGCCGGGGGCAGGGGGCAGGGAGCCAGGGGCAGGAAGCCGGGGACCGGGGTCCGGGGGCTGGGAGTCGGGGGCCGGGAGCCGGGGGCCGGGAGCCGGGGGCCGGGGGTCGGGGGCCGGGAGTCGGGGGCAGGGAACCGGGGGCCGGGGGTCGGGGGCCGGGGGCCGGTGCTGGCGCCGGCCTAGGGTGCGGGCCGGGGCGGGAGGCGCCGCGCTGCCTGCGGCCGGCGCTCCCGTGAGCAGCTTCAGGCCCGACCTCTCCAGCTCCGCTCTGTGATCTGCCCGCGGGAGAACGTTGTCCCCTGAAGTCCGGGGAGAGAAGGGAGCTTGGGTTTCAAGCCAGTGGTGTCCTGGCGGGTCGCACGCGCCTTGTGCCCCGCAGAAAAGCCCTTGGTCTCCGCCCAGATCTCCTGTCTCTGCTCCCAGGCCCACCCCATGTCCTGCAAACCCCGCTTCGGGACGGGTGGGCGCGGCGGCTCACGCCTGTGATCCCGGCACTTCGGGAGGCTGAGGCAGGCAGATCACAAGGTCAGCAGTTTGACACCAGCCTGGCCAACACAGTGAAACCCTGTGTCTACTAAAAATACCAAAAAAAAATTAGGGGTGGTTTTGGTCGCCTGTAAACTCAGCTACTTGGGAGGCTGAGGCAGGAGAATTGCTTGAACCCCGGAGGCGGAGGTTGCAGTGAGCCGAGATTGCACCACTGCACTCCAGCCGGGGTGACAGTGCGAGACTCCATCTCAAAAGGAAAGAAAAGAAATGTAGGGCAGACTTGCTGCCCGCCCTTGCCATTGGACTTTGAGGAGTAGGCAGTCCTTCTCCTGCGCTTGTCCCTTGGTACTGCTGTCGCCACCGTGCCTGCGTCTTGGTCATATGTGAAGCCTGGGCGTGTGCCGGCCTGCCATAGGCGCTCAGTGCAGCTTGCCCTGTGAATGAGGAAAGTGAATGGACGGGCTGAGTGGGCTGCTAGAGTGAGTGGCCAGCGGCCTGGCCAGACCCTTCCCCAGTGATGCAAAGGGCCAGGGCCTCCCACGTGGCTGCCTCTTTCCCAAGCTTCTGTCTCCACACATGGGAGCCATCCGTGTGGGAATGTTCTGGAGGTCTTGAGAGTGACTGGAACTAGGTCCCAGGGAAAGCTTCTGATTGACTTGGAGATGAGGGAGGTGGCTCCCTGGAGAAGCAGTCTCTCCCTGACTGAAGGAAGCAGAGGTAAGGAAAGACCCCACAGCAGCAGAGTAGGCTTGCTCTGGGTGAACCAGCTAAGGGCGGGCCCCTGGAGAGCCCCCCTGCTGTGGCTGGTGCTGGATGTGGGGACCTGCACATCAGCACCTTGGTCTTCTAAGCTCCCCTAAATGGCTTGTAGTATTCATTTTGTTTACATTTCTTACATATGTTATACACACACACGTACAGCCAGAGGAGGTGGGAGAAGAGGCTGCTCCCGCTCCAGCCAGGACCGTACTGCTCAGTCTCAGCTTCCGATGCACCCGGATTAGATCTGGTCACCTTGCCGGTAGCAGGGGGCTGAGGCCAGCAGGCAGTGCCCGGAGGCAGGTTGGACGTGGGCTCCAGGCCTGTGCAGACCATGGAGCTCAGCCGGCCTCTCCACCCCTCCCGTTGACACAGGGATGCCTTGGACGCCCTGGGCCTGAAGCGCTACTGCTGCCGCCGGATGCTGCTGGCCCACGTGGACCTGATCGAGAAGCTGCTCAACTATGCGCCCCTAGAGAAGTGACCGTGCCGACGATGGGCCATGAGCGTCCTGCCCCGCGTTCATGAGACTGAGACACTGGGGATGCCTGGCTGCAGCGTGTGGATTGCGTCCCCTACCCCACTCTGGAACGAAACATCCAGTAAAGTTCTTTCAGAACCACCAAGGTCCCAGCTCTCACACTGCAGCGGCCCAGAGCAGCAGGCAGGACCCTGGCAAGCCAGGCCCTGAACCCTCCCAACCCTGGGTCAGCCTGCTCCACAGGCACCCCTGCAGGAGGCATGGCCAGGAGAGGCTTCCACTTTGTGGCTGTTTGAGGCCCCTGTGTTCTGGGAGCTCTTGAGGCCAAGCACAGGGGCTCCTGTACCCTCTCTCTTGGAATCTGAAGAACGGGATTTAGGCCGGGCAAAGGGGCTCCCCCTGTAATCCTGGCACTTTGGTAGGCCAAGGGAGGAGGATCACTTGAGTCCAGGAATTGGAAGACCAGCCTGGGCATCCTAGTAAGCCCCCGTCTCTACAAAAAAAATTAATAAATTAGCTGGGTACAACATTCACACCTGTAGTCCCAGCCACTCGGAGCTGAGGTGGGATGATCACTTGAGCCTGGGAGGTTAGCGCTGCACTCCAGCCTGGGCAACGGCATGAGACTCTCAGAACAGCTATATAAAAGGAAAAAGGGCCAGATCTTCTGGGGCCCGAACAGTCTCGGCTGTGGTGACGACGCCAGCACCTGCTGACCCCTGCCTGCTGCTGCCTGACCCTGAGTGTCTCACCCAAGCCTAGCAGGGAGTGTAGGCCAGGTTCCTGTCGAGGGAGAAGGCAGCACCAGCCTTGAGACGCCCCTACCTGGGCCAGGAGGTGGCCCTAAGGAGGCCCTGATGTCCAGCAACCACCCCAGGCCAGATGGCCCTGCTGCCCAGATACCTGGCATGGTGTCCTCTGGTGGAGGAGTGGGGTCCGCCTGGGGGTCTACAGTTCTGAGCCTTAGAGATGGGGCATGGGCAGTGGGGGTACAATCAGTGACCAAGCCCTGGCACCCCTCCTACCCTCTGGCCCCCAGCAGGGCTTAGAAGCTCCTCCATGTGATTCCCCTGCTGCTTCCACCCCATCTGCCTGGTATCTCTTACCTGGGCATGGCCCCCAGGCTTCAGCTTCCCACTGTGGCCAGAAGCATCTTTGGAAATACTTCATTTTCCTCTCCCTCAGGGGCTGTGAACACCATTTAGGAGCAATTGTGCTCCGTTCCGCTGGGAGGCCTGTGCTCGCTGTCCCTACCATTAGACCTTCCTGCTCTGGAGCCCCGTGAGGGGTTTGCCCTCCTGGCTCTGGCCTTTGTCTTGATGCTGACAGTGTGGGTCTGTCTGTTCTGTGGACATGAGGGCCCTGAGGACAGACCATCTGTCCCAGCACAGCGAGCTCACCCGTCTGTTCCACAAGTGTTTATTGAGCACCTGTATGTGGCAGGGACAGTTGCAGGCATCTGGGATACAGCAGTGAATAAGCCCTGCCCCACAGGCACACAGACAGGTAGTGACCACACAGCATCTCGGTTGGGGGTGTCAGTGGAGGGAAAGACCGCAGAGGGTCTGGCTGTTGAGGGTCGGAGGGGCAGAGGTGCAGGCCCAAGGGTCAGTCGGTTTCCCCAGACTGGGAGGGGGCCACGTGGCTGCAAGGCAAAGCCCCAGTACCTGAAGAGCCTCTACCTGCTGGGAACACCCAGCCCTGCCCCACTCAGCAAGGCCCCTTCCAGCCTGCTCCTGACCACCAGGCAGGGAGTGTGTCCAGGGAGCCCCAGGAAACACCCCACTCCCCATACCATCACAGCCAGCCAGTGCCCTTGCCACTGGGCTCAGGCCTCCAGACTTTGGTGTGCAGCAAAAGGCACTTGAAGCTGCCTCCGGGGTTTGGGTCCCCAGAGGCCCTGGCGATGGCACAGGGTGGGAGGCATTGGGAGCCCAGCCCTGGTGCAGTAGTCTCAGCTCAGTAGTTGGGTGCGGCGGCAGCAGCAGGGCACTTCGAGCGTGGCTGAGCCCGCGGCAGGGTCAGTAGTGCTCCAGCTTGAGGCTCCTGTATAGGCAGCAGGTGAAGATCATCCCGAAGACCTGTGTGCAGAGCCGGGCAGGCGTAAGCAGACGCCACGGGGCCACCGGCCGCCTGCCCGAGTCCCCGACAAGGTCACCATCGCCCGCACAGGCCCTCACCTGCACACAGGCGATGCCAACGCCCACAGCCCCAATGACCCTCAGGTGCTCCTGGATGAAGGTCTCCAGCTTGGTGATGCAGCCGCCCTGTGGGATCCCAAAGGGTGCTGCAGGTGGGCCCTCTCTGCTTTCAGGGTGTTCCAGGCCCACCCCTAGCACCCAGGCAGTCAGCTCCCTGCCAGTGCAGGCTCTCGCTGGGCTGTCCCCCCACCTCCTTGTAGATTAAATTAGGCGGGTCGCTGGGTGCCCACCCACCTCCACCTTGTAGATGTTGGAGGCGTGGTCCCGCTGCCCACAGCCAGGCACCACCGTCTTGCAGCAGCTGTCGGGGACCACACGGCCGCCGGCCTCCCCTGAGCGGATCCACTCGCTGTCCCGCCAGTCCTGTGAGTTGTTGCTCCCACAGCAGTGGAACTGCATCAAGAACAAGGCCAGGGTGAGTCCAGGGCGGCTCTGGGGATGGACGTGCCCCCCCCAGCACCACCCACCCACCTCCTGCTGCAGCTGGTCCACAGCGTTGGTCACGCCCTCGTGGCCCGGCTGGTGGTAGCGCTTGGTCATGGTGTCCTTCAGGTTCTCCTTGAGCTCCGTGTTCAGCTGGGGTTGGGATGCAGGAAACTTCAGCCTCAGTCTAAGACCCTTCAAGGTGGGGCTGGCAGAGCCCCAGGATGGCAGGGGAGAGGCCCAGGGCCCGGCTGAGACCAAAGGGAACGGCTGGGGCTGGACCTCAGGATGAGGGGAGGTGGGGTGGGGCGGGGTGACAGTGGAGTGTGTGTGGCAGAGGCAGAGGGCTTCCGGATCCCCTGGACACCAGCCCGACCTCATGTTCCCCTGCAGAGACCTAGACTCCACCTCCAGGGCCCAGCAGCACGTGGGTCAGCTCTGGCACCGTGGGGGTGGGGGCTGGTGCTAGTCACCTGTGTGTGTCACAGGTGTGCCCCACCTGTGCATGTCTGTCTGAATGGCCTGCCCAGGCCCCTCACCTGCTGGTAGTAGGCGTAGGCGAGGACACCAGCGATGATCTCCAGCAGAAAGATGAGGAGGAGCAGGATGAAGTACTGGGGGGCAAGGACACCCGTCTGAGGCCTAGTGCCTGAGCACCTCAGAGCAGAGCCCCCATCCCGGCTTCTCAGGCTCCAGGTGGGGGCTGAGGGGCTGCCACGACCCTGAAGCTTGCTTTCCGAGCTGGTGGCTTCCCTCAGCTGGTCCAGCAGGAATGTGGGGACCCAAAGGACTGGGCAGGTGGGGAAGGACCGTACCCCACCCCAACCCGGGCCAGGTAAGCGCAGCAGGGCACAGGTTCAAAGCCCCCTTGGGCCCCATCCACACCCCCCGCCCCATGGCCTCCGCCCCGCTGACCAGGCGCAGCAGGTTCCGCCGCTCCTTGAAGGTAGCACAGCAGCCCAGGACCCCGGTCACCATGACGACAGCACCCGCCACCACCAGGATGTAGGCCGTGGCCAGGTAGGTGCCCGAGGCCAGCAGGCTGATGTAGTCACTCTTGAGGGCCAGCGTCCAGATTCCCACTGCCATGACGGCCAGGCCGGCCAGCTACAAGCAGCACACGCTGGTCACCGAGTCTGCTGGGTCTGAGGGTGGCCCGGGGGTGGGGGTGGGGACGGGGCAATCCCCCCTCACCCAGAAGCAGCAGTTGTAGGTAAACAGCAGGTACTTGAGGCAGACGGTGCCACATGTTGCCTTCTCGTTGAACTCGCCCATCCTGGGGCTGGGGAGGCACAGGAGGGGTCAGCAGGGCCACAACACCAGGCCCGTGACAGGAGGACAGCTACAAGGAAGGGACACAGGTGCCCAAGCCAGCCCAGGAGCTGGGGCGGAGCCAGCCACCATCCCGGGAGGCCTGTGAAGGAGCCCCCATGGGAACAGGACGTGAGCCACTTACCTAGCGACTCGGGGGCCTGACCCAGTACAGCCAGGATAGACCCCTGGTGCCCCCAGACAGGACGGGGGTCACGGAGGGCCTCCAGCCATCACTGCTGACTCACCCCTGCTGGCAGCCGGGGGAGGAAGCCCTAGCAGGCCCCTCCAGTGAGCTCAGGCCGGCCTGCCCGCCCCCCATGGCATTCCCAGGGGCCCACGTCACAGGCTGGTAGGAGTCTACAGGCCACAGGCCTGCAGTGAGGGCAGAGGAGGCCACTCAGAGAAAGCGGAGGGGTTGGGGTTCGAACAGGCCCCAGCTCAGCGCCTTCCTAAGGTTCTCTGGCCCTATTTCCGGTTTGTTAAAGCTCTTCCTTCCTCCCGGCCAGAGGCGGGGAATGGAGTGCGGAGGCAGGTGGAGCCTGGCAGACCGGGAGGGTTTTTCCTGGACAGGGGGCCACACCAACCCGAGGGGCAGCACAGAGACAGGCCGTGCCCCTCCCCAGAGGCCCCGCGCCCGGCCCAGCCCGAAGCAGTGGGCAAGCTGTGAGCACGGGGAAGGCAGGGAGGGTGTGGGCGCAGACAGCAGCTGAGCGCCCCGGGCGGCGTTTCCAGACAGCACAGCCAAGCCCGGACTTTAACCGCCCGCCTGCTCCGCCCCACTCTGCCCAGCACTCACCAGCCAGCTGGGAAAGACTCCTCGGTAGGACAGGTGGACAGAAGCTCCCCAGGACTCTAGGCTAGAGAGACAAGGGCATGTCAGGTCACAGGGCGCAGGTCTGGTCCAAGGGCCAGAGTGTTCCAGGTTCATTCTGGAGGCAGAGGAGGACTGGCCAAGCCTGGTATTTTGGTCTGGGCTAGGGTGGGGTAAGGCAGAGGACATTTTTCTTTTTCGCTTTTTTTTTTGGTGGGGGGAAGAGGGGAACGGAGTACCGCTCTGTCACCAAGCTAGAGTGCAGTGGCGCGATCTCAGCTCACTGCAACCGCCTCCTGGGTTCAAGCGATTCTCCTGCCTCAGCCTCTCAAGTGGCTGGGATTACAGGCACGCGCCACCACACCTGGCTAATTTTTGTATTTTTAGTAGAGACAGGGTTTCATCATGTTGACCAATCTGGTCTTGATCTCTTGACCTCGTGATCCGCCCTCGTCAGCCTCCCAAAGTGCTAAGATTACAGGCGTGAACTACCACCTCGCCCAGTGATTTTATTTTTGGGGATGGAGTTTCGCTCTTGTCACCAGGCGGGAGTGCAATGGCAGGATCTCAGCTCACTGCAACCTTCACCTCCTGGGTTCAAGCGATTCTCCTGCCTCAGCCTACTGCGTCGCGCCTGCCACCACTCCCAGCTACTTTTCGTATTTTTAGTAGAGACAGGGTATGGACGTTGGCCAGGATGGTCTCGAACTCCTGACCTCACGTCACCCACCCGCCTTGGCCTCCCAAGGCAGAGGACATTTCTGGCCAGTCTGATCCTGGGAGGGACCTCATGCCTGCCCCACCCTGAGCCTTACTTCCAGACCCATCACTGGCCTTTCCCCCACCAAGCAACAGCAGCCACAGCCTGGGAAAGCGGCGCCATGGAGCTGTGGGGGCCAGACCTGACCACTGAGCTGAGAGTCACCCTCCGTGACGGAGCTGGGGCGTAATACACTAGGATTGGCAGGAGCAGACCCTGCCGCCGAGCTGGGGGACCTGCCCCTGGCCTGGCTGTGAGGTCCCAAGCTTTCTGGGGAGGCTGGTTCTGGGCGCAGATGCAGCCTCCACCGCCAGGACGCAGGCGACCCGCTGAGGAGTGGCCCCTCTTCCCAGGAACGCCTGGTCCCCGCGAACCGCCTGGGAAAACGCCAGCCAGAAATAGCTCTCCGGCCTTCCCCAGTCCTCGGGAACCGCACCAGGCCCCCGGGCGGCCCGCGCCCCATCAGGGAGAGCCCCCACAGGGGGACCCGGGACTCCGAGCCTGCCGGGCGTCTCCGGGCACTGCAATGAGGTCACCGCCGCCGCCGACCCCGCCCGACGCGGCCAATGGCGCGCCCACTTGCACGCGGGCGGAGGGAAGGGGGCCGTGTCCAGAGACAATGAGCGGGGTGTCCAGGCTGGGCGTCCCGGGGCCCCGGCGGCGAAGGGGGACGTCAGGCCCGTCCGAGGCCCCGGGAGGCGCCTCTCCCACCCGCCCGGCGCCGCCTCCCGCGGAAGGGCCTGCGAGGAAGCTGGGCCAGGCGGTGGGCGCGGCCTCCCGGGCTCCCCGGGCGGCTACGGCGGGGCCTCGGGTACTGGGGCGCGCAGCACCCTCGGCCCCTCGGCCCCCTGGGCCCCCTCGCCCCCCTCGGCCGGCGCCGCGCACTCACTCACCCACCACGCGTCGGAGTTCGGGCCCGGGCGGCGGCGGCGACGGCGGGGGCGGCTCCCAGCGCGGAGAATGCGCGGCCCGGGGCCTGCGAGGAGACGCCCCGCCCCGGCCCCGCCCCAGGCCGCAGGCCCCGCCCGCGGCGGCAGAAGCCCGGCAAGTCCGAACCCGCGTGGCGAGCGCGAGCCGGTGGGTGCAGGCGCTGGGGGTCGACCCCGCACTGCGGGGGCCGGGCGAGCTGCAGCCCTGAGGGCGCCAACAGCCCATCAAGGGTCCCCTGTCCCGGGACGGAGGAGCTGAGCGGGAGGCGGGCCGAGGTGGAGCGGCGACCAGAGGCCCGGGGCTGCGGCGGCCGGGCCCGCCTCCATGCCCAACCCCGTCTCTTTCTCCGCACCCTGGAACCGCCCAGAGGCTTCAAGGGGTCGGCAGAACGGTTGCGGGCCTGGGGCAGGGGAGAGCCTAGCGCCGTGGGCAGAGGCAGGAGAGAGGCTAGGCCGCGGGCAGTGTGGACACCCTGGAGACCCGGGCAGGCCTGGGGTCCCAGCCAGAGATACTGGAAGGAGCCACTGGGTGTGGTGCGAGGAGGTGAGGGAGGAAGGGCAGGACCGGCCTAGGGCGGCACGGGGAAGCCAAGAGTGGGAGTGAGGAAGGAGGGGGCTCCCCCCCACCCCCAGCTCATTCATCAGTGACACAGGTGAAGACTGGCGGGTGAGGCGGTGGCTGGGCTCCTGGGCAAGACAGCGGGACGCCCTGACCCACACACTGGGGGGGGCCCTGTGGGGCTCCAGCCTTGATGAGTATGAGTTGGGGGGCATGACCAGGGACACAAGAGGACACGCAGGACCTCAGCCCCCGTGCCGCAGGCCCACGTGTTCACCCACACGGCGCGCGTGCACAGTGACCACTCATGCAGTGTGCACACCCACCCAGGCTGCGGCTCCCAGAGGCACGAAGGCCAGGAGGATGCAGGGCAGGCAGTGGGTTTATTTGACCAGGGGTGTTTCTGCTGAACTGAGATGGGGTTGATTGAATGGGGACAGAATGAAGAACTGGCAGAGGGCACACGGGACCCTGACCACCCCCAGGCCCCTGACCACCCCCAGGCTAGTTCTTTATGTCTTCGGTCAGGCAGGCCTGGGGCCCCCTGGGGAGAGCCCGCACCCTGAGTAGGCACCACCCAACCCATGACAAGTCTCCTGCCAGGACAGCTTCCAGCTGACGCTCCGTGAGTCACTCGGGGCCGGTCACCGGGCACTGGGAAGGTGACCAGAGCCGCGTCTGGGGGGCCGAGACCAGCAGCAGCAACAGCAGCAGGTGGGCCCAGGCAGGCGGGCGGTGGTCAGAGCCTTCCTGCGGCTGCTGCCCGCCCGCCTGGCCTCGAAGGCGTCCCTGTCGTCTCGCAGCCGTGTGTTCAGCTCCCTAGGGAAGGAGGAGTCCGACACTGAGCGGGTCTGAGGGAGCGCAAGGTGAGGGAGGTGGGCTCTGACTCCCCTCGACAGAAAAGAGGTGTCTGGCTGGGACTGCAACATGAGGCGTGAAAGGCAGACATAGGAAAGACTTCCAGCGGAGCAGAGCGGTAGCCAAGAATGTTGGGGAGCTTGGAGCCCCCTGGCTCCGCTGAGCCCCTTCCCTCGCCGGCCTGAGCCTGGCCGCACCTGAGCAGCTCCAGTTGCCGTAGCAGGCTGACTTTCTCCTTCTGCATGTTCCTGGAGACGGCGACCACGTCTCTGTGGGTAGGAGGTGGTGACCCGGCTGCAGGAAGGCTACCGGGGAGCCCCAGGACCCCCTAGAAGACCCTCCCTCCCACAGAGCCGGGCTGGGACTTTGAGGTGGGGATGAAAGTGGCGCAGACCCGAGCACCCGAGGGCCCCTCCCCCGGGACACGCCCCGGCCCCGTTCCCCGGCACCGTTGGGTTTGCTCCTGGCGGCCTCGCGCTTCGCCCTCCAGCCTGCGGATCTGTTCCTGCGCTCCTTCCAGCTGCGCCCGCAGCGCCTCGTGCGCCCGCCACAGCTGGGAGTTCTGGGCCTGCGCCTCCAGGTGCTCCGCAGCCCGGGCCCGCAGCTGCTGCTCTAACTAGAGGATGGAGACCGGCGAGGAACGCTCCCTCTTCCCCGGGGTGCTGCGCGTGCCCAGGCTCCCGGCAACCCGCGGGCCGGGGACACTGCGGCCCAGGGGAGCGCGCACGGCTGGCTGTGGGGACGGGGCAGGCGCCGGGCGCTCACCTCCCGCTGCCGCAGGTCCGCGCGTTCTAGGTCCTGCTCGCGACCCTGCAGCTCCAGCTCCAGGCGGCTTCTCCGCTCCCCGCCGGCGGAGCTCTGGGACGCACGGAGGGCCACTGAGCCTTCGCCGGCCGCCCGGGCGTGCACACGAGGCACACGGAGGGCCGGGGGCTGGGAGTGGGCCAGGACGGAGCGGGGTCGGGTGGAGAAGACCGGACGGGCGCGAGGGGTGAGGCCCAGCGGGGTCTCCCTGGACCGGGGGCAGCCGGGCCCCGCAGAGGTGGAGCCGTCGGGGTGGGGCTCGTTCGGGGAAGGCGGAGCCAGGGGGCGCGCGCGGCGGGGTTGGGCCTGGCGCGGGGCGGGGCCCGAGGCCCACCTGACTCGGCGGGCGCCGGCTTTGCTCGCGAAGCTGCTCCATCTCCTCGTACAGAGCGCGCACCTCCCGCTCGTGCTCGCTCTCGCGCCTTCGGGGCACGGGGAGACCTGGATGAGAACTTGCCGGCGCTGCAGCCCCCCAGCACCCCCTCTGCTGCTGCCCGAGGCCCTCCGCTGGCCCCCAGACCCCACCCGGCGCTCACCTCCGCAGCGCCTGCTCCAGGCCGTCGCGCTCCCGGGCCGCCTCCTCCAGGCAGGCGGACGCGCCTATCAGAACGTCCTCGAAAGAGCTCAGCAGCTCCGGGCGCTCGCGCTGCAGCCGGGCCCAGAGCGTCCTCACAGCCCGCTGCCTGGAGGGCGGACGTGAACGGAGGTTGGAGCTGGCAGAGGCGGGGAGCAGGCGCCCCTCCGCCCACGGCAAACCCCTGGGAGACTCTGGTCCTGGACCGGACAGGCGCGCTTGCCGCGGGCAGGGCATCCCTCCCGTGAGCGCCTTCGCCGCTGCCCAGCGTGGGTGGCCGGTGAGCCGTGTGTACCGGGCGGTGCCGGTCTGTGGCCCCGCTCCCGGCGCCGCCCCTCCTCCCCGCAGCCCTGGCTGCTGCCTCCTGAAATGCAAATTCTGCGGGAAATCACGACGGGTCCCTCCCAGGGAGTCGGAGCTGACGCTGGGCCGGGCCTGAGCCTGTGCGGGACCCGCACTCGGGTGTCAGGGGCAGACAGCATGCAGGCAGCGAAACAGCAGGAGGGGCGGGGTGGCAGGGCCAGCGCCGACTCACTCGCCCAGGACTGGGGCCACCCCCAGCTGCTCCAGCGCAGTGTGGAATCGCTCCTCCTCTTCCTCCTCCTCCTCCTCGTCCAGAGAGCCCCCCGTGCCCTGCACGTCCATCCAGCCTGACTCAAAGGTCTCCTCGGGAGCCCTGCCGGGGATTTCTCCCTGGGCCGACTGCACCCCCACAAACATCCCTGCAGGCATGGAGCGAGCATTACCGGGGCTGTGGGTCACCGCCCTGGCTCTGTCCCGTTCACCCTCCCAGCAAGTATCCTGGCCTCTCTCAGGGCCCAGTTTCCTGTTTTTCTTCCTTGTTCTGGTCCTATTGGCCTGGGAACAAGAGGTGACAGGCCGGCTCCCAGCCCCACGGGGCATAGCACAGGAGAGGAGTGGGGGCAGGAAGGTCAGCTTCCGCACACTCCACAGAGCCGGGGACACCAGGCGCGGGTGGGTGCAGACACCAGCACTGGCCCTGGAGGGAGGAGGAGCGCAGGCAGCCCTCGGGCCACAGGCGCCCAGCCTCTGGGTAGTGGGGGATGGGCGGGCCTCAGGCTCACCCAGGCCCAGGCAGAACTCGCGGGGGGTGAGGAAGCCAGTGTGAGCCTGGTCCAGACTTTCAAACACGGCCTCCAGCTGCTCAGGCGTGAGGGGGAGGTCGCTCTGGAGACCCTGGTCAGGGAAGGACAGCAGGGATGAGCCGCTGAGGTCCGCCCCGGGCCGAGGCAGTCTCTTGGGGCCGGGGACTCACCTGCAGGTCGTGCCTGGTGATGAAGCCCTTGGCCTCCTTGTCACATAGCAGAAACAGCTCCTGGGCCTGCTCCAGCATGGCAGCCCGGGGCTCTGCAGGACCTCCCTCCAGTTCCGCCACCTCCTCCTGGGCCTCATCAGCCTCAGGCTCTCCCAGGCTGGCCATGGGAACAGGGGGCCTCAGCCTGGCCTTCAGGTGCTGTGAAGCCAAGGGAGGGTCAGAAGAAATTCGGGAGGGGAGCTGCTGGGGTGCAAGTGTGTCTGAAGGGTCAGCTGCAGGCCCTCCCTGCAGCAGGTGGGAAGGTGGGCGGAAGGCAAGGTGGGGCCAGAGGGCTGGGGCTGTCACTGCGGTGGGTGAGACAGGCTCAGGGACTGTGGGTGCTACCCCGATGGGTCTGGCATCTCAGGAAGCTGGAACCCAGGGAGAGGCGAGAGCCCCAGGAGGAGCTGCCCAGTTCAGGATGGGAAGCTGGAGGTGGGGGCAGTCTCGGGGCCGGTGGAGAAGACCTGGTGATGAGGAAGGCGACTCCTGAAAGCTGAGAGGGGCGGGCTTGCGGTCAGTGAGGGAGGAGCCCGCCGCTTTCTGCAGTTGGAGATCTGACCCCACGTGAGGGCTCAGCCAGCCCTGACCAAGTCCTTAGCCCCTAGCCTGAACCTGGGTGGCCCAGCCTCATGACAGCTGGCAGCCGGGGCAAACTCCTCCCTCCTGCCCAGCAGCCCCTCCCTCCCCACAACTAAGCCCGCAGGGTGCAGGGGCCAGGTCCCAACCGGCAGAGCCCCTCGCCTCTGCCGCTCTGCTCAGGAATACTTTCAGATTCGAAACCTAACGCCCCTGCCCCCCATCACTAAGGCCCTTCCCTGTCCCAGAACTCCTTGCAGAGATGCCCCGCCCCCTAACCAGAGCCACCTGTCCTTCCCACAGCGTCCTCATCCCGGATTTCCAAAGCTGCTCCCCAGTGACACCAGCCTTCCCCCACCAGAAAGCGGGGATCCTGGCCCCTGGCTCCACGGCCAGGGTCCTCCGGTATTTCTTAGCCGGGCCACCTCCGCAGAGGGCAAGCCTGAGCAGCTGAGGGAAGGGGACACGAGACACCAGGGCCATTGCCTCCAGGCCACATTGTCGCCTCACCCTCCAACTTTCAGGTCCACCCCTGCCGGAAGCCACGGCGGCTGGGCCCCAGGGAGCTAGGAGGATGGGCTGGCCGGGTGCGGCAGCCGGCCGCCTGCGCTCCTGCAACTCTGGAGGCCAAGCCTGCCCTGGCCGCTGCTGCCTCAGGTCCCGAGGGGTACCCGGAGTCTCTGACCGACATGCTCAGGTTTGGCACGGGCCACCGCGGCTGGGAGAGGGTGCCGGGCGGGCGGCGGTGGAGGGGCCTCGGCGGGACCAGCGGGCACCTGCCTACCTGTGAGCTGCACGGCCGCACCTGCCTCTCGCCAGGGCCGCTCCTCCCGGAAACGCTGGGCGCGCCCCGCCCCAGCTGGGACCCGGACGGGACACCAGGGGCACCGGGCCCGGAGCGACCCCTGCCTCCTCACAGGCACCGAGACCCCCGCTCGGGCCGGCCCAGGAGAGGCTGCTCTGTGCTGCTGTCGCCTGTCCCCGCCTCTCTGAGCTGCCCTTGCGGCCCGATCTCTGTCGGCCTGAGAGAGCCGAGGAGCAGCGATGTGCCCCGGAGACCCAGGGTCCCCCCGGAGCAGGGACAAGGCTGCAGGGGCGGCGTAGACACCAGCGCCTGGGAGGGGCCGCTCCCGTCCGGGAGAGCCCGACTTAAGGCGCCAAACGTGTGTGCAGGAAAAAGCCCGGCAGGAAACAGACCAAATGCTTGCATCGGTTATCTCCAGGGGTGGGGAGGCGTCACTCTCTTCCCTATACTGTCCCAATTTTTTTTTTTTTTTTTTTTTTTTTTTTTTGAGACGGAGTTTCGCTCTCGTTACCCAGGCTGGAGTGCAATGGCGCTATCTCGGCTCACCGCAACCTCCGCCTCCTGGGTTCAGGCAATTCTCCTGCCTCAACCTCCTGAGTAGCTGGGATTACAGGCACACGCCACCATGCCCAGCTAATTTTTTGTATTTTTTTAGTAGAGACGGGGTTTCACCGTGTTGACCAGGATGGTCTCGATCTCTTGACCTCGTGATCCACCCGCCTCGGCCTCCCAAAGTGCTGGGATTACAGGCTTGAGCCACCGCGCCCGGCCCCAATTTTTAAACAATAAGCATGTCGGCCCAGCGCAGTGGCTCACACCTGGAATTCTAGCACTTTGGGAGGCCAAGGTGGGCCGATCACCTGAGGTCAGGAGTTCGAGACCATCCTGGCCAACATGGGGAGACCCCATCTCTACTAAAAATACAAAATATCCAGGCGCCATGGCTCACACCTGCAATCCCAGCACTTTGGTAGACCAAGGTGGGAGGATCACGAGGTCAGGAGGTCAAGACCGTCCTGGCTAACCCCATCTCTACTAAAAAAAAAAAAAAAAAAAAAAAAATCAGCCGGGCATGGTGGCTCACGCCTGTAATCCCAGCACTTTGGGAGGCCGAGGCGGGTGGATCACGAGGTCGAGAGATCGAGACCATCCTGGTCAACATGGTGAAACCCTGTCTCTACTAAAAATACAAAAAACTAGCTGGGTGTGGTGGCGCGTGCCTGTAATCCCAGCTACTCAGGAGGCTGAGGCAGAAGAATTGCCTGAACCCAGGAGGCAGAGGTTGCGGTGAGCCGAGATCGCGCCATTGCACTCCAGCCTGGGTAACAAGAGTGAAACTCCGTCTCAAAAAAAAATAAAAAAAATAAAAAAATTAGCCGGACGTGGTGGCATGCGCCTGTAGTCCCAGCTAATCAGAAGGCTTAGGCAGGAGAATCACTTGAATTCAGAAGCCAGAGGTTGCAGTGAGCCGAGATCAAGCCACTGCACTCCTGCCTGAATGACAAAATGAGACTCCATCTCAAAAAAAAAAAAAAAAATTAGCTGGGCATAGTGGTGCACACTTGTAATCCTAGCCACTCGGGAGGCTGAGGCAGGAGAATGGCTTGAACCCAGGAGGCAGAAGTTGCCGTGAACTGAGATCACCCCACTGCACTCCAGCCTGGGCAACAGAGTGAGACTCCGGCTCAAAACAGACGAAAACAATCAACATGTAAGGCTAGAAGATGTTGAACTTAGCGGTATTCGGTGGACCAGCCGGGGCACAGGGAGGTCCCACCTCTGCAGCCCCTCACAGCACTCCTGACTAGGGCTCCCCTCTGGGGAGGAGTGGAAAGAGGAGCTGCGTGAGGCCCGAGTGGAACCCTCCTGCCGGGAAGAAAATTCCACGCGAGACCGAGGAGCCCGCCCCAGCCCCAGCCCCAGCCCGGCCCCTCACCCACCTGCAGGGCTGGCCTCAGGATCCCGCCCAGCAATCCTGGGGGCTTCCAGGCCTCTGCTTCTCAAGGGAAGGGGCCCGGGACCCAGCTGAACCACAATAGGCTGGGCTTATGGCACAGGACCTTCAGACCAAGGGGGTTGGCCCTGGCACAGGCGCACCAGGGACCTGCCTGGCCGGCTCACCCGGTCCCAGATCGCAGAGCCAACCGTTATTGTTGGCAGGGGGCTGCCACCACAGCCACCCACGCCTTCTGAGAGGAGCAGGTGGGGGCTGGCTCTGGCCAGCCAGCCAGGCCCAGGGCTCTGCTCCAGCAGCCTCAGGCCATGTGTCCTTTTTTGTTACCAAGGAGGGCTGGCCTCCCCGCCATGCAGAGTGCGCTCTCAGGAAACCACTTCTCCTGCACGGCGCTGAGCCCCCTTCAGCTAGGCTCTCACCTGCCTCCATATCCCAGCCCCCTCCACCCCTGGGTACTGGCAGGAGGCTGCGTATGTGGGGGGAGGCAGGGGAACAAGAGCATGTGTGCATGAAGCCAGAGGGGCTTGAGAGGGTGGGGGACAGCTTTCGGGCAAATGCCCAGGTTGGAGCAGCCACTCCAGCAAGCTGGGCGCGCTCAGGAGTTCCGTGAGGACCACCCACCCGGCCAGCTCTGTGTGTGCCCCGACTCGGCCTCTACAGCTGTCCTGCCCCAAAAGCCACACACCCCGCTGCGTCATTGTGTGGCGGGAGGGGCAGGTGACACCTTTTGCAAACATTTTCCTGTTTTATTTACCAAGGATCTTGGTCCCAAATATTTCCATCAGCTCTCAGAAGGCTGTGTCCAAGGGTCAGCCAGGAGGCCTCCGGGCAAAGTGGGGGTCGTGAGGATGGGTCCTAGCCAGGGGGTAGGCAGGAATGCACCAGGCTCACATGTGCCTGTAGGGGGTGCCCAGGCCAGCCTGGCACGTTCTACATGCCAGGCCCAGGACTGCGACGCTGGAAGCCCTGACCTGCAGCTGTGGAGATGCTGGCCAGCTGAGGAGCGCCCGCGCCTCGCCACCATGCTCTCCAGCAAGCCGGCAGTCACACACAAGCGCAGTGGGCAGAGGCTGGGCTGCAGCATTTATTACATGTGCTTTGGCGAAAATAAATAATTCTTCACACGGACTTTTCAGCAGGACATGAAAAACGTGGAGGGAAGAGCAGCTGCAGAGTTCTCGGAGTACGGGTGGGGAGGTGCGCGGGCAGCACGCGGAAGGACGACTAAGGCACAGGTGCGCGGGCCCAGGTGCGCGGGCCTCGGCGGCCCCGGGGAGGGGAACGCAATCCTCCCCACTGAGTGCAGCTGTGCGTGGCTGGCGGGGGTCCGCCGCAAGGCCCCCTCCTCCTCACTCCGCAGTGGTCATGGAGAGAGGCCGGGGGTCGGGGTCTCGGGCAGCCCCAGGGCACCGACTCTCGGGCCGGGCTGCAGGGGCGGGGCGCTCAGCGAGGGGGCGGGGCCTCGGGGGCGGGGCCCGCGGGGGCGGGCGCGCGCATGCGCAGAGCGTCCGGCGGGAAGGCCACGTTGGTGCAGAAGAGGCCGAGCAGCAGCTGGCGCTGGCACTCCTCCCACTTGGCCAGCGCGTCCCCCAGCGAGAGGTTGTTGCGCATCCACCCGGGCAGTGCCTCGCTGTAGGCGGCGCAGGACAGCGGCACGGAGGGCAGCGACTGGGCGCGGCGGAGCTCCGCCTGCTCCGACAGCCTGCGGGGCGGGGCCGGGGCGGGGAGGGCTTCAGTGCCGGGCACGGGCGCCGCGGGCCGGGGCCGGGCAGGCGGGCGCGCGGTCGGCGGCTCACCTGGAGGGCAGGTGGCGGCCCAGCTTCCTCTTGGCGCGCATCACCAGGTACTGGCAGATGCTGCCCGTCTGCTCCTTCATCCACCGGATGTCCTCGGGAACGTCGGGCAGCCACTCCAGCAAGCTGGGGAGGGGGCGAGCGCGCGCTCAGGGACCCGGCCAGGCCCACACGCCCACCCACCGGGCCCCGTCTGCGCCCTGGTTCGGCACCGCCCACCCCACCCCACCTTCCGCGTGGCCATCACTCGCGGATGATCCCCAAGTCCGTCCCCGGGGCCCCTCTCCCGACCCTCCTGCCCCCACACCGGATGGTGAAGGACACGGCGCTCTCCAGCGGCAGCGTGTAGGGCACCATCATGGCCGTGGCCAGGCGCACGGGCAGCATGTTGGAGAAGGTGGTCAACAGGTCCCTGGGCTCCACACAGGCCTCCAGCAGGGCTGCGGGCGGGCGGGCAGGAGGTTGGCGGCCAGCGGAGGCAGGGGAGCCCAGGACCCGCTCGGCCTCCCTCCGCGCCTCGCCGTCCCCTCCCCTCCTCCCGTCCCGTCCCCGAGGTGCACGCACCCTCATTAAGCCGGGCGGGCAGGTGCTCCAGGATGTGACCTTCCCCCGGCGGCTGCGAGCGATCCTCCGCTCGGGCGCTCTCCACGGCCTCGTCCTCCTCCTCGTCCTCATCCTCCGGGCCGTCAGGGCGGGCGGCGGGCAACGCCAGCAAGGGGTTGGGCCGGTTCAGGAGGCCTGGGGTGGGGACGGGAGGGGATTCCGTTAATCAGCGCGGCCGCGGCCGGTGGGCGGCAGAGGACAGCAGAGCCGCCGAGCCCAGCCCGCCCAGCCCGCCGTCCCGCGCACCGTTCCGCCGCAGGAAGCGCAGGCCGTCCCGGTAGCCCTGCTTGCACATCTCCCGCAGCACCTGCAGTGAGGAGGAGGAAATGGAAGTGGGCGGCCCACGCATCCCCGGTCGGCTTCTGGAGTCCCTGACAGCCCCCTCCCTCCGCAGCCCCCAGCCCCAAAACCTATCCTAGATCCAGAACAAGATGGAGGCTAGGCAGGAGGCGGGGTGCTGCGGCCCACGCCTGTAATCCCAGCACGTTGGAAGGCTGAGGCGGGCAGATCACTGAGGTCAAGGATTGGAGACCAGCTTGACCAACATGGCAAAACCCCGACTCTACAAAAAATACAAAAATTACCCAGGCATGGTGGCACAGGCCTGTAATCCCAGCTACTCGGGATGCTGAGTCCGGAGAATTACTTAAACCCAGGAGGCAGAGATTGCCATGAGCAAGATCACCCCACTTCACTCCATCCTGGGTGACAGAGTGAGATCCTGCTTTTTGTGTTTTTTTTTGAGACAGCGTCTCACTCTGCCGCCCAGGCTGGAGTGCAGTGGGGTGATCTCAGTTCACCACAACCTTCACCTCCCAGGTTCAAGTGATTCTCCTGCCTCAGCCTCCCGAGTAAACTGGGATTACAGGCGTGTGCCTGGTAATTTTTTTTTTTTTTTGCATTTTTAGTAGAGACGAGGTTTCGCTATGTTGGCCAGGCTGGTCTCAAGCTCCTGACCTCGTGATCCACCGGCCTCAGCCTCCCAAAGTGCCAGCGAGACCCTGTCTCCAAAAAAAAAAAAAAAAAGAGGCTGCGGCTGGGTGTAGTGGTTCACGTCTAAGCCCAGCACTTTGGGAGGCTGATGCAGGCCAATCACCTGAGGTCAAGAGTTTGAGATCAGCCTGGCCAACATAGTGAAATCTTCTCTCTACTAAAAATACAGAAATTAGCCATACGTGGTGGTGGGCGCCTGTAATCCCAGCTACTTGGGGGACTGAGGCACGAGAATTGCCTGATCGGAGGTTGCAGTGAGAGGGGGGCTGGACATGGAACCTGCTAGACGGAGAGGTTAGACAGCGAGGCTGGGGGGGCCTGCTGCCCCTGGAGAGGTTGTGCACTTCCCCCAGCCCTCAGAAGAGGCTGCACAGACTCCCACCCTACTCCGGGCACTCAGGAGAAGTCAAGGAGCCCAGTGAGGAGAGGCTGGGCAGGCCGGTCCCCGGGGCAAGGCTCACCATGGGCTCGGGCGGGAAGAGGGCCTTGGAGAGGCGGTAGAGGTTACGCAGGTTGAACTGGATGCTGGTGTTGGTGACCCGAAGCTCGTGGATGTTGGTAGAGCTGTCCTGTGGGCAGATGTCACTCTCGCCCGAGAAGGGGGACACTGTGATGGTGTTCTTCAGCTCGTAGAGCGGCAGGTTGTCTGAAATGCCACCATCCACATAGCGCTTCCGCAGGACACAGACAGGGCTGCACGTGAGGGCCTGCCGGCTGTGACAGCCACCCCAACCGGCCACCAAGGGCCCCCATTCAGTGGCTATTTCATTTGAGCATTTTATCCACTGGGCACTGGCTGTGGGCCAGCTGGGGCACTGAGCAGATCCCAGATTGGGGCGGGGGCAGGGACGGAGAGCCACAGGAAGCGTGTGTTGCCATAGCTACCCTGTTTCTTGAGTAACACAGGGAGGTAGCTGTCAGGGACACCAGGGACTGACAGGGGAAGTGGGGTAACGCAGTGGCAGAGCAATGGCCTGAGGGGACGGTGCTCAGCGGCCTCCTTCTCTGTCCCTCATCCCACCCCGCGGAAGGTGCTCAGGGTTTGGGATACTCACCACACCCTGGAGGGAGGGAGGGATGAGACCACAGTACACAGGGATGAATGTGCTGCAGACATTGGCCTTCGGGGCAGGGACAGAGCACGAGAGTGAGCAGGGACCTTAGGGTTTGCGCCTCCCCCCAGCATGGCTCCCCAACGCCCCCCCACCTGAATGAGCTCGTCCTTGGAGTTGAAGTGGGATATGATGACGTTCTCGCCATCCGACACGCGGGTCAGGGAGATGCCCAGGCGCCCACTGGCACGCTCGTGGCTGTCAGCAGGCAGGGTCTTTAGCAGGCAGCCACGGATGGTCTTCACCAGGTTGAAGGAGGGGTGCAGGGGGCCCAGGAACCGCTTCCGGGCCTCTTTAGACACCTCGATGATATCAGCACCAGCCTCACCTGGGGCAGCATGACCGAGGTTAGCGGCCAGCGCTCCTGGGCTTAGGAACCCACCTTCCTTCGTGGCCCCGTGCCCAGGGCTCCATGGCATACAGACCCTGGAGGAGTCCCAGTGCCCGTGGGGCTGGCTCACAGCTGGGGCTTTGGCCACCTCCCATGGGACCGCAGACAGCAGAGGCTGGTCAGCTGAGACCAGGACCTGCCCTCTGCCTGGTATTTCCCAACTGCCTGTCCCCATGAGTCACTGGGCCTGGTGTGGCATCCAGCCCAGGACAGGGGACCAGGCAGACGCTCAACTCTGACAGGTCTCAGCCTTCACCCACTTGGCCAGATCCAGCGGGGGGATGGGACAGACCCACAAAGCCCAGCCGGGCACGCAGGTCACAGCTCACAGGCCCCGGGGGTGTTCGGCTAGAAGCAGTTGGGGCCCAGTCCCTAGGAACCCATACCTGTGTCCCGCTGCAGCCAAGAGCAAGCAACCCAGCCAGACACTCCTTTTGGGGCTCAGGGGTGCTGGCCAGCATGGGGCTAGTCCCTAGGAGTGGTCAGGAACCTTGGGAGAAGAGCTGAGGTCTGAGCCCTCCTCCAGGACATGGCCCTGGTCAGGAGTGGGGCAGTGTGGGGCCAGGGGCTTCTCAGCCACCACCTGCCGCACTAGGGGCTTCAGCTGTGCACGACCACGCTAGAGTCGGAGTCTTGTTGGGAGCAGGGTGGGAGGCACTGTGGGAGAAGCTTCCCTGGCTGCGGTAGCAGGGACCCTGATGTGTCTTGAAGCCAGGGGGCTGAATGAGAGGCGCTTGTCTGAGGCCTCCGTGAGAGGGAGAGGGCTGAACGGGGCTCTTCCAATAATGGCTCTAGTTATTGGGACCTGGGGGGTGGTTAACTTCTGTGGTCCAGCCCATCCCTCCCAGAACAAAGATCAGAAGAAGAGGGCGGGGGCGAAGGCCGGACAGGCTCCTGCTGAGCAGGGCGCCCCTGGCATCTTGCGTGTCCTTGCGGGCCGGGAGCTGGGCAGCAGTTCCAGGACTCCTGAGGTCATGTGCCGTAAACACCGCTTCCTCATAGCAGCCGATGTTACCAGCCGAGGCCAGCCCAGCACACAGAGACCCGCGCCCTCCTGACCACAGGCTCCAGAGCCCAGAAGCACCCTCACCCATGACGTGTGCCAAAGTGGTGGGCCGCGCCTGGGAGCCAGGCCACAGGGCACCGCGTGTGAGGAGAGGGCAGGAGGGCCCTCGCTCCAGCCCTGACCTCAGCGGGGCTCCTCCTTCCCGGCCACCCCCGTGCCAGGCCCCCGATAACAGCCTGGAACTGCGGAGGCCCAGGACACAGTGACCGACCGCTGGCGCCGGGTGTAACATCCAGGGCCCCGGGGTGGCTCAGGTCCCTCCTCGGGTTCTCACGGTCCCGTCCACGAGCTACTTTCTCTGTCCAATGACGCCGCTTCTGCGGCACCCGCCCGCCCCACAACCTCTGCGCCCGGGAGGCGGCCCCGGCACCCTCGGAGCAAAACAAGCCAGGCCCCGCCCCCGGGCCGGCGACCCGCGTGGGATCCTCCCCCCGGCGCCCACAGGGAGCGCCCCCCGGCCCCGCGGGCCGCCCCGCTCACCCAGGCAGGCCCCGGTGACCAGCGCCGTGGCCGTGAGCGCCCCGGCCGAGGCGCCGTAGATGTGCGCGGCGTTGGCCACCAGGAAGGGCGCGTGCTCGCGGAGGCAGGAGGCCACGCCGACGTGGTAGACGCCGAGGAAGCCGCAGCCCGCGAACGAGATGTTCCACGTCGCCTCCCGGGGAAACATCGCGGCGGCCGCGGGCTCCGTGCGCCGCTCGCTCGCTCGCCCGGGCCGGCGGGTCCCGCTGCAGCTCTAGGTCCGGGCCCCGCGGGCCGAGGCGAAGAACCTACGCGGGCGGCGCGGAGGCGGCGCTTTTAAGTGCGGGGCTCACGGAGGGGGCGGGGCCGGCGCGCGGGGACCAATCGCGGCGCGCGGGGAACGGCCGCGCCCTGGGGCTCCGCCCCGCCCAGGACCCCGCCCCCCGCGCTGAGCCCCGCCCTCCGCCGCTGGTGGGCTAGCAGGGGGCTCGCAGGGGTGCGGGGCAGGCCGAGCGCAGGCCCCCGAGCCTGGAGGCCGGAAGCCTCGCACAGATCCGGGTACCCGCGAGAGGGGGCTCTGATTTCGGGGCCACCGCCGCCCCTCCCCACCGGGTCGTCCTGTCTGTGACACCCACCCGGGACACGGAGGAGCTGGCCCCCGGAGGAGCACCCCCAGACCTGAAAGCCGCCCAGGCCTCGGGACCCCCGGGACCCACTGGCTCACCCACAGACTGACCCATAAACATCTAAGGCCATATGCGATTCCTGCAAACCCTTCGTGGGGGACCCCAGCTCCGCAGACCCACGTGCCCCCACGTGGGGTCTCACCCCTGTCCTGCCCCCGCGGCCCCTCCTGACCTTGGCCTCTTACCTGGGTCTGTACCTGGGTCTGTCCCTGCCTGTTCAGGCTTTGGAGCTGCCTGCGTCTGACTGGGGCCCGCCTCTCCCCCGATAATTGCCCCAGAGGTGGAGCGCTTCTGGGTGATGTCACCCTCTCGCCCCTTTTCCGCATATTTCTCCAGGTCTGTGGAGCAAGCCGCCCTTGGCTTGGATCCAGGATCCCGCCCTGCACCTCACACCACTCCAAACGAGAGGCTGGCTTAGGTTGGGGTCGAAGGTAATGAGATTCTGTCTCCCCAGGAACACTGGCTCTCTGTTGTCAGGGCTGCAGAGGGTCTGGGATAGGGCATGGGGCTGCCGCCAACCCTGGCTCAGTTAGAGAAGCCAGAGCAGGGCCTTCCCAGGATGGGGCCATCTGTGGGGATGCTGTCCAGTCCCCAGCCTCTCCCAGTCATCCCAGAGAGCAGTGGAAAGTCAACCCAGCCCCAGCCCTACTGGGGGCAGGTAAGCACCTGTTACAGAAGCTCAAAATGGGAGGCCGGGTGCGGTGGCTCCCACCTGTAATCCCAGCACTTGGGGAGGCCAAGGGGGCCAGATCACAGAAAGCTGAAAGGTCGAGACCACCCTGGCCAACGTGGTGAAACCCCGTCTCTACTAAAAATATACAAAAATGAGGGCCAGGCACGGTGGCTCACGCCTGTAATCCCAGCACTTTGGTAGGTCAAGGCGGGCAGATCACCTGAGGTCAGGACTTCAAGACACGCCTGGCCACACGGTGAAACACTGTCTCTACTAAAACTACAAAAATTAGCCAGGTGTGGTGGTCCATGCCTGTAATCCCAGCTACTCGGGAGGTTGAGGCGGGTGAATTGTTTGACTGGGCGGTGGAGGTTGTGGTGAGCTGAGATCGTGCCATTGCACTCCAGCCTGGGCAACAGAGCAAGACTGCATCTCAAAAAAAAAAAAAAAAAAACGGGCCGGGCGCGGTGGCTCAAGCCTGTAATCCCAGCACTTTGGGAGGCCGAGGCGGGTGGATCACGAGGTCAAGAGATCGAGACCATCCTGGTCAACATGGTGAAACCCCGTCTCTACTGAAAATACAAAAAATTAGCTGGGCATAGTGGCACATGCCTGTAATCCCAGCTACTCAGGAGGCTGAGGCAGGAGAATTGCCTGAACCCAGAAGGTGGAGGTTGCGGTGAGCCGAGATCGTGCCATTGCACTCCAGCCTGGGTAACAAAAGCGAAACTGTCTCAAAAAAAAAAAAAAAAAAAAAAAAAAAAAAAACGAGAGGAAGCAGCTAGGTGTGGGGTACCTCAGGGGTCTTGGGGGGGGGGTTCCCCTGGGGACGCGAGGCGGAGTTGAGCTCTGATGGCTAAGTTAGCAGCCTAGCAGGACAGGGGAAGGCTGTGGGGGAATGAGGGGAGAGAGAGCAGCTGGGCCCCAGCGGTTGGAGAGGGCCAAGCACAGAGGATGTGACCATATTTGACTTGAAAGGACTCCTCCTGGGCCAGGCTCAGTGGCTCACACCTACAATCCCAGCACTTTGGGAGGCTGAGGCTTGGGGGTGGGGGGATTGTTTGAGTTCGGGAGTTTGAGACCAGCCTAGGCAACATAGCTTGATTCCCTCCGTACAGCAAATTAAAACATAAGCCAGGTGTGGTGCGCACCTGTAGTCTCCGCGCCTCAGCAGGCTGAGGTTGGAGGATGGATTGCTGGGCTGCGTGGGAGTGTCACCATGGTGCCCCTGCACTCCAGCCTGGGTGACAGTGAGACCATCTCAAAAACAAAACAAGACTCTCCCTTTCTCTGCACGTGGGGCCTCTTCCAAATCTTTGGAGGGAGGTACGCTGTGGCCAATACACAGTGGGCTGCGGTGTGGGGGGCGGGGCTTGCCTGGGATGTCAGGAACCCCCTGTGACTGGATTGGGGCGACCCTGCTGGAGGTCGCAGGGCTTAGGGTGCGATGAAGCCGGATGGGAGTCCAGGGCTCCTCAGGGCAACCGCCGACGGGGAGGCCAGGGACTGAGGGTCCTTCCCTCTGCCTGCTCCAGGAGAGGCCAGGAGAGGCCAGGGTTCGGGCCTTAGCCGCATCTGAGCTGCCGTTGCCTTGACGGGTGTGGCTGCCCCAGCACAGGGAGACCTCTGCTCCCGTTTCCACAGCTGGGTCAGGCTGTTTTGGGTACATATTCCTCCCTCCGGGCCCCTGGGAGGCTCAGGAGCCAGAAACTAGGCGGTCCTTCCCGGAATCCCGGCTGAAGCGGAGCACCCCACCATAGCGCAAGCTCCAAGGGGCGGCTGGCTGAGAAACCCCAGGCGGTGTCACGCCCCACTCCCATGAGCTGCAGGCGACACAGGCCCTCCCTTCAGGGTCCAAGGCTGGAACTGTGAGGACTGCACACTGAACCCTAGGTCCACTCCTGCGGGGGCCCTTCCCTGAGCCTGGACCACCAGTGCCGCAGCCTCAGCCCTGCCCCTTCTGTCGAGCACTGCTCCCCTGCACTCCAGGGCTGCACTCTGCGGGGTCATTTCCCTTTGCTGCCTCCTCCATCTGCTGCCCACCCCTACTGCCCACGTTCCAGCCTCCTCCACGCCTCGCCTGGCTTTACTCATAAGTCTGTAGAGAACCAAAAAAAGGTGGGTTTTTTTGACAGTGTCTCACTCCGTCGCCTAGGCTGGAGTGCAGTGGCAGAGTATCGGTTCACTTGAACTCCTTCGCCTCCTGGGTTCAAGTGATTCTCCTGCCTCAGCCTCCTTAGTAGCTGGGATTACAGGTGCCCGCCACCACGCCCAGCTAGTTTTTGTATATTTAGTAGAAACAGAGTTTCACCATGTTGGTCAGGCTGGTTTTGAACTCCTGGCTTTGTGATCCACCTGCCCCAGCCTCCCAAAGTGTTGGGATTACAGGCGTGAGCCACCGTGCCTGGCCGAAAATGTCTTTTTAAAAATATTAATAAAGCAAGGCGCAGGGGCTCACACCTGTCATCCAAGGACTTTGGGAGGCCCAGGTGGGTGGCTTGCCTGAGCCAGGAGTTTGAGACCAGCTTGAACAACATGGTGAAACTCCATCTCTACAAAAAGATACAAAAATTAGTTGGCTGTGGTGGAGCGCACCTGTAGTCCCAGCTACTCTGGAGACGGAGGTGGGAGGATCACTTGAGCCCGGGAAGTCAAAGCTGCAGTGAGCCAAGATGGCACCACTGTACTGCAGCCTGGGCAACAAAGGGAGACTCTGACTCAAAAAATAAGATAAAATAAAAAATAAAATATACACCAGGTGCTGGGGTGCATGCCTATAATCCCAGCACTTTGGGAGGCAGAGGTGGGTGAATCACCTGAGGTCAGGAGTTCCAGACCAGCCTGGCCATCATGGTGAAACCCCATCTTTTTTTTTTTTTTTTTTTTTTGGAGACGGAGTTTTCGCTCTTGTTACCCAGGCTGGAGTGCAATGGCGCGATCTCGGCTCACCGCAACCTCCGCCTCCTGGGTTCAGGCAATTCTCCTGCCTCAGCCTCCTGAGTAGCTGGGATTACAGGCACGCGCCACCATGCCCAGCTAATTTTTTCTATTTTTAGTAGAGACGGGGTTTCACCATGTTGACCAGGATGGTCTCGATCTTTTGACCTCGTGATCCACCCGCCTCGGCCTCCCAAAGTGCTGGGATTACAGGCGTGAGCCACCGCGCCCGGCTCGAAACCCCATCTTTAAAAAAAAAAAGAAAAGAGGCCGGGCGCGGTGGCTCAAGCCTGTAATCCCAGCACTTTGGGAGGCCGAGGCGGGTGGATCACGAGGTCGAGAGATCGAGACCATCCCGGTCAACATAGTGAAACCCCGTCTCTACTAAAAATACAAAAAATTAGCTGGGCATGGTGGCACGTGCCTGTAATCCCAGCTACTCAGGAGGCTGAGACAGGAGAATTGCCTGAACCCAGGAGGCGGAGGTTGCGGTGAGCCGAGATCGCGCCATTGCACTCCAGCCTGGGTAACAAGAGCGAAACTCCGTCTCAAAAAAAAAAAAAAAAAAAAAAAGAAAAGAAAAAGAAACCTTATCTCTACTAAATACAAAACATTAGCCAGGCATGGTGGCAGGTGCCTGTAACCTCAGCTACTTAGGAGGCTGAGGCAGAACAATCACTTGAACGCGGGAGGTGGAGGTTGCAGTGAGCTGAGGTTACACCATTGCACTCCAGCCTGGGTTAACAAGAGCGAAACACCATCTCAAAAATAAATAAATGAATTTTGTATATATATATATATATATATATATATATATATATACATACATACATACATGCACACGTAGGGCAGTCGCAGTGGCTCACGCTTATAATCCCACCACTTTGGGAGGCTGAGGCAGGCGGATCATTTGAGGCCAGGAGTTTGAGACCAACCTGGGCCACATGGTGAAACCTCATCTGTACTAAAAATACAAAAAATAGTTGGGTGTGGTGGTGCCTGCCTGTAATTCTAGCTACTTGAGAAACTGAGGCATGAGATTTGCTTGAACCTGGGAGGCAGAGGTTGCAGTGGGCAGAGATCGAGCCACTGCACTCTAGCCAGGCCGGGTGCGGTGGCTCACCCTGTCATCTGAGCACTTTGGGAGGCCGAGGTGGGTGGATCACCCGTCTCTATTAAAAACACAAAAACAGGCCGGGCACAGTGGCTCAAGCCTGTAATCCCAGCACTTTGGGAGGCCAAGGCGGGTGGATCACAAGGTCGAGAGATCGAGACCATCCTGGTCAACATGGTGAAACCCCATCTCTACTAAAAATACAAAAAATTAGCTGGGCGTGGTGGCGCGTGCCTGTAATCCCAGCTACTCAGGAGGCTGAGGCAGGAGAATTGCCTGAACCCGGGAGGCGGAGGTTGCGGTGAGCCGAGATAGCGCCATTGCACTCCAGCCTGGGTAACAAGAGCTAAATTCCATCTCAAAAAAACAAAAACAAAAACAAAAACAAACACAAAAACAATTTGCTGGGTGTGGTGGTGCACATCTGTAATCCCAGGTACAAAAATTAGCCAGCCGTGGTGAGCTCACCTGTTAATTACAGCTACTTGGGAGGTGGAGGTTGGAGCAAGACTCCATCTCAAAAAAAAAAAAAAAAGAAAAAGAAAACGTATCTCTGGAAAATATGTCATGATCTACGGGGGGAAAAAATTTTTTTTGAGACAGTTTCAGTCTTGTTACCCAGGCTGGAGAGCAATGGTGCAATCTTAGCTCACTGAAACCTCCATCTCCTGGGTTCAAGTGATTCTCCTGCCTCAGCTCCTGAGCAGCTGGAATTACAGGTGCCCACCACCATGCCCCGCTAATTTTTTTTCGAGACAGAGTCTCACGCTGTCAGCAGGCTGGAGTGCAATGTCGTGATTGGCTCACTGCAACCCCCAACTCCCTGGTTCGATTCTCCTGCCTCAGCCACTGAAGTAGCTGGGATTACAGGCACGCACTACCACGCCCAGCAAATTTTTGTATTTTCAGTAGAGGAGGGGTTTCACTATGTTGGCCAGGCTGGTCTAATCTCCTGATGTCGTGATCGGCCCACCTCGGACTCCGAAAGTGCTGGGATTACAGGCGTGAGCCACCGCGCCCGGCCCGAGATTTTTTTTTTTTTTTTTTTTTTTTTTTTTGAGATGGAGTTTCGCTCTTGTCACCCAGGCTGGAGTGCAATGGCGCGATCTCGGCTCACCGCAACCTCCGCCTCCTGGGCTCAGGCAATTCTCCTGCCTCAGCCTCCTGAGTAGCTGGGACTACAGGCACGCGCCACCATGCCCAGCTAATTTTTGTATTTTTAGTAGAGACGGGGTTTCACCATGTTGACCAGGATGGTCTCGATCTCTCGACCTCGTGATCTACCCGCCTCGGCCTCCCAAAGTGCTGGGATTACAGGCTTGAGCCACCGCGCCTGGCGATTTTTGTATTTTTAATGGACAGGGTTTTGGCATGCTAGCCAGGCTCGTCTTGATCCCCTGACCTTAGGTGATCCACCTGCCTGGGTCTCCCCAAGTGCTGGGAATACAGGCACCCCAGGAGATGGTCTGCCCTTCCACCTTGGGTTTGGGATCAGCAACTCATGGAGAAGGTCCTGAAATAGAAATGTTTTAAAAGTATTTTGGGGCTGGACATGGTGGCTCACACCTGTAATCCCAGCACTTTGGGAGGCTGAGATGGCAGATCACCTGAGGTCAGGAGTTCAAAACCTCACCTCTACTAAAAATACAAAAAACTAGCCGGGAGTGGTGGCAGGCACCTGTAATCCCAGCCACTTGGGAGGCTGAGGCAGGAGAATCTTGAATCTGGGAGGCGGAGGTTGCAGTGAGCCGAGACTGTGCCGTTGCCTTCCAGCCTGGACCACAAGAGTAAAACTTGACCTCAAAAAAAAAAAAAAAAAAAAAAAAGACATAAAAGGCATTTTGGGCCCCCCTCCATTTCAGGACCTTCTGTGGCTCCCTGGCTGCCCCCACATTCCCTCCCCTCTGGGGACTCTGCCTTCCTCCAGGCCTTGGCTCCCCATCTGAGGGAGGCTCCCCCAGCCACTCCAGCTGCCCTGTGTTAGATGCCACCTACCCTCCCAGAACTGAAGTCCTCACACAGCAGGTGGCCCCCACACCAAAGCCAGTCCACGGGCTGCTGCTCCCAAGGCCGGAGGAGAAAGGGCAGATCATCTCCTGGGGTGCCTACATTGCTGGGCAAAGACCCTGAGGCCCAGGAAAGTTTGTACGGAGTAGGGCCAGGAGGGCAGAGAGGCTGAGGGGACGGTGATGGCCTGTCCTTAGCCCCATATTCCAGGCCACAGCCCGTGGGGGGAGGGCAGGCCCACCCCAAAAGACTCCATTCAGTGGGCACATGGCTCTGTGGTCACGGCCCACAAAGCCTGAGCGCAGCAGCCCAGTAAGGCAGGGGTTGGCTGGTGAACAGGAGAAAAACAAGCCTCGAGGAGCGGAGTGATTGTGCAAGTTGCTCAGGGCATCATGGTAGAGCCATGACCCTGCAGGGAAGCCAGGGCCGCTGCCACCCCCACGCCAGGCTCACTTCCTGCATCCATTTGTGAAGCCAGGGGCTACCCTCCTGGCCTTGCCAGGCTGGGCACCAAGCCACATGAGGACAGAGCCCTGATTACCCAAACTCCGTTTCAGATCGGCTTCTCTGGCGGCAGTGTTTCTGCTGCTCGACCAGAGTGCAGTGGCACTATCGTGGCCCACTGTGACAGCAACCTCCTGGGCAAGTGACCCTTTCCCCTCGACTTCTCACACAGTTGGGGCTACAGGCCCACACCACCACGCTGGTTAGCTTGTTTTTTAGAGATGGTTGGTCTCAAATGCTTGCCTCAAGTGGCCTTCCCTCCTCGGCCTCCCAAGTGCTGGGATTATGAGCACAGGCTGTGCCCAGCCTGCTAGCCGTTTTCCAGGGGTACTCAGGAGCCCGGACACTGTTTAAGGCCCACAGGAGGGGCCCCCAGCAGCTGTGATGCCCAGACTCCCTGCTCATGCTCATCCTGCACCAGAGACCCTTCCCCAACACCGCGTGGCCCACGCTTCGGCCCCACACCTGCTGTCCGTGATGGGACCCTGTGCACAGGCGACCCTCGGACAAACTGCTCATGGGATACGGGAGAGATGTGTAAAAAGGCTTTATTTGCAGGGGAGCAGGAGTTTAATCAAAGAGGCCAAATCCCATGTCATCGTCTGACTCTTCAGACTCCTCCTTCTTCTCATCTTTCTTCTCCTCTGCTGTGGAAGAGAGCATGGTGAGTACTGCCTGGGTGCCAGGCCAGTCCCCGCAGCAGTGAAGACCCCATGACAGTGACAGTCTGACCCCTCGGCCCTCTGCCCACTCACCAGGCCCCCACTTACCGGCAGCGGGGGCGGAACCAGCAGCAGGAGCTGCAGAGCCTGGGGCAGCAGACACGGCCACAGCCCCACCGGCAGGCACGCTGGCAAGCTTGCCAATACCTACAGAAGGCAGAGAGAAGCTGAGATTAGAGCAGCTGCCCAGTCGGGGAGGCTGTTCCACAGAGAAGCTAGATAGCACCAGGCATGACAGTGTGCCCAACACACCTGAGCCCCACCACACGGTTCCAGTGCCTCCCGTTCTTCCAGAACCCTCCCTCCCCAGCCGCCCCTCAACGTTTACTGTCAGGGACTTCTCTTCCCCACCTGTCCTACCCAGGGAGGGACTCGCCTTCTAGGAGTCAGGTGACACTGCCCCCCTCCCTACTTTTGCCACCTCCACCCTCTGAGGTCCACTGGACAAACATGTTTAGAGGCAGGTAGGGCATGAGTATGCTACCCAGCGTCCAGATCTCTGGCCACAGCGATGTGCTCGTGGCTTGGCCCGTTTGCTGAGCTGGCCCTGTCCTGGTCATGTGCACGGAGAACAGCAACAGCTGTCCCAACAGCTCAGCTGATGTCAACAGAGAACCATCTGCCCAAGAGGCAAGAAGCCCGTGGTCATCGCTGGCACCTAGTCCCCACCCACAACCCCCTAAACGTGAATCCAGTTCTCCAGACACCAAGTTTTGGAGGAATCCTAGGAAATGGCCTCAGTGTGCCCCTGCTGCCTGCTCCTGTCGTGCCTGGCGTGTCTAGAAGCGCCCATGGTGAGCCCACGGGAGCCCTGCTCACTCCTCGGGGGAGGCTTCTAGGGTGCTCTGGTCCACAAGCGAAACCTGGCAGGCCACAGGCTGACCGGCAGGAATTAGGATGGACCCTGAAAACAAACCAACGTCTCCTCCAGAAAAACTCACCCTGGGCAATCACGTCCTCAATGTTCTTTCCGTTCAGCTCGCTGATGACCTGGAGAAGACAATCGCACAGCTGCAGCCCCGGCCTTACCGATCGCTTCTAGAGTCACAACAGGCCTGGGTACACCACGTGGGAATACGCCCTGGAGTTTCTAGGCCTGCACTGCCCTAAGGGAGCCACCAGCCTCACTGCTTAGGTGGTGCACCGAGAAATGGAATCCAGCGTTCTCAGACTCAGCGCTGAGAGGACACACACCATCTCACCGCTCTGTTAACTATTCACACCCACCTGAAACAGGGGCAAAATAAGGTGGCCCTGAAATTGGCTTTGACTTCGGGCTGGAGTGCACTGATGGGATCTCGGGCTCAAGTGATTCTTCCATCTTAGCCCGGGACTACAGGCATGAGCCACCACACGGGGCTCTGGGACTGCAGCGGCGTGATCACTACTCACTGCAGCCTGGACCTCCCAGGCTCAAATCATCCTCCAGCCTCGGCCTCCTGAACAGCTGGGACTACAGATGCGCACCACTGACTAGTTTTCTTTTTAACTTTTCGTGGAGGCCCGGTCTTGAGATGTTTTCCAGGTTAGTGTGGAACGCCTAAGCTCCAATAATCCACCCGCCTTGGCCTCCCGAAGCGCTGGGGTAGCCACGCACCAGGCCTGCCTGTTTCTTTAGCAATCTCATGCGTGCCACCTGTGCCGAACTTCCAACGCTCCTGAATCACGACCTTGCCTCGTGCGCACCTTGCTTGCTTTTTTTGTCCTTTAGAGACAGTCTTGCTCCATCACCCAGGCTGGAGTCTCCTGCCTCAGCCTACCAAGCAGCTGGGATTACAGGCGCCCACCACCACACCCGACTAACGTTTCTATCTTTAGTAGAGACGAGGGTTTCAGCACGTTGGCCAGGAGGGGCTCGAGCCCCTCCTGACCTCAGGTATCCGCCGCGTCCGCCCCCACCACCCGGCTTGCTTCTATACCCCAGAAATCACCAGCTGGCCGGGCACACGCCGCGCCGCGGACCCTGCAGCACGAGGCCGGCTCGGGCAGGACCGGCCGTACCTTGTTGAGCCGGTCGTCGTCCGCCTCGATGCCGACGCTGTCCAGGATCTTCTTGATGTCCTTGGCGCTCGGGGAAGGGTTACCCCCGAGGGCAGCCAGCAGGTAGGAGGCGACGTAGCGCATCCTGCGGCGGGCGGAGAGGGCGCGACGGCGGAGTTACCCCGCGGCCTCCTGCCTGCCCACCCCGGGGCCCCGGGGCGAGGCCGCGCGTGGCCCGGCCCGCAGGCCTCTGCCCCAGAAAAACCCCGCCCCGCGGCCCGCCGCCCACCCCGCGGCCCCGCGGCCCCGCATCCCCGGCCCCGGCCCGCACCCCGGGCCCGGCCGCCACACTCACGCGGCGGCGTCTGCAGCGGCGGCGGAGAGGCCTCACGCGTGCGACCTCGGCGGCGTCAGGGAGGAAAAGGAAGGCGCCGACGCAAGGGGGCGGGGGTAAACCGCTACCCAGAAGCCTCTGGGGCCCACGCGCGGCGACGCATGGGGCGCCTCAGAGTGACGTCACGAGGCGCTCAGCCAATGACGACGGCGGAGAAACCATTGACACCACCCCCCCTTTCCTTCCCCTCTCAGGCAGTTTCTGCGGCAAAGGGGAAGGGCAGTAGTTCCGGAACTGGCTGCTCTTATACTGTGGGGCGAATGTCCCGCAAAACTCGTGGCGCGATGGACCAAGCAAGCCCAAAGGGACGGCATCTGTCTTCAGTACCGGGGGCTCCCATCATGCCACACGACGCCTACACCTCCCAACATGCAGCGCGGCCGCCACGCCGGGGCCGTATCCTTTGCCCGCGAACCACAAGTCCCATGGTACACCGCTGCCGGAAGTGGCCTGCGCCACCGGCCTACGCGGAACGGCACGTGGGCCCGGGCAGAGGCTAAGCTCGCTGTGAGTCTTTGGTGGTTCCCCGGCCGCGGCGACCCGTTGTCCCATGTCCAGCCGGGCTCAGTGAGGTGAGCCAGCCGCCTCGGACTTAGCGACTGCGGCCCTGCGTGGGAGGCCGCCCCCGCCACGCGGGGCCAGGGCGTACTGCCGGAGGACGAGCGCGAGCCTTAGAGACCAGGACAATGTCGTGAGGCAGCGGCGCCCTCACGCACCCCTGGGAGGAGTGAGGTCCGAGTGGGCAGCCCCTGCGCCGGCCACTTCGGCCCAGAACTGACCTCGGTGTCCACGTGGACATCAGCGTATCAGGGTCCCTGCTACACCCTGGGGTCCTGGGAGGGAACAGGGTTGGCCCTGCCTCCTAAGAACTGGAGTTCGTGTGCGAGGACTCAGGAAGCGAATGAAGGAAGCGATCCGAGGGACAGGGACAGAGAGGGAATTGGTCTGGGCAGCCTGAGAAAGCTTCCACGAGGCAGTGTCCTTGAGCTAAAACATGAAAAGGAGCCGACCCTGCCAATATCCGGGGCAAGCACCGGACACTGGGGTCAGATGCGGATACCTGAGGTGTCACGCAGGCAGCGCCAGCTCGCGTGGGGCTCAAACAGCAGCGGGGTGTACATCAAGCACTGCAACTCGAACTTCACAGTTGCCTTAGTGGCCTCGTTACCTCTTTGTAGATGAGGAAGTTGGGTACAGAAAGGCTTTTCTTACTGAGGGTCACATCTGGGGTAAAGGCGGGAAACCACCTTGGGAACAATGGGACTTTTTGAATTTTTTAATTTTTGAGACTGGGCCCCATTCTGTCGCCCAGGCTGGAGTGCAGTGGGTCGATCACAGCTCACTGCAGCCTCAACTTCCTGGGCTCAGGTGGTCCTCCCACCTCAGCCACCACACCCGGCCACACATTTTTTGGTGTTATTGGTAGAGACGGGGTTGCCCAACATGGGCTCAAGTGATCCTCCCACCTGGGCCTCCTAAAGTGCTGGGATTATAGGTGTGAGCCACCATGCCTGGCCAGCATGGGACTTCTGTAATTACAAAGGGAAGCCATTCAGTGTCTTAAGCCAGTCCCTTCACATTGGTGTGCCACCGTCCATACCAATTTTTTTTTTTTTTTTTTTTTTTTTTTTGAGGAGTCTCACTATTGTCCAAGTTGGAGTGCAGTGGCGTGATCTTTGCTCATTGCAACCTCCGCCTCCGGGGTTCAAGCCATTTGCCTGCCTCAGCCTCCCTAGTAGCTGGGACTACAGGCATGTCTCACCACGCCTACCTGATTTTTATATTTTTAGTATAGACGGGGTTTCACCCTGTTGTCTAGTCTGGTCTTAAACTCCTGACCTCAGGTGATCCGCCCGCCTTAGCCTCCCAAAGTGCTGGAATAACAGGCACAATCCACTGTGCCTGTCCCCATCTCACTTTTTTTAAATTATCCCAAACAAACTCTGTACCCATTAAATTCCTATTCCCTGCTCCCCCAGCCCTTGATAACCACCATTCTACTTTCTGTTTCCATGATTCTGACAACAGTAATACCCCTCGCGTAAGACTGAAATCATACAGTATTTTGCTTTTTGTCTGGTCTCTTTCATTCAGCTTATTTTCAAATTTCAAGTATCTAGCTAAAAGGAAGTCCCTAAGTCTAACGTAAGTAGAGAAACGTTTACATGGGCCACGCTTGAGGACTGCGAGCTGGGAGCACAGATTCGGGTTGCTCAGAATTTACACTTGGATGAGCAGCAGTTTCAAGTCGATTTTTAGTTTCTATAATTTCAATTTTTTTTTTTTTTTTTTTTTTTTTTTTTGAGACAGGATCTTGCCATGTCATCCAGGCTGCTCTCCAACTCCTGACCTCAGGTGACCCACCCACCTTGGCCTCCCACAGTGCTGGGATTACAGCGTGTGCCACCGTGCCTGGCCTGTAATTTGATCTTTTGTAGAGATGGAGCCTTGATGTGTTTCTCAGGCTGGTCTCAAGCTTCTGGCCTCAAGCAGTCCTCTTGCCTCGGTGGCTCAAAGTGGTAGGATTACTGGTGTGAGCCACTGTGACCTACAAGTGGATTTTTTTTTTTTTTTTTTTTTTTTTTTTTTTTGCAGACGGGAGTCTCGATTTGTCACCCAGGCTGGAGTACAGTGGAGTGATCTGTGGTCTCAGCTCACTGCAACTTCCACCTCCCAGGTTCAAGTGATTGTTCTGCCTCAGCCTCCCCTGCAACTCAGGTACCTGGGATTACAGACATCCACTACCACACCTGGCTAATTTTTTTTTTTTTTGAGACGGAGTTTCACTCTTTTTGTTCAGGCTGGAGTGCGATGGCACAATCTCGGCTCACCACCACCTCCACCTCCCTGGTTCAGGGGATTCTCCTGCCTCAGCCTCACAAGTAGCTGGGATTATAGGAGTGCACCACCACACCCAGCTATTTTTGTATTTTTAGTAGAGACAGGGTTTCTCCATGTTGGTCAGTCTAGTCTTGAACTCCCAACCTCAGGTGATCCGTCACCTCGGCCTCCCAAAGTGCTGGGATTGCAGTGTGAGCCACCGCGCCCAGCTTGATTTTTGTATTTTTATTTTTTTATTTATTTATTATTTTATTTATTTATTTTTTTGAGACGGAGTTTCACTCTTGTTAAGGCTGGAGTGCAATGGCACGATCTCGGCTCACCGCAACCTCCTGGGTTCAGGCAATTCTCCTGCCTCAGCCTCCTGAGTAGCTGAAATTACAGGTGTGAGCCACCATCCCTGGCTAATTTTTGTATTTTTAGTAGAGACGGGGATTTGAGATGGGGTTTCACCATGGTGGCCAGGTTAATCTCGAGCTCTTTTTTTTTTTTTTTTTTTGAGACGGAGTTTCGCTCTTGTTACCCAGGCTGGAGTGCAATGGCGCGATCTCGGCTCACCGCAACCTCCGCCTCCTGGGTTCAACCAATTCTCCTGCCTCAGCCTCCTGAGTAGCTGGGATTACAGACACGCGCCATCATGCCCAGCTAACTTTTTTATTTTTAGTAGAGACGGGGTTTCACCATGTTGACCAGGATGGTGTCGATCTCTAGACCTCGTGATCCACCCGCCTCGGCCTCCCAAAGTGCTGAGACTACAGGCGTGAGCCACTGCGCCCGGCCCTGATGTCAAACTCAACTATAGGTGATCCACCCACCTCAGCCTCCCAAAGTGCTGGGATTACAGGTGTGAGCCTCTGTGCCCATCCTATTTTTAAATTTATCTTGTTAGAGGGAGTCTTGCTTTGTTGCCCAGGCTGGAGTGCAGTGGTGTGATCTCAGTTCACCACAGCCTCTGCCTCCCAGGTTCAAGTGATTCTCCTGCCTCAGCGTCTGAGCAGCTGGGACTACAGGTGTGCGCCTCCATACCTGGCTGGTTTTTCTCTTTAGCAGAGGCGGGGTTTCACCATGTTGGGCAGGCTTGTATTTAACTCCTTACCTCAGGTGATCCGCCCACCTCGGCCTCACAAAATGCTGAGATCACAGGCGTGAGCCACCGCGCCCGGCCTGTGGTTGGTTTTTAAAACGATCCCTCGCCGGGTGCGGTGGCTCAAGCCTGTAATCCCAGCACTTTGGGAGGCCGAGGCGGGTGGATCACGAGGTCGAGAGATCGAGACCATCCTGGTCAACATGGTGAAACCCCCGTCTCTACTAAAAATACAAAAAGTTAGCTGGGCATGGTGGCGCGTGCCTGTAATCCCAGCTACTCAGGAGGCTGAGGCAGGAGAATTGCCTGAGCCCGGGAGGCGGAGGTTGCGGTGAGCCGAGATCGCGCCATTGCACTCTAGCCTGGGTAACAAGAGCGAAACTCCGTCTCAAAAAAAACCAAACAAACAAACAAAAAAAAACGATCCCTCGGCACCTACGTGAAAGGGGCTGGTGGGCATGGAAGCAGGGGGGCCTGGCAGAGACCTGCGCATCCCAGAGGGATGGATGGTGGTAGCTGGGAAGTGGAAGGAAGAGGCTGTGCGACCTGAGTAAAGACGCAGGCGTCGCTGGTGCTGTCTGCTTCCTCGGAGCACGTGCGAGGGAGCCGGTGAATGAGGCGCACACCGGGGAGGCCGTGGTGGGGAGGGCGGGCGGAGCAGGTGTCGGGTTCCTGGCTTTGACACGCAGCAGCGACGGAGCCTCCTGCCCTGCCCGACTCAGGGAGGCGGCGCCGGGAGGATCACTGCGAGGGCTCCGGGCCCAGAGTGATCACGGCTCGAAGGAAGGGTCTGCGGGCCCAGAGGGGAGGTCCCGGCCGGCTTCCCGGAGGAGGAGGCCGGAGGGGCTGGTTGGGGGAGGGCACCGCAGGTATTCTGGCTTCTAGCCGGGGTGGGTGCGGGGCAGCGGCCAGAGTACCCCGGCCTGGGGTCTCACCGGGGCCCCGAGAACCTGGAAAACGGTGGGTTTCGCCGCGCGCCGCCGGCGTCGGGACGGACTAACGGGGAGCCGAGCGCAGCTGTGCGGGGGGCGCGGCAGGTGGACGGGTGGCGCCCGCGGCTCCTGGGCGGGAACGGGCGGACGGAAGGCGGGGCGGGGAGGGGCCCGGAGACCCCCGCTGTGGCCCCAGCCCGGCGCGGGAGCGCGTTCCGACGGGGCGGGGTCTACGGTCTCCGCCCGCCCAGAAACGCGCCGGCGGTTTTCCCCGCGCAGAGCGTTCACTGAGCAGCCCCGGTCTGCGCGCCGCCTGGAGCGCAGGTTCGCGCCTGCCCCGGCGGCGGCGGCGGCGGGGGACGTTTGCTGCAGGGAAGGGGGGGCCATTCCCATCCCCGACGCCATCTGAGCCGGCGGTGCGCGGCCACCACCCTCCTCAGCGGACCCAATTGGAAAGGGCGGACAGCATTGCTCCAGGGCTCATGAATTGGGGTCCCGGCCTCAGGCCCTCACCTTTGCACTGTCTATCCTTGACTTTCGGGGCGCAGTCACTCCCGCCGTAGAGGAGGGTCGTGGCCCACCTGGCAAAGCTGATGAAACCAGAGGGGGGTTCATTCCCAGCCCTGGGGGACAGCCTCGGTCACCTCACAGCTGCAGGCATCCGTGGGTCAGATTCCCGGGACCAGGACTGAAGCCTCCCTCCCTCCCTCCCTCTTTGCTGCTGACAGTGGGGCCTCCTGCCTGGTGCTGCTTTTCGCCCTGGCAGTCCCATTTCCCAACCCTGTTTCCAGTGATGCCCAGGCCTTGGGGATGCAGGGCGCCCACGAGATCTCCCCGACTCTCCAGCCCAGGCCCGGATGGCTCAAGAGCTCCCCACTCCAGCCAGAGTCCCTGTTTCCCCAAAGAGAGGAGGGCTCCCGCTCACCCCTCCCCTTGTCTCTGCAGCTTCCTCGGGCCCTGCCTGGACAGGCCTGCCTACGTGCTGGGACATGTCTGGCCTCCAAGGACGGTCGGTGGGTGATGTCTGCAGCAGTGGAGGGGCCAGAGCTGGAGGCAGTAGCAGCAGCCGCAGGAGATGCTTCAGAGGCTGCAGATGCAGAAGATGCTTCGGAGGCTGTGGATGGAGGGTCCAGGGCGCTGCGGTTCCTGGGTGGCAACCGGCTGAGCTTGGACCTGTCCCCCGGGGGCTGCCACCGCCTGCTTCACCTGTGTGTCCAGCAGCCCCTCCAGCTGCTGCAGGTGGAGTTCTTGCGTCTGAGCACTCACGAGGACCCTCAGCTGCTGGAGGCCACCCTGGCTCAGGTGCCTCAGAGCCTGTCCCGCCTCTGCTCCCTGGTCCTCAAAGGTGAGCCCCACCCATTCCCTGCTCTGTCTCCACCTTTCACTCTGCCCTGCCTCTGCTGCTTGGTCCTCAAAGGCAAACCCCAGTCCCAACCCCAGCTCCAGGCTGCCCCTTGTGGCCCCCCAGGTGTGAACTGTTCTGCTCTTGGCCCTCTCCAGCCCCACCCCCATCCTTGGTGACTCCTACCGCCCCCCTCCCCCCCCTCCCGCTGTGAGGCCGGCTGGGCCCTGACCCCAGACCACCAAGCCACCCCTCGGTGGTCTCTCGAAGACTGCAGTACAGTGAGTGGCGTGAGGGCTGGAGGGGTGTCTTGTGGGGAAGGTTGTGGGTGATGGTGTCAGCTGAGACGGCTGGTGGTCTCCATCCCTTCTTCCAGCTGCAGCAGCCTCTCCAGTGTTTTTGTCTGTCCCTGTCTGGCTGCGGTGGGGGTGGGGGTGGGAGGTCGGTGCCTCTCGAGCAGCTGTTTCTCTGGCTGGCAGGGTTGATCTGGGACCTGGGTCCCTGGCTCTGAGGGCCACATCCGCCTCCCCCCCTTCCCAGGAGGGCAACGCCGAGACACACTAGGTGCCTGCCTCCGGGGTGCCCTGACCACCCTGCCTGCTGGTCTGAGTGGCCTGGCCCATCTGGCCCACCTGGACCTGAGCTTCAACAGCCTGGAGACACTGCCGGCCTGTGTCCTGCGGATGCCAGGTCTGCGTGCCCTCTTGCTGTCCCACAACCGCCTCTCCGAGCTGCCTGAGGCTCTGGGGGCCCTCCCCGCCCTCACCTTCCTCTCCGTGACACACAACCGCCTACAGACGCTGCCCCCAGCTCTGGGGGCCCTGACCACCCTGCAGCGCCTCGATCTCTCTCAGAACCTTCTGGACACGCTGCCTCCTGAGATTGGAGGCCTGGGCAACCTCCTTGAGCTCAACCTGGCCTCTAACCGACTGCAGAGCCTCCCAGCCTCCCTGGGTGAGTAGCCGCCATGCCCTGGCACACCGACCCCATGGCAGGGGCCTCCGAACCCGCAGGCTGGGTCCATGGCTGCCCCTGTGAGTCCCTGCACCTCCCTGGGCTTTGAGACTTCCTGAGCGGCTCTGTGGGAGTTCTCTGAGCCCAGCTGTGGAGGAGAGTCTGACATGGCTGCTCTGGGGGGCGGCAGCAGGAGTGCCCCGGCGTCGTGGGCCACACTGGTACCGAGCCTAAGCCAGCACCTGCCCACAGCGGGGCTGCGGTCCTTGCGGCTCCTTGTCCTGCACAGCAACCTCCTGGGCTCTGTGCCAGCCAGCCTGGCCTGCCTCCCGTTCCTCACCCGGCTCGACCTGAGGGACAACCGGCTCCGGGACCTGCCCCCTGCGCTGCTGGACGCCCCCTTTGTGCGCCTGCAGGGGAACCCCCTGGGCGAGGCCTCGCCAGAAGCCCCGAGTTCCCCAGGTAGGCCTGGAGCTAGAGGGGCAGCCCTGGGACCGGACGCGGTCTCCTTAGTGTCCCAGCCACATGTCTGACCCTCCGCAGGGGCAGCCTTTGTTCCAGAAATGCCCAGACTCTTCCTGACCTCAGATTTGGACAGGTACGGGGCGGGGGTGAGGGGCTGCAGGGGTGTCTGTGGACAGGTACGGGGCGGGGGTGAGGGGCTGCAGGGGTGTCTGTGGACAGGTACGGGGCGGGGGTGAGGGGCTGCAGGGGTGTCTGTGGACAGGTACGGGGCGGGGGTGAGGGGCTGCAGGGGTGTCTGTCTGCCTGTCACCCTGGCGCCTCCGACGCCTCCTCCAGAGCTCCCAAGTCCAGGCTCCTGACACGTAGGCCCCTGTGGGTCTGACCCGACGCATGCTCCTCCCTCACTCAGCTTTCCTGTGACCCCTGGAGGCTGCTCCGTGACCCTGGCCTGTGGCGTCCGCCTGCAGTTCCCAGCGGGGGCCACCATCGCCCCCATCACCATCCGCTATCGGCTGTTGCTGCCAGAGCCGGGCCTCGTCCCCCTGGGCCCTCATGATGCCCTGCTCAGCTGTGTGCTGGAGCTGCAGCCCCACGGGGTGGCCTTCCAGCAGGCACGGTCAGGGTGTGGTGGGGGGTGGTGTGTGGGGCGGTGTGGACCCAGGCCTGGCCCCAGCCCTCACACCGCCCTTTCCTGGCAGGATGTGGGCCTGTGGCTGCTCTTCATGCCCCCACAGGCCCGGCGCTGCCGTGAGGTGGTGGTCAGGACCCGGAGTGACAGCAGCTGGAGTGACCTGGCGACCTTCCTGGAGGAAGAGGCACCCAAGGTGAGGGCCACCCGGGCCTGCCAGTGACGGGTGGGGAGCTGCTGCCCTGTGCCATGCAGCCCGCCCAGAGCCTCGCCCTGGCACCTTCCACCCCGCCCCGTCTATCCTGGATCCGGTCCCTCCATGTCCCTGGCTGGCCGTGCCTTGACCCCGGCTCCTCTGACTGTTCCCCTCGCCTGTCCCAGCGGCTCTGGGCTCACTGCCAGGTGCCCCACTTCTCCTGGTTCCTTGTGGTCTCCCGCCCTGTGTCCGACGCCTGCCTGGTGCCACCAGAGGGAACACTGCTGTGCTCCTCAGGTCATCCCGGGGTCAAGGTCATCTTCCCCGATGGGGCCACTGAGGAGCCTCGTCGAGTCTCCATGCAGGTACGGCCAGGGGAGCACCAGGGTGGCCGGCGGCACGGCCCACAGGCAGGTGCTCAGGGGCCCGTCCGCCGCAGGTGGTGCGCATGGCTGGCCGAGATCTGCGAGCCCTCCTGGGAGAGCCAGAGGCCGCGGCAAGCCCCCTGCTGTGCCTCTCACAGAGCGGCCCCCCAAGCTTCCTCCGGCCCGTCACCGTGCAGCTGCCTCTGCCCTCTGGTGTCACAGGTGAGAGGTGGCCGTGGGGCACACCTGGACCTGTGGCCATAGGGTGGAGGGGACCTCCGGCCAGGAGGCCTCAGCCTGCTGCCCCTCCCGTCCCCAGGCCTCAATCTGGACCGCTCCCGTCTGCACCTGTTGTACTGGGCCCCTCCTGCAGCCACCTGGGATGACATCACAGCTCAGGTGGTCCTGGAGCTCACCCACCTGTATGCACGCTTCCAGGTCACACACTTCTCCTGGTCAGTTGTAGGGCCACAGCCCCCCAGGGTCATGGGGTGTCCCTTGTGCTGTGTGGAGGCGCAGGACCCGAGAAATAAAGAGACAGGACACTGAAGGACTGGAGAAGAGCAGCTGGGCTCGGGGCCACACCACCTATGAGCGGAGACAGGCGAGGCCCCGAACGTCCAGGAGCGTCTGTATTTATTGGGTACCAGACGGGGAAGGGTCGTGAGTGAGGTCATCTTAAAAACAGTGATAGGATCAAGACAATCACAATAAACAATCGGTCCACCCATTAGGTCACCTGGGCAAGGAGGTGGGCCGTGCGCAGTGAAGAGTGCTCTGTGCAATATCCCTTGTCTAGGGGCGGGCTACTTCCAAGGAATTCTATAGAAGGATGCTCTTAAGTCAGCACAGTAGCAGAGCTGACCAGGTCCACAGCCACCTGCTGGCACCTTCCAGTGAGTTCTGTAGGAGGACACATTTGAGCCAGCCCAGTAACAAGAGCTGATAAAGTTCTTAGTCACCAAGGTGCGATTATCCGGAGAGGTTTTAGGCCCTCGGACGCTCGCGAGATTGCAGGTCTGAGGGCAGCCTTCCACAAGAACTGGACGCAAGGTCCTACAGCTCCTTTATCAGGAGGAGAGGCTCTTGCACCAAGCCTGCCACACAGCGGGTACCTTTACAATACCGAATGCTGCCGCCTGGGCCAGGTTCTTGCCCTGGTGTAACTGTTTTTCCCTTCACTCGTGCTCTGCACTGTGTCTGCTCTAGGCATTCCTCTGACTATGAGCAAGATACGCTTACATACGTATAGCTGTTTATCACTTAATTCATGCTCGGCTCTGTGTCTGCTCTAGGCATTCCCCTATGAACTAAGATGTAATTGTATATATGTAGAGAAATAACTGGGTAGTAAGATATTCCTCAGGCACTAATTGTCCCGACTGTAAATTAATACGTGATTGTATATAAAGGAAGTGACCGAGTAATAACTCCATAAACTAAGACATTCTTCAGGCACTAATCCTGCCGGGGGTCTGCTTAGCTCTCCTTCCTCGGCGCCCAGATCGGGGGTTGCCCACAGTCAGTGCTCCAGCCTCCTCAGCCCCCTCCCTCGCCCCGGCCCCCCAGGTACTGGCTCTGGTACACCACCAAGAACTGCGTGGGAGGCCTGGCTCGGAAGGCCTGGGAGCGGCTGCGGCTGCACCGGGTGAATCTCATCGCGCTGCAGCGACGCCGGGACCCCGAGCAGGTCCTGCTGCAGTGCCTGCCCCGAAACAAGGTGGGGACACGGGCTTGGGGGGCTCGGGGCGGTGGCTAGACGGCTGGGGTGCTGAGCTGCACGGCGTCCCTGCAGGTGGACGCCACCCTTCGGCGGCTGCTGGAGCGCTACCGGGGCCCAGAGCCCTCCGACACGGTGGAGATGTTCGAGGGCGAGGAGTTCTTCGCGGCCTTCGAGCGAGGCATTGACGTGGATGCTGGTAGGGCCTCCCCGTCCTGGAGAGGGAGCCCTGCTGTCCTCCCTGTGCCCCTGCTCAGCTCCCCCCCCATCCCCTAGACCGCCCTGACTGCGTGGAGGGCAGAATCTGCTTTGTCTTTTACTCACACCTGAAGAACGTGAAGGAGGTGTACGTGACCACCACCCTGGACCGGGAGGCTCAGGCTGTGCGGGGCCAGGTGGGCAAGGGGGCGGGCCCCCCAGGCTGCCCGGGCACAGGGCCAAGCTCTGAACCCCATTCGATGCCCCCTCAGGTGTCCTTCTACCGTGGCGCAGTGCCCGTGCAGGTACCCGAGGAGGCAGAGGCTGCCCGGCAGAGGAAGGGCACGGACGCCCTGTGGATGGCCACTCTGCCCATCAAGCTGCCGGTGGGACTGAGGGACAGTGGAGGGCTGGGGGCAGAGCCGAGACCCGGGGGTGGAGCCCAGGGGCACGTGGTGGAGTCTGGGGCCGAGCCCAGGGTTTTCTGCTGTTTCTCCTCCAACAGAGGCTTCGGGGGCCCGAAGTGCCACGGCGGGGGACTGGCCTCTCCTTGGCGCCCCTGAACCTGGGAGATGCTGAGACCGGCTTTCTGACGCAGAGCAACCTCCTGAGCGTGGCTGGGCGCCTGGGTCCGGACTGGCCGGCCGTGGCCCTGCAGCTGGGCATGTCCTACCGCGAGCTGCAGCGCATCCGGCACGAGTTCCGGTGAGGCTTCCACTGGGCACCTGGAGGGCCCGCCTGATGCAGACAGCAGTTTCTTCCAGGGGAGGTGGGGGAAGGGCAAACACCAGGCTGGGAAGGAACCCTCTGGCCGAGGTTGGCCCAGGCAGCAGGGAACTCCCCGACACTGCGAGGCAGAGCGTGGTGGGGGTACTGGGCAGGTGGGCAGGACTCCCTCTGCCCCCATCCTCTGCCCACAGGGATGACCTGGATGGGCAGATCCGTCACATGCTCTTCTCCTGGGCTGAGCGCCAGGTTGGGCAGCCAGGGGCTGTGGGGCTCCTGGTGCAGGCCCTGGAGCAGAGTGACCGGCAGGACGTGGCTGAAGAGGTCCGGGCAGTGCTGGAGCTTGGCCGCCGCAAGTACCAGGACAGCATCCAGCGCACAGGCTTGGCCCCCAAGGACCCGGGGGTGCCTGGCTCGTCGGCTCCACAGCCCTCAGAGCCTGCCCAGGCCTAGGCCCCACAGACTTCTGGCCGGCCTGGAGTTTTCCCAGCGGATGGGCAGAGCCCCCACCTTCAGGCCTCTCCAGTGTGTGGGGACAGGGTTCCCCATGGGCATCAAACCTGCACTGTTTGATTCGCTGTTTCAGAGCGTGATTGATTTGTTGGATGGAGAAAGCACTGGAGGGCGGGGGGGGGGGGGGGGGGGGGGCGGGGTCATCAGGCCTGGCCCTGCTGGGAGGGAGCCCTGCCTGAACACATGCCCCACAGCCTGGTCCTGTCCCCTCCCACTGTGCCTCGGGCCTCCGCTGGGTCCTGATCTTCCCGGGAGGGCCTGTGCTGCAAGGTAGCCCAAATGGGCTCCGTTTTTATTTTAAGACGGAGTTTGTCACCCAGGCTGCAGTGCAGTGGGCTGATCTCCGCTCAGTGCAACCTCTGCCTCCCAGGTTCAAGCGATTCTCCTGCTTCAGCCTCCCCAGTAGCTGGGGCCAGGGTTACTTGCCAGCACACATGGCTAATTTTTGCATTTTTAGTAGAGATGGGGGTTCACTATGTTGGCCAGGCCGGTCTCGAACTTCCGACCTCAAGTGATCTGCCCGCCTTGGCCTCCCCAGGTGCTGAGATTGCAGGCACCTGGCTCCAGGTGGGCTGCTTTGGATACAAAGTCGCTTTTCGGCGGGCGGGCTTGTGCTTCCGCCGGGCCCGGCAGTTCCGCCCTGGAGAGGGTGCCTCCCCCAGGACACCCTTATCCACCGGCGCGCTGCCGCCTGCCCGCGGCCCGCGGGTCCTTGTCCCTGCAGGGGCCTGAGGCCCGGAAACCAAAAAAGGACCGTGGGGTCGTGCAGCCTCTGCGCGCAGAACTGCCACCTTCCCGGGGCGGGGGCGGGGGCGGGGGGGCGGCGGCCTGGCCGGCGCAGTAGTCTCGGCGGCCGGCAGGGGGAGGCGGAGGCCGAAGGGCGGAGCGCACGGCGCGGCGGGGAGGCGAGCGCGGCGGCGGCGGCGAGCGCGGTGAGTGTCCGCCCCGTGGCTCCCTTCCGCTACACCCATCCGAGCGGGGCCGCGGCGGCCCGGGGAGGTGACAGCTGCCAGGGCATCGCGGCCCGGGGTGGGGGTCCTGGACCAGCGGGTGCCCCGATCCGCCGCTGCCCTGGCGGGAGAGGCCGTGCTCGGCCCCGCGCACACGTGTCCCCGGGGGTGGGTGCCCGCCGCCCGAGCCCAAGGAGGAGAGGCCGGGCTATGTGGGGCGCACACGTGGGATTTCACTGGACGTCTGTGGACACGTGCGCGGCCGGCTGAGCCCCAGCAGTGAGGCAGGGGCCTGAGCCGTCCCCAGCCCGCTTCTCCTTTGTCCCGGGGCCGGGGCACCGCGCAGCTGGAGACCCCTTCCGGGACCCTGCGGCCAGCAGGCTAGAAAGTGCCGCCCCAAGAGGACGGGGACAGCGGGAGATTGAATGGGGAGCCGGCGGCCGGTGCCAGACTCGGAGCCTCACCCTCATTGCCTTTCTTGGGGGTAGGAGGAGCCTGGCGGCTTCTTGGGTGGAAGATTTTACTCCTGCAGATCCGGAAGCAACGGTATCTTCCCGGGGGGTGGTCTCCGCCCTCCTGCGTCCTCCCTGGCTGGCCTGCGGTTTCTGTACCTGACTGTGAAGGGGGGACCGCGAGGACTCACAGCCCTGGGGCCTGGCTGGGGCTGGCTGTGGGGTTTCTATGGCAACGTCAGTGCCGGGGGAGGGCCCTGGCCAGCTGTCTCATAAGCCCGGGGTGGGAACTGCGGAGTGAGGACAGGGAAAGCGGGGGTTGGCGTTCAGAGGGAACCCCTACCGGTTCCTCCCCAGGCAGAGCCCCTCACCGCCGTCATCTTCCACCCAGAAGCTCCTCTCCGCTGGGCGGTGTCCGGGCCCAGGCCTGCCTCTCTTCCTGGGACAAATGGCCGCTCCCCATCCGTGTCAGCCTGACTTCCAGGAATGCCCCCTTCATGCGGATGTCCCTCACCGCCAACTGGAGACGGGCTCCCGGGAGGAAGGGGGTTCTCAGTCCCCGGAGGGCCAGGGTAGATCCCCAGCGTGACTAGAGCGGAGAGGAAGGGCCCAGGGCAGCCGAGAGAGCTGGGGCCACTCTGCACCCGAAGAGTGGGATGTCGGGGGGCTGGGAGGGATCAGGTCCAAGTTCAGAGGTCAGCTCCTCACCGCAGGCTGAGGCGGGGAGAGGCAGGTCTCTTGGCGGTGAAAACCTGAGTTGGACACGCAGCGGGGCAGAGTGCCCTGGGCGTGCCAGCTCCCATGCCCTCTGGACCTGCCAAGTGAGCAGGGCCCGTGGTGGCATCAGTGGCCTCTGGGACTCACCCAGCCCTTCCCTGTAGACAGCAGGACTTTTTTTTGTGCCCCAGTATGAGGCCTCCCTGACATGCATGTGCCTTTGGCAGACAGATCCCACAGACATGGGTGGGTGTCAGCCCATCTCTGCCCCACAGCACTGAAATTCCCCGTCCAGGTACATAGAGAGTACCCTGTACCAGAGAAAGCCTCATCCTCAGGGTACCAGCCCTAGACAGATCCAGGCCAGGAAATGCCCTAGGGCTCAACCCCCAGGCAGCAGACAGGAACCCATGCGTGTTGGGGGTGTGGTGGCCACGGCTGAGGTCCCTGTCAGTGGGTGGCCTCGGCCTGAGCCAGACCTGCCCCAGCTCATCCCTCCTCTCAAGGCTGCAGGAAGCCTCTGCTTGCCCAAAGTGAAAGAGAAAGTAGCCCCCCCCAGGCCCGCCCCACCCCGCCCCATGGCCAATCCCTGCGGCCCCTCGAATCCACCCCCGCAGCTTCCCCTCTGGTGTGAGTGCCGGCTGGAGCGTGGAGGAGCCGTCCAGAGTGAGTGCCTGGGGCAGGTGGTGTGTCAGCGGTAGGTGGCGGATGGGCCAGCCCTGGAAAGCCGAGGTGAAGGTCACGAGTCCCTGGTGAACTGCGGGTGTGAGCCAGCATTGTGGCCCTGGGCCATGGCGCTGCCGGTGCCCAAAACAGCTGGCCTCCGGGGGGCCTCGGGAGGGGGAAAGGTCCCTGAGTCTGGCTGCGGCTCCCCAGCCCTGCCCCTTAGTGGGAGAGGTCTGCTCTCCCCTCCCCTGTAGTGGGTGGGGGTGCCAACCACAGGGGCCTCAGAAGGCCAGCCATTCCCTCACAAGGCTTCCAGGGGTCCCATCACTGGCTTCTGTGTGTCTGTGAGCGAAACTCCTCCGCGATGTGGAGGGGAGGAAGGTGGGCAAGGGGCTGGGTGTGGGGGCTGTGGACCTCTCCTTGGGTAGGAGTTCTGCAGGCGCGGGGTCGAGCTGCTGTGCGAGTTGCTGTACCCGGGGTGGCTGAGCCCAGGTGTGGGGGGCGCTTTAGGGTGCCCGGGACTCCAGCCCCCAGCGGGAAGGGGACAGGTGCCGGCTGCGGCTGTCTGTTGAAGGATGTGGGGGACAGTCACCACAGCTGTCCGGGTTGAGGTGCTCTGGTGGGCATCCTGGCCCCTGGCACTGCCCCCAGAGGTGCCTGGCCCTTTAAAAGCCGGAGCTGGCCCAGCGTGCACGTGAGCCCAAGCGTGAGCGTGCGTGTGAGGCTGGCTGGGAGGACGCTGGCGGTCGGTGGGGGGGGATTGCAGGGAAGCCAGGCTGTCCCGGGGGTGGGCATGGGGCTGGGGCAGCAGGTCGCTGCACCCTCAGGACACAGTGACGGCTCCAGGCTGGGGTGGTGGGTGAGGGGCCGCGAGTGAGAGGGAGAGGGAGGCTGGGGGAGGGTTATCTTCCGGTGGCCCCACCCTCACTCATTCCCACCTCCTCTTCCTCCAGGACAAAAGTGTCGGGGGGCTGACGCCTGGAAATTCCCCTGAAGGTGGAGCACTGCCACCTTCCCCCAGCCCCTTGGTCCCACCCTCTCCAGGCCTTCTTGCCTCCGACTCCGCCCTGACCCCGCCTGGTGTCCACCTCTTCAGCTCCCACCTGGGTGCCATTGAGTTAAATGGCTGATAAGCAGATCAGGTCAGATTCCAGTCCTGGCTACACGCCCCGCCCCCACCCTGATCCCTGGAGGAGGCTGGTCCTGACACCCCCTGTCCACACAGCCTGCCAGCCAAGCTCATCAATGGCGGCATCGCCGGGCTGATCGGGGTCACCTGCGTGTTCCCCATCGACCTGGCCAAGACCAGGCTGCAGAACCAGCAGAATGGCCAGCGTATGTACACGAGCATGTGAGTGTGCCGGGCAGGCGCCGGGCGTGGGGCCGGCGCAGGGCAGCGTGAGAGGCGGGGGTTTGCTGTGCCCCCACCCTGTTTGACAGGCAGGCGGGCCTGGGGGAGATCCCATGTGGGTCAGGACCGGGGTCGGGGCTGGGATGAGGACTTGGCCTCTTCTGTCAGCCTAGACAGTGCAGGGACCCTGGCCCCGGCTGGCCCCGGCTGGCCCCGGCTGACCCCGTCCCCTTGGCCATAGGTCCGACTGCCTCATCAAGACCATCCGCTCCGAGGGCTACTTCGGCATGTACCGGGGTGAGGCTCGGCTCGGGCTGGGCAGGCCTGGGTAGTGACCGAGAGTCTCAGCGGGGGGGGGGGGGGGGGGGGGGGGGCGGGGCTGGGCGTGTGAGCGTGAACGTGTCTGGCGGGGGGACTGGATCCCTGGTGAGCCGTGGCAGCTCCCCGCCCCCGCTCAGTGCCTGCTCCGTGGGATACCACACATGGCACCTCTGCCTCCTCTGAGGTGGGGGTGGTAGCCGCCTCTGCCTTCTGGGACAGGCTGGACCCGTCTGGCTGGGGAGGGCAGGGAGTGGGGTCATGACTGCAAAGCAGCTTAGGACACAATCCGCAGCCTGGATTTGGCAGAAGCTCTACAGCCCTGAGTTTGGGATACTGAGATGGAGCTCCACCACCTCCCCCGAGCTCTGGCCCCCTCCAGACCACACATGAGAGGCAGGGGTCTGATCCCATGTGGGAGATCCCTCTGGTCCCAGCCCCCTGCCAGCAGGAGCAACCTCTGTCCCCCCAGGGAGGGAGAACCCCTCACGGAGGCCTCGGGGTACCCCCATGCTCTTAGCAGTAAAATGCTGCTGAGAATCAGACATAGATGGAGCTGCAGTGGGCCTGCGAGAGCCTGGGCCAGAGGTGCTGCCTGGCCCCGCCCTGCCTGGCACACACCAGGCCCAAATATGGGTGAGAGGGCAGGAGATGGTGGCCAGGAGTGACGAGGACGGGGCTTTGCCAGCCAGGAGGCAAGTCCTGGCAGAGCAGGTCCCCACCCAGGCCACTGAGCGTGTCCCCCAGCTGACCCCCTGCTGCACAGGAGCCGCTGTGAACCTGACCCTGGTCACCCCAGAGAAGGCCATCAAGCTGGCAGCCAATGACTTCTTCCGACATCAGCTCTCTAAGGATGGGTGAGGGGCCTGCCTGGGGTCCTTGGCTTCAGACAAAGGATGGGTCCCCCTGGCCAGCTGGGTCCCACCTGGGGGCTCTGCCTGTCTTCACCCCCTTGCTTGGGGCTTCTTTGACCTTGTGGGGCAGGCTCCCTCCTTTTCCCTGACGAGGGGAGCAGGGCAGATGCCAAATCAGCGGGGCTCTGGCCCAGCCGTCCTTGGCCCCCAACCACTGCCTGCTGCCCGTGTGAGTGAGGGCTTGAGGGCACTGACCGGCTCCCCCATCCCTTTTTGGGGCACTCAACCTCCAATTTCCCATTTTCCTTTGTTGGAGACAGCCCCACTGCCTTTCCCAGGCCCCTGCCTGTGGGGCCGTCTGTCCATCAGGCTCCTCCCTGCCCGCTGCTGCAGGGCTGGAGGTGGGAGGAAGGGAGGCTGTACCCCCACAGGCCTGCGCCTGCCTCCACGGCTCCCAGCATCCTCTGCAGCCAGGCACAGTGGGCAGCCCGAAGGGTGGCAGGTGGGCTTGTCTTTCGCAACTCACTGAGGCCCCGTCCCTACCACAGGCAGAAGCTGACCCTGCTTAAAGAGATGCTGGCAGGCTGCGGGGCTGGCACCTGCCAGGTGATCGTGACCACGCCCATGGAGATGCTGAAGATCCAGCTGCAGGATGCAGGGCGCATCGGTGAGGGGGGAGGGGAGGGGAGGGGGGAGGGCAAGGGCAGCGCAGGGCACAGAGGGCCAGAGTGCCCACTTTGCGCAGAAGAAGAGACAGCAGCTCCTTTCTCCCCAGCCGCCCAGAGGAAGATTCTGGCTGCTCAGGGCCAGCTCTCGGCCCAGGGGGGTGCCCAGCCCTCAGCGGAGGCTCCAGCTGCCCCTCGGCCCACGGCCACCCAGCTGACCAGAGACCTGCTCCGGAGCCATGGCATTGCTGGTCTCTACAAGGGACTCGGGGCCACGCTGCTCAGGTAGGAGGCACAGGGTGGGCGCGGTCGGGGGGTGGAGGGAGGGAGGGCTGGCCTGCCCACCCTGCCATCTCCTGTCCCCACCACCTCTGCCCTCCTCACAGGGACGTCCCCTTCTCTGTGGTCTACTTCCCGCTCTTTGCCAACCTGAACCAGCTGGGCCGCCCGGCGTCCGAGGAGAAGTCGCCCTTCTATGTGTCCTTCTTGGCCGGCTGTGTGGCCGGGAGTGCAGCTGCCGTGGCCGTCAACCCCTGTGACGGTCAGCGCAAGGGACAATGCCTGCCTGGGGATGGGGTGGGGGCGGGCCCTCGACCAGACGCACAGTGACCCGAGCACCCCTTGCAGTGGTGAAGACGCGGCTCCAGTCGCTTCAGCGGGGGGTCAACGAGGACACCTACACCGGGTTCCTGGACTGTGCCAGGTGGGGAGGTCCCACGACGGACGCCCTGGGGGCCTGCAGACCCGGACACCAGGCCGACCCTCCTGTCCTTCCCCACAGCCGGCGGGTGGGGCCTGGGGGCCTGCAGACCGGGCTGTCCAGTCCCTCCTTCCCCAGGGGGGTGTTGCTTGTGCTCAGGGCTGACCCTTCCCTCCTTCCCCGAGGCGGGTGGACCTGGAGGCCTGCATAACGGGCTGACCCGCCCCCCTTCCTCCACAGGAAGATCCTGCGGCATGAGGGCCCCTCGGCCTTCCTGAAGGGCGCCTACTGCCGTGCGCTGGTCATCGCACCCCTCTTCGGCATTGCCCAGGTGGTCTACTTCCTGGGCATCGCAGAGTCCCTGCTGGGGCTGCTGCAGGCCCCCCAGGCCTGAGCCAGCACCTACTCCACCCCAGCCAGCCGGGCAGGGCCAGTGTGGGGCCGGAGCCAGGCAGCCAGGCAGCCAGTGCAGGCCAGAGCAAGGGAAGACGTCTCCCCAGCCCTCCCCGTCAGCAGGGGCAGCAGGGGGTGGGGTGCAGGGTCCATGTGGGTGCTGCCCACACCGTTGGGATCAATGTCTTATTTATGTAGAAAATGCAGAAATCTTTACATTCCTCAATCTAGCCCCTGCCCCAATCCTGCCCTGGCCTGAACACCCCCAAGGACAGAGCTGGTCTCTGGGCTGGGGGCTCCAGGCCTGGGCTGGACCGGCTGGACCATACCGGCTCCAGTCTCCACGGCCGTCCTGGTCCACACAGGGACCCTGCACAAACCTATTTATTGAATCTGCTGGGCCCAAGGGGCTCTCCAGCCCTTCCGTCCTTCGCCAGCTGCTCTTGTCGCCTCGGCAGGGCCTGACTCTGCCTCCCTGGCCCGACTTGCAAGAGGACTGGGGTCCCCGACCCTCCATGTTGAGCTAGGAATCCCAAGTGAGGGTTGCCCTGGGGTGTGACTCTCAGGGCAAGCCACCTACCCACGGTGGGACTTTCTGGTGAGCCCCTTGGCTCCCACCCCAGGCTGAGGCCCGGACTGTGAGGTCTGTGTGTGTGTGTATGCGCGTGTGCGCGCGTGTGTGTGTGTGTGTGTGGTGGGGAGCTGGCCTGGCCCTTGGGTATGGGGCTGCCGGGGGCTGCCCTCCTTCCTGCCCAGACAGTGTGTGTGCTGTGTGTGCCCCAGGCTCTGTTGACCCTGTCCAGGAACGAACTTACCCAGTCTGGCCTCTCTTCTGAGTCCTCCACCCTGGCCTGGGATTGGCCAGGTAGCAGGGCGGGCATGGGGACCAGTGTGGAGCCTGAGGGGGGCTGCCCTGCTCTGGAGGGAGGGCCACCCCCAAGTCCCCTCAGGGCCCACCCTTTTCTCTGGGCCTCTGTATAAGGCCCTTGACGACACTCCAGAAGCCCCGTCCTGCCACCCGGCCCATCCCTGTTGTGAGCCGAAGCTCCCCCTGCCCCACCCCGGCCATGTGATCGTGCTGGTGCTGTGTCTCCCAAACCGGGGCCCTCCTCGGAGGTCCCTTCCCAGCGACACTACCTGGGGCCCAGGCCCGGGCCCCCCAGTTCATGGCTGTTCCTGGGAGCTGCCCCTCCCGTCACCTCTGAACCTTGGAAGCCGCTGCTGCTGCTTACAGAATTATATTTTTTTCTTTTGAAGAGTTTTAAGAAGCTGTAACTTTTTGTGTCTTGTCTTGTCAGAGGATAAATAAATATTCTAAGTAGATGCTGCCGTCGGTCTGGTCTGGGGGTCTGCTGGGGGTGGGGGAGGGCAGCCCCTCTGCCCGTCACTGGCTTCCCTCACACTGCAGGGCTAGGCCCACGCACCGGCCCACCCACCGGCCAAGGGGCACCCTGGCCTGGAGGGGATGCTGGGTGCCGCCCCGCCGCCGCTCCCGCTCCCTGCCTCTGGCCGCCAGGGATGGGACTTGAACCCCGCGGCCGCGCTCCCTGACCCCAAGCCTGGCCCCGACCCCGGTTCTGGGCGGAGCCGGGTCTGCGTTCCCGGGGGGCGTGGCCTCCGTCGCCCCGCCCCCGCCCGCCGGCCCCGCCCTCCCGCGCCCGGAGCAGTGCATTGTGGGAAACTCCCGAGCTGTCCTCCGCGTCTGCAGCCGCCGTCGCCCCGCGGAGGAGCGCGCAGCCCGGGCCCGGCCGGAGGACGCGTAAGGCGGGGGGTCCCGCGGCGCGAGGAGGTGGCTCCGAGCCTTGGAGGTCAACGGGGTTGCGCGGCGGGGTGGGGGCCTGCTCTCCCGGGCGCAGCTGCTCCCGGGAAAGGGAGGCGGCGGCCGGGACCAAGTGCCACCAGCGGCGAGGCTGGGGGGCAGACCGCCTGCCCTTTGCAAACGTGATGCCCGGCAGCCGGGCCCCCCAGAGCTGCCAGGGCCAAGGGGTGGCTGGGCTTCCCTGGAAAGTCGGCAGCAGCGGGGCCTCTCCCGGAGACGCCCTCATCACGCTGTGACCTTCGGGTGACCTTCAGCGTGGCCAGTGCACCTGGTGGGGGGCGGGGAACGCGTCTCCCTCGGTGCCTTTCCCTGCAGGTCAAGGGGATTTCTCATCCTTCCCAGGGAGAGGCAGACAGGTGGCCTCTAAGGCTCTGGGGCAAGACCCACTCAGGTTCAGGGCAGCCGGGCCCCAGGGCTCTCCCCAGCTCTGCCTGGGTCGTGGAGAATCTGGTCACCGCCTTCCCCACCACCCAGAACCCCATCCTCCACCTCGACCCTCGGGCCAGATGCGGCCTGTGCCCACCCTGTTTCACGCCAGGGACTGTCTGTCCACAGAGACAGCACAGCCTTGGGATTGGCCCCGGGGCTGGAGGGAGGCACCCTCCCCTGTTGGGGGAGCGGCCCCGGGGCTGGAGGGAGGCACCCTCCCCTGTTGGGGGAGCGGCCCGGGGCTGGAGGGAGGCACCCTCCCCTGTTGGGGAAGGGGCCCCAGAGGCTGGAGAGGGGCAGACGGCCCCAGGAGGCACAGCCCCGAACTGCCGGCCTGGAGAGGCTCCTCGGTTTACTCAAGTCTGGGTTCTCGTGGGCCACCCACCCTGATGGCCACCTGAGATCCCGGGTCCTGCCCCTCCCTGCCCTCCTCCACCAGGACCCTGGCCAGGTGGCAGCCGCGGGGCCCCAGTGTCCATCTCTGCGAAGCAGGAATGCTCTCCTGAGAAGGGGTTGCCGTCAGCCCTCCCACTGGGCTCCCATCACCTCCCCTCCTTGGAAGGGCGAATGCTCTTCCCTCCGGTTCTCAGGGCCAGCCTCACTTCCCACAGAGCCTCCTGCGGCATTTGCATGGGCTTCGCAGAGGAGCACACGGAGGCCCCCGGCTCCTGCACCCTCCTTGGGGAGTGGTCGCGGACAGACGGAGGCCAGGCCTTGGAAGAGAAGCGTCTGAGGCCCTCAGGAGCTCCAGGGGTTCCAGAGAACTGGGCAGGGGCTTCCTGGCGACCAGATTTTCGGGGCAGCATGGGTCGGGGGTACTGGACCCACACGCGGCCTCTCGGTATCTCCCTCCAGGCCCATAGAATGCCCAGGTGCGGTGAGCTGTTCTGAGCCCCCAGTGCAGCCACCTGCCTGGCCCATACGCCTCGCCCACCATGGAGTCCAGAGGGAAGTCGGCCAGCAGCCCCAAGCCCGACACCAAGGCACCCCACGCTACCACCGAGGCCAAGGTAGCCCCGGCAGCCGATGGGAAAGCCCCTTCGACCAAGCCCTCGAAGAAGGAGGCCCCGGCCGAGAAGCAGCAGCCACCGGCAGCCCCCACCACGGCGCCAGCCAAGAAGACCCCAGCCAAGGCAGACCCCGCCCTCCTCAACAACCACAGCAACCTGAAGCCGGCCCCCACGGCTCCCACAGGCCCCAGCAGTCCCGATGCAACCTCGGAGCCCAAGGGTCCTGGGGACGGGGCAGAGGAGGAGGCGGCTGCCAGTGGGGGGCCTGGGTGCCCCGGTCCCTGGTCCTGCGAGAACTTGACCCCCCTGCTGGTGGCTGGGGGTGTCGCTGTGGCAGCCATAACCGTGCTTCTTGGTGTGGCCTTCGTGGCCCGGAAAAAATAATACCCGGGGGCCAGGTGGGGGGCATGGAGCCACCTCCTGTACAGACCTGAGGGAGCCAGTGCATGCAGAGCTCACCCTTATCTACGTGTCCACACGCACATTCATCACACACCCATATATGCCCCAATACACGAACGCAGTGGAGAGGAGGCCCGAGCCTGCCCTGCTGATCCAGGACCTCCCCAGCCTCCAGGGCAGAAGGGTCCACAGCACGGACGCCTGGAGGGGGCACAGCTGGGGAACCCTGAGAAAGGAATGGATCCTGTGTGTGGCCCCCTGGGCAGGGTGATCCAGGCCCCCAGGGCTGGTCTCTGAGTGCAGGTCGGGGTGCCGGGATGGTTTCTGCCTGGACCCCGCCCTGATGGGGACATCAAAGGTTGCCCCACTCTCCCCATTTCTGCTCTTTTCATAGCCCTGGGGGTCTGCCTGGGCCCAGGCGGTGGGACTGACCTGGGGTGGTCCCTCCCCATACCATCCAGCCTGGCTGGGTGGAAAGAGGCAGCCTGAAGCCTGGTTGTGTTGGGGGCTTCCCAAGGGTAGCCTTCCCTAGCTTGTGCCCCAGGGGAGCCCTGAGGCTGTCGGGGAGGCAGGGATGTCGAGGGCCCCTGGAAGCTGTGCCCACCCCACCCCGCTAGACCGCCCCTCCAGCCTGCACCCGGCACCATCTGCGTCTATCCAGCGTATAAATGCAATAACAGGTAGAGTAGAACTGCTTGGTGGCCACCGGCACACTGTCCTCGGCCCCGGAGCCTGACAGGCCCTTTGCACAGCCCCCCTCAGCGCGTGCGGCCCCTCAGCGCACAGCAGCAGGCGAGCTCCCGGCGGTGGTGGTGGGCACTGTGGGAACGGAGCCTGAGTGGAGGCTGAGTCTGAAATAAACTCTGTTGTATAAAGGCTGGGCTTGCGTCCTGACCTGCGTGTGGCGGGGAGACGCAGGGGCTTCCCACTGGGGAATGGGGGGTGACATCCACCCCCGGGCTTTCCAGGGGAGGGGCGCTGCATCCAGGTCCCTCTGGCTGGCCCCCCTGCCACTCCTATGCCATTATCCTGCGAGGCTTGGACTGAAGCCCCACCCAGGCCCTGCCACATCCTCCTCCCTGGCCGTCCTGTGGGTCCTGATCCAAGGTGGACACCCAGGGCCTCCAGGACCAAGGAGCGGTGAGGACATGGGGTGAGGAAGGGCAAGCCCCACTCTGAGGCTGAGCTCTCCAGCCAGGGGAGGCCCTTCCTCAGCTCCCCCTGCAGTGAGCCCCACATCCTGAGAGCGGAAGAGGCTCCCCTCAACGGCTCTCGCTCATGGCCCCCCAGCCCACTCTGACCAGGTGTCTAACTGGCAGCTTGGCCATGGGTGAGGCTGCAGCATGTAGGCCAATAGGACGCAAGGCTGCTGCTGCCCTGGAAGTGCCCCTGTGAGCTCTGCGTCCCTGGAAGTGCCCCCGTCAGCTCTGCGCCCTGGTCCCTGGAAGGGCCCACGTGAGCTCTGCATCCTGGGCCCCCAGGCCTCACCCCACAGGTGGCTGAGGCTGGCAGACAAGAGCCCGCTGGCCCCCTCCCCCACTAAGCCTTCTTCAGATGGTGTTGGGGGGACAGCCCAGCCGTGTCTCCCTCCTACCCTCCTGGCACACGCCCTCCCCAGAGCATTAGTCCCTGTACATGCACCCACACCAAGGCCCAGACAGATAAGACAGTGCACGGGGTAGAAACAGCCAAAACCGACCCTGCCATGACGCTCACCCAGGCTGCCCTGCGACAGCCACCTGTGCCTCTGCCTCCTGCAAGTCGATGGGGCCCCTACCCCTTGAGGCCCACGACCTGAGCCCGGCGCACAGAGGAGATGGCTCTGTGCACACGCTGCTCACACCTCCAGCTCCCAGCTCGCCTGCCCGTGGGTGCCAGGGTACTGTTGTGATAGGCCAGCAGAGCTGCACCACCTCGGCCTGCCCTCCAGCCACCCACTCTCTCCATTCTGTGGCTTGTGCTTTACAACCAACCAGCCAGCCCTTTGTGATACGGCAGGGACTTGGAGGGGCGGAGAAGACGGAAGACGGGTCCGCCATCTTTACCCACGCGGCGTGGCGCTGCGCTGCGGCCACACTCCACCCGTGACGCCGCCGCATCTCACTCAGCGATTCTCCGTGAAAGGATCCTTCGATTTCCCAAAACGTTTTCACCTTTAGACAAAGCAGGAATGAAAATCCTTGCAGGCTGGGCAAGGTGGCTCGCACTCGGAATCCCAGCACTTTGGGAGGCCGAGGTGGGCAGACGGCTTGAGCTCAGGAGTTTGAGACCAGCCTGGCCAACACGGTGAGACCCCCATCTCTACAATAAAAATATAAAAAGGAGCCAGGCACGAGGCGTGGTGCTGTGTGCCTGTGGTCCCAGCTATTCAGGAGGCTGAGGTGGGAGGACTGCCTGAGCTGGGGAGGCTGGGACTGTGGAGAGCTATGACTGTGCCACTGCCCTCCGGCCTGGACAACACAGCAAGACCGTCTAAAAAAACGACAGCAACAAAAACACCAAGAAAATCTTTGTGAAACCTATTCTGGCCAGGCGCGGTGGCTCACGCCTGTAATCCCAGCACTTTGGAGGCCAACACGGGCAGGTCACCTGAGGTTGGGAGTTCAAGACCAGACTGACCAACATGGAGAAACCCCGTCTCTACTAAAAATACAAAATTAGCCGGACGTGGTGGCGGGTGCCTGTAACCCCAGCTACCCGGGAGGCTGAGGCAGGAGAAGTGCTGAACCCGGGAGGCGGAGGTTGCGGTGAGCCGAGATCGCACCACTGTCCTCCAGCCTGGGCAACAAGAGTGAAACTCTGTCTCAAACAAACAAACCAACAAACCCACCTCTTCTGGATTTGTGGTACAGCACGTACCCCTGGTTTGGGGTTTATTGTATACACATAAAATTTACTGTCTCAACCACTGAGAAGTGCACAGTTCAGTAGCTTTATGTGTGTGTCCATTGCCACCGCCCACCTCCAGACAGACACTCTGTCCCCCTTACACAGACTCCCCGCCTAGCCCCGGCACCCACCACCTCCTTTTGCCTGCACAGCTCTCCCAAATCTCGCACTGCGTATAGATGGATCATGCAACATCGTCCTTCTGACCGGCCTGGACCTGTCTATTTCACTCAGGGTCCATCCGTGATGTAATCTGTTCAAGTTCCCTTCCTTAGTCATGTTATTTTATTTTATTTTATTTTATTTATTTATTTTTGAGACGGAGTTTTTTTTCGCTCTTGTTACCCAGGCTGGAGTGCAATGACGCAATCTCGGCTCACCGCAACCTCCGCCTCCTGGGTTCAGGCAATTCTCCTGCCTCAGCCTCCTGAGTAGCTGGGATTACAGGCACGCACCACCATGCCCAGCTAATTTTTTGTATTTTTAGTAGAGACGGGGTTTCACCATGTTGACCAGGATGGTCTCGATCTCTCGACCTCGTGATCCACCCGCCTCGGCCTCCCAAAGTGCTGGGATGACAGGTGTGAGCCACCGCGCCCGGCATGTTATTTTATTTTTATTTTTATTATTTTGAGATGGAGTCTTGCTCTGTTGCCCAGGCTGGAGTGCAGTGGCGCAACCTCGGCTCACTGCAACCTCTGCCTCCCAGGTTCAAGTGATGCTCGTGCCTCAGCCTCCTGATCAGCTGGGATTATAGGCGCCCGCCACCACACAGGCTAATTTTTGTGTGTGATTTTTTCTTTTTTCCTATTAAACCGAAAACAAAATTTTTGTGTTTTTAGTAGAGACAGGTTTTCATCATGTTGGCCAGGCTGGTCTCAAACTCCTGACCTCAGGTGATCCACCCACCTCGGCCTCCCAGAGTGCTAGGATGACAGGCGTGAGCCACCGCGCCCGGCCTTTTTATTTTATTTTTTTGAGATGGAGTCTCTTTCTGTCACCCAGGCAGTGATGTGCTCTTGGCTCACTGCAAACCTCTCCTCCCGGATTCAAGCGATTCTCCTGAATCAGCCTCCCGAGTAGCTGGGATTACAGGCATGCACCACCACGCCCAGCTAATTTTGTATTCTTAGTAGAGACAGTTTCTCCATGTTGGTCAGGCTGGTCTCGAACTCCTGACTTCAGGTGATCACCCACGTTGTCTCCCAAAGTGCTGGGATTATAGGTGTGAGCCATTGTGCCCGGCCCAACTTTCCTTCCTTTTTGTGGCTCATAAAAGGGAAAAAAAAGGCTGAGTGCGGTGGCTCTCGCCTGTAATCCCAACACTTTGGGAGGTGGAGGCAGGTGGATCACAAGGTCAGGAGTTTGAGACCAGCCTGGCCAATATGGTGAAACCCCGTCTCTTCTAAAAATACAAACGTTAGCCGGGCATGGTGGTGCATGCTTGTAGTCCCAGCTACTCAGGAGGCTGAGGCAGGAGAATCGTTTGAACCTGGGAGGTGGAGGTTGCGGTGAGTTGAGATTGTGCCATTGCACTCCAGCCTGGGTGACAGAGCGAGACTCTGTTCCCCACCCCCCGAAAAAAAAGAAGGCTCCTGGCTATTTGGGTTTCATCATTTGATTTTTCCTCATTGTGCCATTTGTGTGTGTTTTTTTCTTTTTGTTTCTGAGACAGAGTCTTGCTCTGTCACCAGGCTGGAGTGAGGTGGCGTGAGCTTGGCTTATTGCAACCTCCGGCTCCCAGGTTCAAGCCATTCCCCTGCCTCAACCTCCCAAGTAGCAGGGACTACAGGTGCCCACCACCATGCCCTAATTTTTTTTTTTTTTTTTTTTTTTTTGAGACGGAGTTTCGCTCTTGTTACCCAGGCTGGAGTGCAATGGCGCGATCTCGGCTCACCGCAACCTCCGCCTCCCGGGTTCAGGCAATTCTCCTGCCTCAGCCTCCCGAGTAGCTGGGATTACAGGCACGCGCCACCATGCCCAGCTAATTTTTTTGTATTTTTAGTAGAGACGGGGTTTCACCATGTTGACCAGGATGGTCTCGATCTCTTGACCTCGTGATCCACCCGCCTCGGCCTCCCAAAGTGCTGGGATTACAGGCGTGAGCCACCGCGCCCGGCCTCATGCCCTAATTTTTTTGTATTTTTAGTAGAGACTGGGTTTAACCACATTGACGAGGATGGCCTCAATCTCCTGACCCCATGATCCACCCACCTTGGCATAAGCCATCATGTCCGGGGTGTTTTTCTTTTCTTTTTTTGAGACAGAATCTTGCTCTGTTGCCCAGGCAGGAGTACAGTGACGTGATCTTGGCTCACTGCAACCTCCGCCTCCCAGGTTCAAGCAATTCTCTTGCCACAACCTCCCGAGTAGCTGGGACCATAGGAGCTTGCCACCATGCCCGGCTATTTTTTTTAGTTATTATTTTTAGTAAAGATGGGGTTTCACCACGTTGGCCAGGCTGATCTCAAACTCCTGACCTCAGGTGATCCGCCCGCCTCAGCCTCCCAAAGTGCTGGGATTACAGGCGTGAGCCACTGTGCCCGGCATTTTTTAAATTTTTAGTAAAGATGGGGTTTCGCTGGGCGCAGTGGCTCAAGCCTGTAATCCCAGCACTTTGGGAGGCCGAGGCGGGTGGATCACGAGGTCGAGAGATCGAGACCATCCTCGTCAACATGGTGAAACCCCGTCTCTACTAAAAGTGCAAAAAATTAGCTGGACATGGTGGCGCATGCCTGTAGTCCCAGCTACTCAGGAGGCTGAGGCAGGAGAATTGCCTGAGCCCAGGAGGCGGAGGTTGCGGTGAGCCGAGATCGCGCCATTGCACTCCAACCTGGGTAACAAGAGCGAAACTCTGTCTCAAAAAAAAAAAAAAAAAAAAAAAAAAGACGGGGTTTCACCACGTTGGCCAGGCCGGTCTCCTCAAGCTCTTGACCTCAGGTGATGCACCTGCCTCAGCCTCCCAAAGTCCTGGGATGACAGGCCTGAGCCGCTGTGCCCAGCCTGTGCGTTGCTTGCGGGAATGCCTTCTCATCTGTTAGATTTCTCGCAGTGTTGTGTCCTGAGCCCTCTGCATGCATCCAATCACTTTCTCCAGTCAGTAGCCGCTTGCCTCTCTGTGCTCCCGACGTTCGAAAACCTGAGTTTATCAACTCGGAGCTGTTCTCCCCGTACTGAGTAAGCTTTTGGAACCGTGGGCAGAAGGATATCCTGCCACGTTCGAGCCTCACGCTCCCGGCATTTACTCATGCGTAGGCCTTTCATCCATCTGGCACTTAGGCTGCGTGTGGAGCGAGCCAGGGGCCTCACGTTTCTCTCCCATGAGACCGGATGGCCCCAGCAAATCAGGGAGTGGATGATTCTGTGCCACCTGGCAGGCGGCAAGACTACTGTTCCAGCCCCTGGCACAGCCTGCTCTGAGCTGCGCCCGCTGCCTGAGACTGTGGCTTTGTCAGGATCTCACTGCCTCCTTTCTCTTTAATCTCCCGAGGGTGCTGAGCTTCTGGCTTCCCTCCCGGGAGGAGGCCGGAGTCTCCGCATGAGATTCTGCTTCCCAGTGCCCCTAAGCCTCAGCAGTGTAGGAACCTTTCCCAAAGGAAAACAATGATCGGGGATGCCCAGAGCTGTATCGTTTCAGTTTTATTACAGAACACTTTTCTTTTTGAGACAGTCTTGCTCTGTTGCCCAGGCTGGAGTGCGGTGGTGTGATCTTGGCTCACTGCAACCTGGGTTCAGCCTCCTGAGTAGCTGGGACTACAGGCACCCACCGCCACGTCTGGCTAATTTTTAATTTTTGGTAGAGACGGGGTTTCACCATGTTGGCCAGGCTGGTCTCAAATTCCAGACCTCAGGCGATCCATCCACCTAGGCCTCCTACAGGGCTGGGATTGCAGGCATGAGCCACTGCATCCGGCCTCAGAACACTTCTAAGGGCTAAACAAAGTACCAGATATAAATGTGTAAAAAGATCATGCTGTGAAGTCAAATCGCTTACAGGGCAATCTGGAAAACGGAAAAGCTCAGGTGTGCAGCATCGTCTCGAAGGACAGAGATGTCCACGTCCAGGCACCATCTGAAGGAGGCCGTGCCCCCCAGGCTCTGTGGGAACTCCCCGGAGAGCCTCAGCTCTGAGCCTTTCTGGGAACCTGCGCCAGCATGTCAGGCCCCATCCTTGTGTTTGGAGCCAGCAACACACGTGTGGCTTCCTAGGGCACATGTGGTGTTTATCATAGGGTGCACAACAGCGTGGGCCGGGGGCAAGTGCCCCTTTCCCTCTCCAGCATCCCCTCCCTGCTGCCGAGGGTTCAACTCCTCTCCCAGGACTCCCCGCCTAGTGCATTCTCAGTGAGACTGCTGATCACACCCCACATCCAGGCAGGGCACAGCGACCAGGGGGCACGGGGGCACGCACTCACTGCTCCAGACTCCCACCCCGGGCTGCCGCAGGTCCTGGCTGCTCTGACACCTGGGGCTGTGGTGTTTCCCTGGTCCCAGCGCAGGGCGGGCAGACGCCAGGCTCCCTGCCTCTCAGTGACCAGTCCCTGAGCACCTGGACACGCTCCCGTCTGAGCTTGTACCTGCCCCGGAGGCGCGTTGGGCAGAGCAGGGCCTGTGCTGTCAGCTGCATGACCCAGGTGGGAACCAGCTGGGACCCGCCCTGACACACGGGACCAAAGGCATAGGTAGGTTCGGGTTGCCGCCGAGTGAGCGGCTCCACAGGTGTGTTTGAGGGGCGTGTCCAGCCCCTCCCTGGGGCCCTGCCCGGGCTGCTGCACCTTGTCTTCCCACGTCATGGCCACTGGGTTGGGCAAGCTTGGGACAGGGCCTGCCTCCCTCTCCACAGAGGCCAGCACCTGCCACGTCTGATGTCTGGCCAGGCCTCGCCAGCCTGGAGGGCAGACATCGCAGCCAGTGGCTCTTGTCCTCTTGACAGTGCTTCTGACATCCCAGTGGAGGCACCCTCGTGCCGCAGCCCACAGCCCCGGCCCCAGCCCCCCACGTCTTAGCGGCTGTCACTTAACTGCCCTCTGCTTCCGGCTTCTGGGTCTGCATGACCCACGGTGCTGGGGTCTCGGTCTCCAGACTCCACCCAGCCCAGCCTCGGTGAAAGGGGAACCTGGCTGAGCCCTGCTGGGAGGGGCCCTGTCTGGACCACCTCCAGGGCTGCCCAACATACCCCATTCCAAGAAAGAGGCCACGTCTCGTGGTCCCAGGCCCCCACCTCTGAGGTCCACCCTGTGGTCAGGCTGAGCTAACAGAGGGCACCCAGGGCAGCTCTGCATGGGGGATGTGCTCAGGAAGGGGTACAGTCAGCTCTCAGGATCCATGGATTCAACTGACCAAGGATGTTAAATATTTGAAAAAGTAAGCATGAGGAGTCGTGTCTTTTTTTCCTCTTGTTAGTCTCTAAACAAGGCAGTACAGCAACCCTTTGCACAGCGGTTACGTTGTATCAGGTATTACGAGTAATCTAGAAGTTAGTTAAAATACACAGGAGGACAGGTAATGGTGACGTGCAAACACTACACCTTTTCTTTTTTTGACACAGAGTTCCACTCTTGCTGCCCAGGCTGGAGAGCAATGGCGCGATCTCGCCTCACCACGACCTCCGCCTCCCGGGTTCAGTCTCCTGAGGGGGTTTCTCCACGTTTGTCAGGCTCATCCTGAACTCCCGACCTCAGGTGACCCACCTGCCTCGGCCTCCCAGTGTGCTGGGATTACAGGTGTGAGCCACTGCTCCGTCTTTTTGTTTTTTCTTGTGATGGAGTCTTGCTCTGTGGCCCAGGCTGGAGTGCAGCGGCACAGTCTCGGTTCACTATGACCTCCGCTTCCCAGGTTCAAGCAATTCACCTGCCTCGGCCTCCCGAGTAGCTAAGATTACAGCTGGGCACCACCACGCCCTGTTAATTTTTGTATTTTTAGTAGAGATGGGGTTTCACCGTGCTGGCCAGGCTGGTCTCAAACTCCTGACCTCAGGCGATCCACCCACCTGGGCCTCCCACAGTGCTGGGTTTACAGGTGTGAGCCACCACACCCGGCCAAATGCTACAGTGTTTTACATCAGGGACTTGGGCATCTGCAGGGGTCCTGGGATCAGCCTCGCACGGATACTGCAGGATGCCTGTATATCTGCGTCTGTGGAGTCTCTGATATGGTGCTTCTGGTGCCTGCGGGCTTTGAGGGATGGTTAGGAGTTTGATAAGCAGAGGGCAGAGTGGCAAGCGCAAAGGCAGCATGGGAAAGGCTCGGCATGCCCCGAATTCACGGAGCCAGGCAGCAGGGGTAACAGGAGGTCCCGGGCACGGGCCAGCCCCAGAGGGCAGACGTCTCCAGGGACGGACCCGTCCCACCCGTCCTTGGATTCCAGCATGTGCAGGTTCTAGAGGCAGGAAACAGAACAAAACCTTCTCACTGCCGCATGACACGTCCTGTGACCCCCCCACACCTGAGTCTCTCTGTCTCCCAGCGAGGGAAAGACCCCAGGTTCCAGGGATTTGCCACGGGCTCTGGCAGAGCCCCTGGTGCTCAGCCTCCAAACCTGCCCCACCTGGGGCACTCATTGTGAGACGCATCAGAACTCCACATTCACGGGGCAGGTGGTGAGCCCCCACACCAGGACTTCAGACGTGAAGCTGGGCAATGGCTGAGGGAGGAGGTCTGTAGGGCAGGATGGTGAGGTGGGCAATCCAAGAGGTGCAACCCTGGAGACCCCAGAACAGGGCCTCGGACCCACATCAGTGACGCCATTACCCCCAGGCCTGGGCCCCTTCCCAGGAGATATCACTGGGACGGCCCCATGAGACTCTCAGGTGCTCTACTTCCCCAGGGCTCCCCCAGCTGTGCCCAGGTGTCCTGTCACCCGGCCCAACGTCAGCCCTGAGCAGGGCCTGAGGAACACCTTTTCCCACAGGCCAGGGGTGGAGAGGTGGGGAGCAGAGGCTGGCCTGGTGGAAAGGAAGATATGGCAGCACACTTGGGTGGGCACACAGGGTTGGGGGCTGCTGCCAGAGCAGCAGGGGGGTGCCCAGAGGGCACCCACCCTCCAGGGCTCAGCAGTGAGGATACAAGGGTGGCCTTGCACACAGGAGGCCTGGGCAGCCAGGGAAAGCAGATGCAGCTCCTGCCTCCTGGGGGGCTGCTGCTATGGCGGCTGCCCCAGCCCTCAGCCACCCTGGACTCAGAATGCCACGAGGGACTTCCCGGGAACCAGTGACGCTCACTCACAGACCTGACCGCTGCACTCCTGTGAGGCCTCAGGCGCACGCTGGGGGGCATGCCGCCTGTGGACACTGGTGCACACGCAGGCACTGGACTTGCACCAGGGGCCTGGCCACGCCTGGCTTCCAGCTTCCTCCTCCATACTGCTGTTCTAACTCAGGGAGAGAGCTCCTGGAGACTCAGCCCTGCACCTGTAGCTGGCCCAGCTCAGCCGCTAGGGACACCCTGGGGCCAGCACAGGTGAGTGCAGAGTCTAGTGCGGAGCCGACAGATCACAGGAGGTAAGAGTCCAGTGGGGCCCGGGGACCACTGCTACCAAGGCGGAGCCCAGCAGTGGCCCTGGATGCCTGGACGTGCTGATATTTATTGTATACAGGGATGCAGGGCAGGGTCAGGAGAGTGAATTATCAGACGTGATTGATAGGGTCAAGCAAATCACATGCTTACAGAACAGGGGGCCTCCCTCTCAGGGAGCTGCTGCCAGGATGGGAGGCACGTCCATCAGCGTCCGTCCATGCACTTCTCGGAAGGATCAAAGGCTTTTAGGATTCCTCTATTCTTCCCACAACTTCTGAGAACTTACAAAGAGCACCGGGCGAGAAAGCGGAACACGAAAGTGGACAAGGACGGTGACCATCGGAGCACAGCACCGCAGAGAGGCATTTAAGCACCTGGACGTCCGGCTGGGCGCGGTGGCTCCCACCTGTAATCCCAGCACTTTGGGAGGCTGAGGCGGGTGGATCACGAGGTCAAGAGATCGAGACCATCCTGGCCATGATGAAACCCTGTCTCTACTAAAAATACAAAAATTAGCTGGGCATGGTGGCACGTGCCTGTAATCCCAGCTACTCAGGAGGCTGAGGCAGGAGAATTGCCTGCACCCAGGAGGCGGAGGTTGTGGTGAGCCGAGATCGCGCCATTGCACTCCAGCCTGGGTAACAAGAGCAAAACTCCGTCTCAAAAAAAAAAAAAAAAAGCCCCTGGATGTCTGAGGGCCTTCCTCCAAGGGCCAGGCAGAGCAGTGTTCTCTGAACTCCCCCAGTGAAAGGAAAACTCCCCTTCACGGCCTGCTAAGTAACAGGCGCTCCTCAGGCACTGGCGCTACCGAAAGGCTCTCACTCTCGCCTCCTCATCACTTCTCACAACATCCCTTCAGTTCCTAATTATATTTCACCTGATTGTTTTTTTTTTGCTTTTTTTTTTTTTTTTTTTTGAGACGGAGTTTCACTCTTGTTACCCAGGCTGGAGTGCAATGGCGCGATCTCGGCTCACCGCAACCTCCGCCTCCTGGGTTCAGGCAATTCTCCTGCCTCAGCCTCCTGAGTAGCTGGGATTACAGGCACGCACCACCATGCCCAGCTAATTTTTTGTATTTTTAATAGAGACGGGGTTTCACCATGTTGACCAGGATGGTCTCGATTTCTCTACCTCGTGATCCACCCGCCTCGGCCTCCCAAAGTGCTGGGATTACAGGCTTGAGCCACCGCGCCCGGCCCATCACCTGATTGTTTCTATAACACTAAAATGATTCTATGCTGTAATAGTAAAGCAAACATTAATAAAGAATAATGATTTAACAGGATTGGTCATATAACTGATTATGTGATTGCTTCGAACTATACTTGGTATCATTGCTAAAACCAAGTCATCCGTTTATTTATTATACTAGGACAGCTCGTGCCTTCAGTCTCTTGCCTTGGCACCTGGGTCACTTTCTTGCCACAGGTGGGGGTGAGGCGCACAGTGTGCGCCTGCGGGGGATGTGATCCTCTGCAGATCCAGAAAGTTCTCCGGGTAGCTAGGCCCAGCCTGTGGTGTGGCCACAGGCCCGCGAGGCTTCAGACAGCCGCACACGCCTAAAACTGGACACACTCAGCTGGGTCTCCACTCCCCAGCCCAGCTCCCGGCCTTGCCCGTGCCCAGCTCCCACTTCCCCTGTGGCAAGAGGGCTCTGTGTCAGGCGAGGCAGGGTGCGCTGCCTGTTTGGCAGCGGTCAGGGGTCCTCCTCCGGGCTGAGCTGGGGGAACCAGAGACCAGTGGTTTTCAGGGGGTGGAACCCCCAGAAGTCCTTCCCTTGGCTGTTCCCAACCATGACCGTTTCCCTGGGTGGAGCAGAGTTTTTTTCTAAGGAAAAATTGCTTCAGGCTGGGCGCGCGCGGTGGCTCATGCCTGTAGTCCTCGAACTTTGGGAGGCCAAGGCAGGCAGATACTTGAAGTCAGGAGTTCGAGACCAGCCTGGGCAACAGAGTGAGACCCCCATCTCTACTGAAAATACAAAAAACATTAGCTGGGCGTGGTGACGTGCACCTGTGGTCCCGGTTGCTCAAGACGCTGAGGGGGGAAGATCACTTGAACCCGGGAGGCAGAGGCCGCAGTGAGCTGAGATCGCGCCACCGCACTCCAGAGACCCTGTCTCAAAATAAATAAATAAATAAATAAATAAATAAGGAAGGCCGGGCGCGGTGGCTGAGGCCTGTAATCCCAGCACTTTGGGAGGCCGAGGCGGGCAGATCACCTACCTGAGGTCGAGAGTTCGAGACCAGCCTGGCCAACATGGAGAAACCCCGTCTCTTCTAAACTTACAGAATTAGCCGGGCGTGGTGGCGCGCACCTGCAGTCCCGGCCACTCCGGAGGCTGGGGCAGGAGAATCGCTTGGATCCGGGAGGAGGAGGCTCGCCTTCGCCGACACCTTCGCGCCCCGACGCCGCCCGCACCCCACCCCAGGCCGGGAGCCCTTCCCCGCTCAGGCGCCAGGCAAGGCGGGCGGCAGATGCCCCCGGCCGGGTAGGACCCTCGCGACCCTACCCAGCGGCCCCGCGATGATCGGAGGCAGCAACCGCCGGGGCCAAAGCGGGCGCGACCCGAAACTGCCCAGGCGCGCGGAGGGGCGCACAGCCCACCCGGCCGGGGACGAACGCGCAGGCGCCCAGCGCCGCCCCCGCCCCCCCCGCCCCCCCCGCCCCCCAGCCCCGCCCCCGGCCGCCGCGGCACGTGACCCGCGTCCTCCCGGGCGCGCCCAGCCGCCGCGCGCTCGCACGCACGCGCAGACGCACCGCCGAAACAGCGCCGAGCCCGCGCCATGGCGGCCGAGCGCCTCCCTAGCCGGCCCGCCTGTCTGCTCGTGGCCAGCGGCGCCGCCGAAGGTGAGGTCCGGGCCGGTGTCCGAAGAGGCCGCTGCCCGGGGCGGGATCCTCCGGGGCTGGAGGTCCGGGCCGCTGAGGGCGCCGGGCGGGGGCCGGGATTCGGCTCGGGGCGGGACGCGAGTTGGGGCGGGGTCGGGGGGACAGGAACGCGGGTAGACCCGGGGTGGGGTCGCGGGTTGGGGTGGGCCCCGGGCGGGGGGTCCCCGGCGCCACGCCGCTCCTCCGAGCCCTGTCTAGGCGGCGAGGCGGCCCGGGCCCGACGATTCCAGCAGGGAGCACCGCGTGTTCCCGAGGCCGCGGCGCGCCGAGAGGGAAGCCCCGGTGTGGGGAGGGGCATGCGGGAGTGGACCCCGCTCTGAGGTCGGGCGGCCGCGGGGACCCTGGTTTCTGAGCCGCCGGGTCCTGAGGAGACCCGGAGCCCCTCCTGGAGAAGGCGCCCTCGGCCCGCGCCTTGGGGCAAGGGTATCCGGGCGACGCAGGCCTGGGGCTCTCGCGGGCCGGGGTGCGGCGGGGGCGTCGGCTGAGCCTGCGGGGTCTCGGGACAGCGCGGGAGGGTCCCTGGCCCTGTTCTGAGCCCTTCACGGAGGGAAGTGACCAGCCTGAGGTCTCCACGGAGAGGTGGGGCCGGGTTGGGACCCGGGGGCCTCCCTCCGAGTGTGGGCAGGGGAGACGGGGCAGTGGGGATGTGGGGGTGTGCTGAGCTCCGGGGGTCCTTAGGGATGCCCCCAGCTGCAGGTGGGAGGAGCCTTGGGTGGGGTTCAGTTCTGGGGCTGTGGGTTGGGGCTCATTTCCAGAGCAGGTAGGGGTTGTGGGGGGCGGTCAGGCCAGACTGGCTGTGCCCCAGGGAAGGCGCCTTGAGGACAGGGGGTCTTGGGGCCAGCAGGCGCCGGGGCAGCACTTCAGGAGGAAGAGAAAGGCGGGCAGGAGGTGGGGAGCTGAGCACGCGGCAGTCTGCTGGGCGTTTCTTTTTTCCTTCACATATGGACACTTTACAGTGAATATGTTTTAATTTATATAAGAATGAAGATTAAAATGAAGTTGAAAGATGGGGGCCCAGAATGAAACGTAGAAACATGCAGCTCATACTACTTTAGAATAACCGTATATGTGCTTTCCGGCTGCCAGGGTGGGCAGGCTGTGTCCTTCCCCTGGTCGGACAGCAGCCCACAGAGCCTCTGGATTGGGTGTGGTGCGGTGTTTTCTTATTTTATTTTATTTTTTTGAGACGGAGTTTCGCTCTTGTTACCCAGGCGGGAGTGCAATGGCGCGATCTCGGCTCACCGCAACCTCCGCCTCCTGGGCTCAGGCGATTCTCCTGCCTCAGCCTCCTGAGTAGCTGGGATTACAGGCACGCGCCACCATGCCCAGCTAATGTTTTGTGTTTTTAGTAGAGACGGGGTTTCACCATGTTGAGCAGGATGGTCTCGATCTCTTGACCTCGTGATCCACCCGCCTCGGCCTCCCAAAGTGCTGGGATTACAGGCTTGAGCCACCGCGCCCGGCCCTTTACCCTTTTTTTTTAAGAGATGGGGTTTTACCATGTTGTCCAGGATGGTCTCATCTCCTGACCACGTGATCTGCCGGACTCGGTCTCCCAAAGTGCTGGGATTAGAGGTGTGAGCCACCACGCCCAGCTGGATTTTTTTTTTTTTTTAATTAATTAATTTTTTTTTTAAAAGACAGGGTTTCACCATGTTGGTCAGGCTGCTCTCGAACTCCTGACCTCAGGTGATCCGCCTGCCTCAGCCTCCCAAACTGCTGGGATTACAGGCGTGAGCCACCGCGCCCGGCTGGATTTCTTTTTTAAAAGTTCTTTGAGGGGCAGGAAGAGGCTGGGAAAAGCTGGGGAGAGGGGTAGAATCCCAGAACCCTTGTGAGGAATAGGACCCTGAGTTTTATCCCTGGAGCGGGTGAGGAGGGTTCAGAACACTTCTGTGTACTCCATGGTACCCTGGGCCTCAGTCCCTGGCGGAGGGTCAGTGAAGGGATGAGCTGAACTCTGTGACCCTCGTACCCTGGTTTGTCTCCCAGAAAGGCCTCTTGTGGCTCTGTTAGCACCGGGACAAGGCCGGGCTTTGGGAGTGGCATGGACAGTTGAGGTGGGTTGCATCCTGTCCCTGCTTCTGGCTGGGGGCTAGAGGTGACAGTGCCAGGCTGGGGAAGAGCTTGCCATGGGGGATGCAGGCCTTTGGGTCTGGCAGACCTGGGTGTGCCCCTCTGACTCATGCCTTCCCAGCTTCCTCCTCCTAGACATGCGTGGGTGGCTAGCCCTGCCTCAGGGCTTCCAGTAGTGGGCCCTGGGTGTAGGGGAGTGGGCTGCCAGGGTCAGGCGAGACCGTGGGGGTGGAGCGGGATGGATCTCGGCCTGGCGTTGGGGGCAGTGCCCATGCCCTGCTGTGGGGCCACTCTGGATACCCTGGTGTCTGGATGGCCCCCTGAGGTGAGGTCTGGGGTCATGCGAGGCCGTGGGGGTGTCTGGGTAGCCCCCTGAGGTGAGGTCTGGGGTCATGCGAGGCCCTGAGGGTGTCTGGGTGGCCCCCGGTGGTGGCCTGGCCCGTGGCCTGGCCCGTGGCCTGGCCCGTGGCTCCTGTGCTCACTGGGACCCGCTGCAGGTGTGTCGGCCCAGTCCTTCCTCCACTGCTTCACGACGGCCAGCACCGCCTTCAACCTGCAGGTGGCCACCCCTGGGGTAAGTGCAGCCACCTTCCCCGCTGGGTACTTGGGGTCTGTCCCCACCTCTCTGGGGCATGGTCAGGAGGGTGCCGTCGCTGCCTGGGAGGCGTGGGGAGCCCCTGTAGTTGGCGGGGGGGTGAAGGGTCTGTAAGCAAACCCTGGTGGCGTCCTGAGTCCGGGTCCCCGCTTCCTGGGCTCTGACCTGTGACCGGGCTGACCTTTTCGTTGCGGGTCTGTGCTTCTGCGCGTGTGTGAGCGGGAGACCAAGGCGCAGCCCTGGTGCGAGGGACCCCACAGATGTTTCCATGGGAGGAGGTCTCCACCCTCTGATTGTGGGGGCCCTGGGGATAGCAGATGTAGATAAGTCACGGCCAGGATGCGTTCCGTATTCGCCACTGCAGGCGTTTATTTGTAAACAGTGGGTGTGTTTGCTGGGAAACAGAGCACTGAGGCTGCTCTTGGGACGGGCTCCGCAGCCTGGGAGACCAGTGGGGGAGGCCGTGTGGTCGCTGCCTGTCAGCCTTTTCAGGCTCCCTCTGAGCCGGCAGAGAGAAGCCGGGTGCTGACCCTCGGCCCCTGGGCTCTGCTCCTCCAGGGGAAAGCCATGGACTTTGTGGATGTGACCGAGAGCAACGCACGCTGGGTGCAGGACTTCCGTCTCAAGGCCTACGCCAGCCCCGCCAAGCTGGAGTCCACCGACGGTAGGCCCACGACCCGCTCCCTGGGGTGGGGTGCCCGGGACCTTGGAGGGTCAGGGGTTCCAGATACGTTTTGGGTCTCGGTGACTCCCCAGCCCGCCCCCTGCAGCACTGGGACCGTTTAGAGCAGCCTCCAGACCCGCGTTCTGGGGGAGGAGAGCTGGTAGGCGTGTGGAGACGGGAGAATCGCGGGGGTCCTTGGGAGCCGTAGCTGATGGGGGAAAAGGGATGAAGTCATCAGGCTGCTGCTCCCTGTGGAGCCCTGGTCCTGCAGGGGCCTCACTTCTATTGACATGTGGCCGCCTGGTCTGTGGTCTCCCCCAGGTGCCCGCTACCACGCCCTCCTGATCCCCAGCTGTCCTGGGGCCCTGACCGACCTGGCGAGCAGTGGCTCCCTGGCCCGTATCCTGCAGCACTTCCGGTCAGAGAGAAGTAGGTGACCCTGGGGCCCAGGGTAGGGGTGGGATGTACAACTCACAAGAAATGGGTCTCCCCCCAGCAGGAGAGGTGGGAAGATGCCCAGGTCGCGGTTTCTGGGCCTCTGGTCAGTGGCCATTGCAGTGGCTGTGGGTGGGACGCAGTGACACGCACTTGTCCTCTTCTGGTGACTGGGTGGGCTCCCGAGGGTGGGTGGCCATGCCCTCCTGGGCCCCTCATGAGCAAGGCAGGACACCAGCCTGGTTCCTTCCGGAAAAACCTGGCATCCAGGGCTGGGCCTGGGGCTCGAGGTCGGCAGGGGTGTGGGAAGGAAGTCCCTGGCAACCTGGGCTGCCCCGGCTCAGTGTTGGCTGTGCTGAGTGTGTCCGCTGGCCGGGTGGGCAGGCCAGCACGCTGTACAGCTCCCTTTGTGGGTAGGAGCCAGGCCACTGTCCCGAGCATGGCCTGGACAGGCAGTGATTGATTGTGGCCACCACGGCCGTGGGAACACCCTTAGCCTTTGAGGTGGAGCCAGGGTGACCCCACTGCAGGGTCCAGGCACTGCCCCAGGCTTACCTCCCACCCACACAGAGCATCCTCTAGCCGGGAGGGGCCGTTCCCACAGCGCCTGCCACTGCGCGGGGCGGCTGGGCTCTGTGCCCTGGGGTTGCCAGGCAGTGGCCTGGGTTTGGCGAACAGACCTGGAAGGAGGGGGCCGGGCAGGCGGCACAGGCCTGGGGGAGCCACAAGCAGTGGCATCGGGAGGCGGGCGGCCGGAGCCCCAGAACGCCACGTGCTGCTTCCAGAGCCCATCTGTGCCATCGGCCACGGTGTCGCCGCTCTGTGCTGTGCCACCAACGAGGACGGATCCTGGGTGTTCCACGGCTACAGCCTGACAGGGGTGAGTGCCCGGAGGACAGAGGCCCCCTGTGCTCCCCGACGGCCAGGGGTGAGGACGGAGACTCCAGAACCCCTCGCCCCTAGTCTTGGCCTGGGGCCTGCTGGAAGCCCAGGCCCTCTCACCAGGGGACGTGGGGAGGGAGGGGCGGCAGACCTGCACGTGCGTCCGGAGGGGCTGAGAGCCTAGTGGGGCTGTCCTTGGAGACAGCCTGTGCCCATCTGAGGCCCAGAAGCTAAGAAGTGGGCTCTGTGGGCTCCGTGGGCTCTGTGGGCGCTGGGCCGTGGGATCAGCTGACATACAGGCCCTGGGGCAGGGAGAGGGGGCTGCTATGCAGACGCGGGTGTCACTGGAAGTGAGACGGGCCTGGCCCCCAGCTGTCACTTTCCCTCTCAGGGGGCCCCTCCTCAGTGGGTGCTCAGTGCTGTCCTCGAGGGGCAACACCAGCCCAGCCTCAGGTTACAGGTGGGTGTGACCCCTCACATGAGTGGTTAGAGTCACGCCTGCCCGGAGGGTGACTGCCCAGCCGTCTGCCCGCCACAGGGCTCACCCTCGAAGCCATTGGCATTCTTGTCACCTGTGTGCTCCAGTGCTGGGGAGCTGGGCCCTCCTCCCGTAGTGGCCTTGTCACTCCCTGGGACAGCCCGTGGGAAGACGGCTGGCCTTGGTGGTCTCCCCAGTCTCCAGCCTCAGCAGCCGTCCCTGTCACGAGCAGTGACACCCCCAGTCCCACTTGGTAGGGTGAGGCTCTCTGCCCTGATTTGACCTTCCTGTCCCTGGAGTGGGCCGCAGGGCCTGGGCCTGGCTCAGGAACCCCACCCGCTCCCCGCAGCCCTCCGTGTGTGAGCTCGTCAGGGCCCCCGGCTTCGCCCGCCTGCCGCTGGTGGTGGAGGACTTTGTGAAGGATTCTGGCGCCAGCTTCAGTGGTGAGCCCTGAGAGCACCCTCAGTGCTTACAGAAGAGGGGCTGGGGGGCTTGCCTGCTTCCGTGTGGGGGAGGAGCCTGCTGGGTCCTGGGTTCTGTAGACCCCTATGACACTGACTTCGACCCAGACAGGGTGACCTGCTAACCCTGGGGGGCCTGCCTGAGCTCGGGCTTCTCGGTGGGTGGGGTGGACGTGGCCTGAGGCTGCTGCCCTTGGTCCTCCCCAGCAAGCGAGCCTGACGCCGTGCACATCGTGCTGGACCGCCACCTGGTCACAGGCCAGAATGCCAACTCCACTGTCCCGGCCGTGCAGAACCTGCTCTTCCTCTGTGGCAGCCGGTGAGGGCACCAGGGTGGGCACATTCCTGCCACATCCGCAGAGCCGCTCCAGGTGCGGGTGCCAAGCCTTGACCCCACGTCTGTCCTGCAGGAAATGAACCTGCTGGGTAGATGCACCCCCTGAGACAGCCCACGTGTCTCCAGAGGCAGGCAGCCCCGTCTCGGGCCTCCAGGGACTTCGCCTTGTCCCTCCCAACAAGGAGCCTGGATGGCGCCCAGTCTGGCTTTAATGGGACTGTTGGAGGCCTCCTGGGATCAGCTCCGCGGGGGCGTCAGTCTCCCGGAGGCTCCAACCCCCCAGCCCCCTGCATGTTCTCTAGTAGGAGGCAGAGAAAAGACCCCAGATGCCCGGAAGGCTGTGGTAGCTGCCAGGTGGTCCTCGGGAATGCCAAGCCGGGTGTTCCAGGGAGGACTGGTTGCCAAGTACGATTGCTGCCGACAGAGTCAGCTTAGGGGCCCTCTGTGGGGGCTGGCCCTGTTGTGGCCAGTCCGCCACCCACCACCCCTTTAGCCGTGGGTGGGGGCCTTGAGGGGAGGGAGCCGGTAAGGGCTGGCTCAGAACTCACTCTGGCCACAGGTGAAGTTTTTGGGAGCAGCAGCCTCCTGCCCCGAGACTGACGGGCAATGGCAGCACTTTCCTGCTGGAGAAATCTTCCTGGCGTGTGGTTTAAAGCGTAAGCGCCTCGGTGATGCCCCGTCCTGTCTGAGCATTGAGAGACTTGCTTAGCCGTGACTATGACACCGTACGGTTCTCACTGAGAGGAAAGTGCTGTCCCCGGTGGCCCTGCGCAGAGCGGCCTTGGGTATAGCTGCTGTCAAGAGCAGACAGTGGTCCGGCCTGCTGGGCACCTGGCCTGGGCCGTGTGTCTCCAGCGGGCTGCCCGCTGGCCCCAGCGCAGGAGCGGCTTCGACCCTCTTCCTCACAGTTGTGCGGCTTGAGCCTTCTTCCAGCCCACCTTCCCCTCTCGGCCACAGGCATCCCCAAGCACCCGGGTGGCTCCTGGTGCCAGCGACCTGCCAGGAGGCCCCTTGTGATTATAAAACCATTCAGCAGGGCGGGTGTGGTGGTGGGCGCCTGTCATCCCAGCTACTTGGGAGGCTGAGACACGAGAATTGCTTGAACCTGGGAGGCGGAGGTTGCAGTGAGCTGAGATCACGCCATTGCACTCCGGCCTGGGCAACAAGAGCGAAACTAATCTCAAAAATAAATAACAAAACTGTTAATAAGGAGAGTTCAGACAAAAGTGGAAGGAGGAGGTGCCGCAGACACGGCCCTGCCCCGAAGGCTGCATTTCTCCAGCGTGCCGGGATCCCTCAGGACGGCCACATAGCACTGGCCGCAGGGCTCTGTCGGGTCCGCCCTAACGTGGTGATGGACATCTCCAGACAAGTACTTACTTATTTTTATTTTTGAAATTTTTTCTTGAGGTGAAGTTTCCCTCTTGTCGACCAGGCTGGAGTGCAGTGGCGCAATCTCGGCTCACGGCAACCTCCACCTCCCAGGTTCAGACTCTGGAGTAGCTGCGATTGTAGGCATGTGCCCCCATGCCCGGCTGATTTTTGTAGCGTTACTTTTTGGGACAGAGCCCTCCTCTGTTGCCTCAGCCTTGGCCTCCCGAGTAGCTGGGGTTACAGGCCCAGCTAAGTTTTCTCTAATTTTTAGTAGAGATCAGGTTTCACCATGTTGGCCAGGCTGGTCTTGAACTCTTAACCTCAGTGATATTCCTGCTCGGCCTCCCAAAGTGCTGAGACTACAGGGGCCTGCCATCGTGCCCGGCCTCATGTTTGTATTTTTAGTAGAGATGGGGTTTCACCTTGTTGGCCAGGCTGTCTCGAGCTCCTGACCTCAGGTGATCACCTGCCTTGGCCTCCAGAGTGCTGGGATTACAGGCGTGAGCCACCGTGCCTGGCCAACTAGTACTTTTTTAAAGAAAATTTAAGGCCGGGCGCGGTGGCTCAAGCCTGTAATCCCAGCACTTTGGGAGGCCGAGGCGGGTGGATCACGAGGTCAAGAGATCGAGACCATCCTGGTCAACATGGTGAAACCCCATCTCTACTAAAAATACTAAAAATTAGCTGGGCATGGTGGCGCGTGCCTGTAATCCCAGCTACTCAGGAGGCTGAGGCAGGAGAATTGCCTGAGCCCAGGAGGCAGAGGTTGCGGTGAGCCGAGATCGCGCCATAGCACTCCAGCCTGGGTAACAAGAGCGAAACTCCGTCTCAAAAAAAAAAAAAAAATTTAAAGGCCGGGCGCGGTGGCTCAAGCCTGTAATCCAAGCACTTTGGAGGCCGAGGTGCATGGATCATGTCAGGAGATGGAGACCACCTGAGCCAACATGATGAAACCCTGTCGTTACTAAAATACAAAAAGTTAGCTGGGCATGGTGGCGGGCGCCCATAATCCCACCTGCTCGGGAGGCTGAGGCAGAATTGCTTGAACCCGGGAGGCGGAGGTTGCCCTGAGCCGAGATCACGCCATGGCACTCCAGCCTGGCCACAGAGCAAGACTACGTCTCAGAAAAAGAAAATTTAAGATCCTGCCTTGATGTCTTAGTCCATCTGGGGTCCTGTACGAAGACGGTAAACCTGCTGGCTTATAAACAAGAAATCAGTTTCAGTTTGGGAGGCTGGAAGCCTGAGATGAGAGTCAGCCTCTTTTGTGGGGGCCAGGCTCTGCCCTGTGACCCGATGACCTCCTACATGCCCCCCTGCTGCCATCCCTTGGCAGGTGAGGACTGAAGCAGGTGGGTTTTGCGGGGGACGTCTTGAGGCCACAGCAGGTAGATGAAGAGCCAGTGGACCATGCTGAGCCCCTCTGGTCAGCCAGATCTGACTGAGCCCCGCATTGAAGGTCAAGGCAGTTGTGGCCTTGGGGATGTGAAGTAGGTTGTCACCAGGGGCCCCACAGACCTGTCCCCCGGTGAGCCGCCCACAAGCCTCTTCATCATGCCTCAGCTGCATGCGAGGCCTTTAGCGTGGAGAGCCTCCCTGCTGTGCCCGTTCTCTGCCAGGACAGGGCTTGGGGCAGAGGAAAGCAGGCGGGTAGAGTCTCCGGAAGAGCAGCGGAGGGTGGGCGAGGATCCCCCCACATACGCAGTGTGTGTTCACTTGCCAGAGAAATAAACCACGCAGCTCCATACAGATGGCACCCTGGTGCATGTGGCAGAGCTGCTCACTATGGTGGATGAGTTGTTTTCATACGATGGGTAATCAGTACGTCTGATAAATACTGGTATCTATTAGTAAGGCTTATGTAGCCATGTGGTGGATTATTTGGCTATAAAAAGGAATGAGGCTGTTTTTAATGTGGCCTTGCTGTGTTGCCGTGGCTGGAGTGCAGTGAGTATTCAGTTACCGCTCACGGCAGCCTTGAACCGGCCTCGCCTCCGCCTCCCCAGTGGACGAGACTGTGGGGACACACCACTGTGGCCAGCTGGGGATGAAGTTCCTTTACGTTCTGTCATACGGGTGGACCTGGAAGAAGGGCTGAGTGAAAGAAACCTGTCTCTATAGGCCTGTGCCCTGTGAGTCCATTTTTTGTGAAATGTCCAGAAAATGGACGTCAGAAAGTAGATTGGTTGAGGGTGGGAACGGGGACAGTAGGTATGAGATTTCATTTTGGGCTGATGGTCTCACAGTCTACGTGCTGAGGTGGCTGAATGTCTGCAGGTGGCATTCACAGTCGCGTGCGGAGCGTGGCTTCCGTCCCCAGAGCTGCCTTCCGCTGGGTGTCCTGGGTGAGACGCTCTGCTGTCCCTGCCCTTGGAGGGCTGGGGGCTCAAGGGACCCTCATTTTGCAATTCCTGGCATCCCTAGAGCCAGGCAGGACCAACCTGCAACCTGGTGGCGGCTTCCAGGGAGGGGAGGAAGGGGGTGCCCCAGAGCCATGGGGGTTCCCTGCTGACCCCTGGGTGGGGCCCAGGGCAGTCCCTGGATCACTGGCTAGACTGGCCGTTCATGTCGACAGCTGGGAAGCCAGACAGATGTGGGTCCAGGAGCCCCCCTTTCCTTGTTCTCCCTGTGGCTGACCAGGACTGGGTGTGGCAATCACCCTGTAGTGTTGGAGCTGAGGGACCACCCCATAGACCGCCCATCACTGCGCTCACAGGCCCTGCCTAGTGCAACCCACTGCATTCAAACTGAGTTTATGAACTATGCGTGCTGTGCTGGGTTTCAGGTTTGGGCTGGGATTAGTAAAGGTGGCCAGGTGCTGTGGCTTACGCCTGTGATCCCTGCACTTTAGGACGCTGCAGCAGGAGGATCACATGAGCCCAGGGGTTTGAGACCAGTCTGGGCAATGTGGTAAGACCCCATCTCTCATAAGAAAGCAGCCATGCATGGTGGTGCACGCCTCTAGTCCCAGCTACAGGTGGGAGGATCACTTGAGCCTGGGAGGTCGAGGCTACTGTGAGCCGAGATCCCACCACTGCGCTGAGGCCCCGAATTGAAAGACGGGAGAAGCCAGGTGTGGTGGCTCGTGCCTGTCATCCCAGCGCTTTGGGAGGACGAGGCGGGTGGACCACCTGAGGTCAGGAGTTCGTGACCAGCCTGGCCAACATGGAGAAACCTCATCTCTACTAAAATACAAAAAATTAGCCGGATGTGGTGGTGGGTGCCTATAATGCCAGCTACTCCTGGAGGCTGAGGCAGGAGAATCGCTTGAACCCAGGAGGTGAAGGTTGTGGTGAGCCAAGATCGCGCCACTGCACTCCAGGCTGGGCAACAGAGGAGACTGTCTCAAAAAAAAAGCCAGGCACAGAGCACAGTGGCTCATGCCTGTAATCCTAGGGCGCTGAGGCAAGTGGGTCCCTTGAGGTCAGGCGTCCGAAACCAGCCTGGCCAACATGGCGATACCCCATCTCTACTAAAAATACAGACTTAGCTGGGTGTGGTGGTGGGCCCTGTAGTCGCAGCTACTCGGGAGGCTGAAGCAGGAGAATCACTGGAACCCGGGAGGCGGAGGTTGCAGTGAGCTGAGATCACGGCATTGCCCTCCGGCCTGGGCGGTGAGAGTGAAACTCCGTCGGGAAAACAAACAAAATGGGATGGGGGGGCTTCAAAGCCCGTGGCTGCTGCATGTTGCGCTGCCCCTACGAGGTGGTGCCATGACCCCATGAGGAACCCGGCATCCCTTGCACGGTGTCAGCCACAACGGGACAAGATGGGGGCGGGCAGGGCAGTGTTGACAGGGAGCCGGAGGCCCAGGCCCTCAAAAGCAGGAGGGAGGTCTGGCTGGGACTGCTCCCCTGGCAGGCGTCCGCATGTGCCCACGCTCGGAGGCCTGAGACGGCATCGGCATTCATCTGTGACCCGCTTGGGACAGCACCCTGGGAGCCCCTGGCATCGTAAGCCTACCCTTTGCCCAGTGTAGGGCGGAGGGCCCCACAGGGTCGTGGGGTGAGCCTTATGCTGTGCTGAGTTGCAGGATCCGAGAAATGAAGAGACAGGACACAGAAGTACAAAGAAAACGCAGCTGGGCTCGGGGGCCACGCCACCTATGAGCGGAGTCAGGCGAGGCCCCGAACGTCCAGAAGCGTGAGTGTTTATTGTGTATAGGTTAGGGGGCAGGGCGGTGAGTGAAGTCATCTTTAAGGATAGTGATAGGGTCGTGAGCAATGAAACATGGGGTCCACCCCCATTAGGTCACCGAGGCCAGGAGGCGGACAGTGCACAGCAAGGGGCCTGTTCCCACAAAGGCAGGGGCCGTGTGCAGTAAGGGGTCCACCCCCATTAGGTCACAGAGGCCAGGAGGTGGGCCGTGCGCAGTGAAGAGGGTGCAGAGTGCGATACTTCTATCTGTAGGCAAACTAACTACTTTTAAGAAGATTTATAGGAGGATGCTTTAAGTCACACGGCAGTGACAGAGCTGTCAGGTTACCGCCACCTTCTGGCAGCTTCCAGTGGGTTCTATGGGAAGATGCTTTTCGAGCAGCACAGTAGCAAGAGCTGATGAAGTTCACAGTCCCCAGGGTGGACTGCCGGTCTGAGGGCAGCCTTCCACGAGAACTGGAGCAGGGTCCTACAGCTCCTTTATCAGGAGGAGCGGCTCTCGCCCCAAGCCTGCCACACAGCGGGTATCTTTACGACACTGAACGCTGCCGCCTGGGCCGTGGAGTCTTGTCCTGGTGTAACTGTCTTCCCTTAAACCATGCTCTGCACTGTGTCTGCTCTGGGCATTCCTCCGATTATAAGCTGCGTATTCCTTAATTCATGCTCTGTACTGTGTCCACTCTAGACATTCCTCCAATCATGAACTAAGATATAATTAGAGGTATATATGTAGGGAGATATTCTTTAGGCGCTCATACTATCAACTATCATATGATTATATAGAGAGGATTAGATGAAGGGATTCTTCAAGCCTTATTTGTATAAACTAATATATGATTATGTAAAGGATATATAGAAGGAAATAGCTGAGTGGTTAACACTGCAAAGTGAGAGATTCCTCAAGCCCTGTGCCAGGGCTCTGCTTAGCTCTCATCTTGGTGCCTATGTCGGGGGTTACACGCCCCCAGCTCCACCAATGCACTCTAGAGGTCTGAGGGCTCAGGCAGGTCCCTACCGAGGAAGGGACCGCCGTCAAAAGGCAGCCCAGCAACAACCCTGACCTGGGCTCCCGGGTAGTGGCACAGGCGGTTGTGTCTGGGGTACCCTGCCCCTGCCCCCATCTCCGAATCCTAGCCTGTGTTATAGCCCATCACAGCTAGGGCAGGTGATGTTGAGGAGACAAACGGGACGGAGACAGTGGATGAAACAGCCCAGGAAAAATGACTGCTTTAATGTATTAGGCAAAATTTTACATAAAATCAGAAATCTATGATCTGTCCCTGCTCCAATTGGTAAAAAATGCAAGATTCACCAGAAGCCATGTGCAGTCAGGCCCCAGCGGGCCAGCGGTGCAGACCTGGAGTCCAGCCGCAGGTGCTGCACTACTTCCCATTCTCTGCACTGAACATCTGTTCCTAGGAACAAGCACAGCAGGAGGGCACGGTCGGCCTCACCACCCCTGCCGTCTGCACCATGAAGCCCCACACCACTTGGAAGGAGGGAGGCCCTTGTGGGGTCTGTACTCTGAATGGGGGCCAGGGCCACAGGGTGGCCAACACCAGAGCCAGTCACCACACAGGCCAGAGAAGAGCCAGGACCCACCAAGGGGAACCTTCCTCCCCGGATGGCCTCAGCAGACCCCTCTTGCTGGGCAGCCCGTGAATGAGACCTGGGGTCTAACTGACGTTTTAACGCTGCCCAACTTTAACACCCATGCCCAGGCCTGGACTCTGATGGGGCTCAGCGTACGTCTGTGGCTGCCCCCACACAACACTTACTGTCAGCATCCGCTCCAGCTTCACTGCATCGGCAGCAAACTTGCGGATCCCGTCAGAGAGCTTCTCCACAGCCATCTGGTCCTCGTTGTGCAACCAGCGGAAAGACTTCTCATCCAGGTGGATCTTTTCCAGGTCACTGGCTTGAGCTGGGGGGACAAGAACCAGCTGCGTCCCTCCCCACCTTGGCCCCTTGGGCTCAGGGCTGTCCCTGAACTTGCTGCCCATCATCTCCCACCAGGGCCAGCCCTCACCCCCAGCCAGGCTCACACTGGAAGTGGGGTTCAGCCCACTGTGCCTCAGCTGAGGACTTGAATGAGACGTGTTAGGGAAGCCAAGCCCTCTACTGAGGTTCACTTCACCCTCATGTCTCCTGAGATGTCCTTGCCCCAAGGTGGGAAGGTTCCCCCACATCACCACAGGGCGGAGGGGCCTCACCCGCCTTGGCTGAGAGCACAGGCGCCAGCTTGGTGTTGTCCTTGAGCAGCTCTCCCAGGAGCTTGGGCGAGATGGTGAGGAAGTCACAGCCGGCCAGCGCTTTGATCTCGCCCGTGTTGCGAAAGGAGGCGCCCATGACAATGGTTTTGTAGCCGAACTTCTTGTAGTAGTTGTAGATTTTAGTGACACTCTTTACCCCTGGAAGGAGACCAGGCTGTGTCCAGGAAAGCGTCCGCAGAGGTACCGCCCCGCCTGCCTTCCCGGTGCCCGCCGACTGCACTACCTTGAGCCGCCGTCCCTGCCTGCCCTGCGCCGACCTGTGCACCTCACTGCTTGTCGTTGCACCAGCTCCATCTCAGGCTCTTCCCGCCCGAGGTGTGGCTGAGGCTTCTCCCCTTACCCCATTACCTCAGGGGGACCCTCACCAGGGTCTTCCAGGGGCTCATACGATTTCTTGTCGGTGTTTGCCACATGCCAGTCGAGGATGCGCCCAACAAATGGGGAGATGAGGGTCACACCCGCCTCGGCGCAGGCCACGGCCTGGGCGAAGGAGAAGAGCAGCGTCATGTTGCAGTGGATGCCGTGCTGCTCCTCGAGCTCCCTGCGGGGTGGGGGCAGGTGAGTGCAGGCCAGGTGCCCACCCAGAGCCACAGGCTGCCAGAGACGCTTGTGGGGCCTTAAACTAACAAGGCAGGAACAGGCTCGTGCCATTGTTGAGAACAAACCTGTAATACTCGAGGGTTCTAAATGGACAGTGGGTTATGGGTAACCTGGATTTTCTCCAACCCACATTACACAATAGACAAAGGCAAGGGAGGCCCCTGGGTGCCTCTGCTCTTGCACAAGGCCCTCGCCTCATCCCAGACCTCACCAGGGCTCAGCTCCCAGGCTAGAATCACTGAGTCAGCCCTACCACAGTCTAGTCCTCACCCTGCTCCACCCTAGCCCCCTTGCTCCAATACCAGTGCACTTTGGACATCCTGGGGTTGATCCCCAAGGACAGGGCAGTGCCCATACTTTGCCATGTGGCTGGGGCATGGGATGAGACAGCAAGCCTCTGCTCAGGCACCTTCAGACACAAGTTCCCCCTCCCTAGGTGCCTCTGCCACATGGCCACACAGGGGTGTTCAGGTGCAGCTGCAGAGCTCACCCCCAGCAGGGGGAGGGCCGATGGCACAGCGGAGCTGGGAAACAGCCTGCAGTTCCTCCACTCCTAGGCATACGTCCCTGAGAAACAGAATCGTGTGCAGAGCAAAACTAGCACATCTGTATTCAGAGCAGCAATACACCTTACAGTTCCCAAGGCGGAAACTGACCAGGTGTCCATCAACAAACGAGTAACTATGGCCTATCCATAAAGTGGAGTATTTTTCAGCACATAAAAAATGAGGCCGGGCACAATGGCTCATGCCTGTAATCCCAGCACTTTGGGAGGCCCAGATGGGTAGGTCTCTTGAGCCCAGGGGTTCAAGACCAGCCTGGGCAACATGGCGAAATTATCCAGGAATGGTGGTGCCTGCCTGTCGTCTCAGCCACTTGGGGGACTGAGGTGGAAAGATTGCTTGAGCCTGGAAGTCAAGGCTGCAGTGAGCTGAGTATGTGCCTCTGCACTCCAGCTTTGGTGAAAAAGTGAGATGCTATCTCAAAGCAGGTAGTGATAGCAGGTGGTAGAACATGCAGACACAGAGACGTGGCAACAGAACACCTCTTACTGATGTGATTTGAGTGTAGCTAGCATTGGCTACTGGTGAGAACATCACAGAGGAGTTTTACTTTGTTTTATACACTTTCTGTCTCTCTTCCACTGTGAACATATATGTATTTGTTTTCATTTTTCTGAGACAGGGTCTCACTCTGTCATCTAGGCTAGAGTGAAGTGGTGCAATCATAGCTACTGCAACCTCGACCTCCCGCCTCAGCCTCCTGAGTAGCTGGAACCACAGGGCTTCGCCATCATACCTAGCTAATTAAAAACTTTTGTTTTTTGAGACAGAGTTTCACCCTTGTTACCTAGGCTGGAGTGCAATGGTGTGATCTCAGCTCACTGTAACCTCCGCCTCCTGGGTTCAAGTAAGTCGCCTGCCTCAACCTCCCAAGTAGCTTATAGGCACCTGCCACCATGCCCAGCTAATTTACTCCTGACCTCAGGCGATTTATTTACCTGCCATGGCCTCCCAAAGTGCTGGGATTACAGGCATGAGCCACTGCATCCCACCTAATTTATTTTTTGTAGCAACAGGGTCTTTCTTGTCAAGGCTGGTCTGGAACTCCTGGGCTCAAGTGATCCTCCCACCTCAGCCTCCCAAACTGCTGGAATTACAGGCATGAGCCACCTTGACCAGCCAGCATATATTTTGTGTAACAATGGTTTACTTTTTTTTGGAGACGGAGTTTTGCTCTTTTTGCCCAGGCTGGAGTGCAGTGGCATGATCTTGGCTCACTGCAACCTCTGCCTTCTGGGTTCAAGCGATTCTCCTGCCTCAGCCTCCTGAGAAGCTGGAATTACAGGCGCACACCATCATACCTGGCTAATTTTGTATTTTTAGTAGAGATGAGGTTTCACCGTGTTGGCCAGGCTGGTCTTGAACTCATGACCTCAGGTGATCTTCCTGCCTTGGTCCCCGCAAAGTGCTGGGATGACAGGCATGAGATACTGCGCCTGGCTAACAATAGTTTACTTTTTAAAATCATGTAAATATAGGTTTTTGTTGATCAGGACAAAGGAATGAAAGAATTTGCAGGTGTTAACCAGTGGTTGCTCTTCTCTGCTGGGTGGGTGGACGGCACTTCCTGGAAAACCCTTCATTTCTGATCACCAGCAAGTGGGGGAGCTGGCTCTGGAGCAGACGGCAGATGCAGGTTGACATCAGCTGGTCAAGTCCGAGCTGTGGGCTGTGCTTCCCATTCTGGCATGCCCCAGAGCTGAGAGCCAAACCTGCCTGATGCCATTTAGACCCTGCCCCAACAACAGAGGCAGAATCTGTGAAAGCTCCTTCCTTGTGGGGGACTACTTACTTTCCAGCCTGAATTCCCTCCCAGGTTGATGACAGCTTTATAAGAATTCTGTCCTTGCTGATCCCAGCTTCCTTATAGAGCTCAATGAGGCGCCTGGCTCTGGCCACCATTGCATCTTTATCAAAGGAGAGCCTGTGGGAACAAGAACCCATCCTCTCAGATCAGGTAGGATGCCCACCACACAGAGCAAGTTGGAGGGTGTCTGCCCAAGTCAGTTTTGAGCTGCACCGTAAGCACCACCCCACCCCCACCCGCCCACCTTCCCCTCGCATGAGGCATGCAGAAGGGCTCTGACAGCAACTCACACCCAGTCTCACAATCGAAGGTCCTCAGTGGGATCCCTCAGCTATAATTTGTATTAAAAAATACTAGAAGTCGGGCGCGGTGGCTCACGCCTGTAATCCCAGCACTTTGGGAGGCCGAGGAGGGTGGATCACAAGGTCAAGAGATCGAGACCATCCCGGTCAACATGGTGAAACCCCGTCTCTACTAAAAATACAAAAAACTAGCTGGGCATGGTGGCGCGTGCCTGTAATCCCAGCTACCCAGGAGGCTGAGGCAGGAGAATTGCCTGAACCCAGGAGGCGGAGGTTGCGGTGAGCCAAGATCACGCCATTGCACTCCAGCCTGGGTAATAAGAGTGAAACTCCGTCTCAAAAACAAACAAACAAACAAACAACAAAAAAAAAAACCACTAGAGATCACTTGCTAAACAGGAGATCACTTGCTAAACAGGGAGCTCTTAGTCCTCAGTACCAACTGTGGGAGAGCTCATAATAAACTTTCTCTGGGGCCCTTGGGATGGAGACTATGGGTGGAACAGCCCCTTGACCTCACCTCGGCATCCATGTGTGCAATGGTGGACACCTGACTAGTCTGTCCAGTGCAGGAGTGTGGGTAACCCCCGATCTGGGCATAGAGGAAGGATAGCTCAGCGGATTCCCGGCACAATTAGCGCCTGAAAAATATCTTACTACTCAGTTATTTCCATATATATATATATAAAAATAAAAAATTAGTTCACAGTCGGAGGAATGCCTAGACCATAAACTAAGGAATAAGCAGCTATATATACATAATCATATCTTGCTTATAGTCGGAGGAATGTCTAGAGCAGACACAGTACAGAGCATGATTTAAGGGAAAAACGGTTACACCAGGACAAGAATCTATGGCCCAGGCGGTAGTGCCTCTGCCTGAAAGGGCACGAGCTGCATGACAGGCCGGCCCTGTTCAGTATCGTAAAGGTACCCGCTGTATGGCAGGCATGGCGCAAGAGTCGCTCCTCCTGAGAGGGAGTGGCAGTACCTTGCATCAGTCCTTGTGGAAGCTGGCCTCAGGTTGGCAAGCCCTCGCGCGTCCGAGAGCTTAAAACCCCTCCAGCATAATGGCGCCTTGGTGGCCGTGAACACTGTCAGCTCTGCTGCTATGTACTGACTCAAAGCATTCTCCTATAGAAATCACTGGAAGCTGCCAGCAGGTGACTGTATTCCCCGTCAGCTCTTCAGCTACTGTGCTGACTCAAAGCATCCACCTATAGAATTCCTTAGAAGTAGCCTGCCTCTAGGTAAGACAGATCGCACACTGCACCCTCTTCACTGCGCACGGCCCACCTCCTTGCCTCGGTGACCTAATGGGGGTGGACCCTTTTTTTATTGCATACGTGATTGTCTTGACCCTATCACTGTTCTTTTCTTTCCTTTTTCTTTTTTTTGAGACGGAGTTTCGTTCTTGTTACTCAGGCTGGAGTGCAGTGGCGCGATCTCGGCTCACCGCAACCTCCGCCTCCTGGGTTCAGGCAATTCTCCTGCCTCAGCCTTCTGAGTAGCTGGGATTACAGGCACGCGCTACCATGCCCAGCTAATTTTTAGTGTTTTTAGTAGAGACGGGGTTTCACCATGTTGACCACGATGGTCTCGATCTCTCGACCTCGTGATCCACCCGCCTCGGCCTCCCAAAGTGCTGGGATGACAGGCTTGAGCCACCGCGCCCGGCCTCCTATCACTGTTTGTAAGATGACCTCACTCACTACCCTGCCCCCTACCCTATACCTGTTCGGGGCCTCGCCTGTCTCTGCTTGTAGGTGGCGTGGTCCCCCGAGCTCAGCTGTCTTTTCCAGTCCTTCGGTTTCTTGTCTCTCTACTTCTCAGATCCGGCACCTCAGCACAGCGACAGGGGACACCCCACAACCCTGTAGGGCTTGACCCTACACAGGAGCAAGCATATTTACCTTGCATCTACTTCTGTGGATACTCGGCCTGGAATCTTCTTTAGTATTTCTGCTCCAAACAACACAAAAAGTTTATCAATAGCATTTTTAATCTGGTCCTCCTGTGACCTGAAATTCAAAGGGAAAAACACAGGTTAGAAGCTTCTGAGATTTAAGTGCACAAGAGTCTACAAAACGAATTCTGTTATTTCTTTTTGGTCAGGCTGGTCTCGAACTCCTGACCTCAGGTGATCTGCCTGCCACAGCCTCCCAAAGTGCTGGGATTACAGGAGTCAGCCACCATGCCCGGCCGAATTCCGTTATTTCTTTGCCAAATTTGTTTCCCTCCATCTTTTTTTCTGTTAAAACATTTTTTTTTTCTATTGTGGTAAAATAACATATAACATAAAATTTCCATCTTAACCTTTTTTTCCCCTCCAAGACAGGGTCGCTCAGGCTGGCGTGCAGTAGTGTGATTACGGCTTACTGCAGCCTTCACCTCCCAGGCTCAAGCGATCCTCCCGCCACAGCCTCCCAAGTAGCTGGGACTACAAGTGCACACCTCCATGCCCAGCTGTTCTCCAACTCCTAGGCTGAAGGGATCCTCCCATCTCAGCCTTCCAAAGCACTAGGGTTACAGGCATAAGCCACTACCCAAAGCCCATCATTTTTACGTGTGGTGGTATTAAGCTCATTCACAATTCTGTTCAACCATCACCATCCATCTCCAGAGCTCTCTTCATCATCCCAAACTGCATCCCTCCATCTTTTGGCACTTGCAAAATATACTATTTTCCATCTCTTCAAAGTCACTGGACAGGCACCAGGTGAAGCCCATGATGCTGTTCCAAAATGAGCCACTATCAGTGGCCTCATTAGCCCACTACACATAGGAAGATCTTCAGCTAGACTGTCGAGGGTTAGAATTCTTAGGCCAGACCAGGTGCAGTGGGTCAAGCCTATAACCAGGCACATGCCTGTAATCCCAGCACTTTGGCAGGCCAAGGTGGGTAGATTGCTTAGGCTCAGGAGTTTGAAACCAGGGCAACATGGCAAAACCCTGCCTCTACAACAAAATACAAAAATTAGCCAGGCATGGTGTATGAACCTGTAGTCCCAGCTACTTGGGAGGCTGAGGTGGGAGGACGGCTTGAACCCAGGAGGTAGAGGCTGCAGTGAGCTAAGATTGCGAGCCTGCACTCCAGCCTGGGTGACAGAGCTAGACTCTATCTAAAAAAAAAAAATCCTTTTTTTTTTTTTTTTTTTTTGAGACAGAGTTTCGCTCTTGTTACCCAGGCTGGAGTGCAATGGCGCGATCTCGGCTCACCGCAACCTCCGCCTCCTGGGTTCAGGCAATTCTCCTGCCTCAGCCTCCTGAGTAGCTGGGACTACAGGCACGCGCCACCGTGCCCAGCTAATTTTTTTGTATTTTTAGTAGAGACGGGGTTTCACCATGTTGACCAGGATGGTCTCGATCTCTCGACCTCGTGATCCACCTGCCTCGGCCTCCCAAAGTGCTGGGATTACAGGCGTGAGCCACCGCGCCCGGCCTTAAAAAAAAAAAATTCTTGGGCCACCTAGACATGGGGGCAGAGCTCATCTGTTGATGACCCAGACAAGCAAAGGCACCAATGTCACCCAATACCAGGAGCACCAAGGCCTTAGGCCTTGCTGAACACCCCATGAGAGGAGGAAAGGGGAGCCAGCTTAGGTTAGAGAGAGGAGGGTCAGACTCAGCATCCAGAGTGGCTGTCACAAATGGTCAGGGGAGCCACTCAGCAGCCAGCTGGACCTAAGCAAAGCCAGTACCAGAGAGGGACCTGTCCTGTGTGGTGCCCAGGTTGCCTGCTCGGCACCATCTTCCAGCTGTGAATTACCTTGAAGAGAATCTAAAATGACATTTAAAATGTGCAAAGCCATGGGCATGAAGAGTGGTCTACAGCTGCTTGGTTGGGTAAGGGACTGAGGACCTACTGCAAACAGGTGCCAAACAACATTCTGGGAGTTAGAAAAACCAGACTGTGATGCTCCCGCATCACTGCACAAATTTACCAAAACCCATCAGGCTGTGTATTTAGTGTATTTTATATCAATAAAGCTATTAAAAAATTTAAAAGCCAGGTGCAGTGACTCACATCTGTAATCCCAGCACTGTTTTGAGACCTGCCTGGCCAACATGGTGAAACCCCATCTCTGCTAAAAACACAAAAATTACAGTTAGGTGCGGTGGCACATGCCTGTAATCCCAGCTACTCAGGAGGCTGAAGCAGGAGAATCTCTTGAACGCGGGAGGCAGAGGTTGCAGTGAGCTGATATGCCATTGCAGTCCAGCCTGGGCAACAAAAGCAAAACTCCATCTCAAGAAACAAAAAAACAAACACCCCAATAATTAGCCAGTGGCGCACACCTGTAATCCCAGCTAATTGGGAGGCTGAGGCAGGAGAATTGCTTGAACTAGGGAGGTGGAAGCTGCAGTGAGTCAAGACTGCTTCACCACACTCCAGCCTGGATGACAAAGCAAGACTCCATCTCACAAACAAACAAAAAACGACAGCCAGAAGATGCGTGTTACCAGAGCTGGGGAGACTGACCACAAAAGGGGAGGAGTCTCTGGGTCTGCAAATGCTCTGCGTCTTGACTGGGGTGTTTACAGGGCACACATATTGGCAAGACTCTGTTCACTTACATCGGGTGCAGGTTACTCCACGCAGATTTCATTTCAAAAAGACAGTTTTTTCCCCCCTTGAGTTCATGGTGTTTGAGAACTAAAATTCAGTTTAGGAGGGAAACAAGGCCAACTGGACTAGCATGAGGGCCTAGCTGGGACTCCCTCTCCCAACCCCGAGTCCGAGGCACTCACCCGCCCAGCTTCCGACCATAGGCAATCGCCTCCTCCACCAGCTCCCGGTAAGTGGGCATCTGCGCTGCAGCCAGGATCAGGGATGGGTTGGTGGTAGCATCCTGGGGCTTGTACTCGTCGATGGCTAGGGAAATAATTTTCAGAAGCAAAAATGAGTGCTTGCTTCCAACTGGAAACACGTGAAGGAACCCTGTAAGTCCCAAGGATGTTAGGGGAATCGGGCATGTCCCAAAGTGGGGTGCAGCCACACTTCTCACACCTTCTTCCTGGTGACTGAAGGTTCGTCAAGAGGCGGCTGTTTGCACAGTGATGAAACAACGAACGCTAAGCGCCAGAAATCAAATATGCCACTGCAAGAGCTGGCTTGTAGCAGCATGGGAGAGGTTAGACAGCTAGGAGAACGCTGGCCACAGGAAAATGTGCTTCCCACTGCTGTGGGAAGCGTCCGGTCTAGAGTCAACGATCTAGATGTGAACGCTGATCTTATGGACTTAGCCCCGACCAAACTTCCCATTATTCACTTCCCACCAGTCACAAGTCTGGGCCTCTAGAACTTCTGACCCACTGGCATGTCCCCAACTTGAATTAACCTTCATGTTCAGTTAATTTGCTGGAGAAGATCACAGAACTAAGGGAAACACTGACTTACATTTACTGGTTTATTATACAAAGGATACAGATGAAGGGATGCACAGGGCAAGGCATGTGAGAAGGGCATGGTGCCTCCAGGGTGCACCACCCTATGGGAGCCTTCCTGTGTTCAGGTATCTGGAAGCTCCCTGAACCCTGACTTCTTGGGCCTTTTATGGAGACTCTATTGGAGAGACAAGATTGAAGTATGGACAGCCCTGCTGAAATGTTATTGGACAAAAAGGCTATCATCCGATGACTGAGGAAACCCAGCAATGCCTCTCTGTTCAGATTCTTACTGGCCTCTGTGCAACACTTTGTCCAGGGCATGTGGTGGGGCTGCTGAAATGAAGGTCTTTGTATTCTTTTTTTCTCCTTTCACTGGAAGCTGAGCAGTATTTTTTCATATATATATATATATATATATATATATTTTTTTTTTTTTCTTTCCTGAAATGAGGGTCTTGTGACCCAGAATTAGAAAAGCAGTCCGGGCATGGTGGCTCACGCCTGTTATCTCAGCACTTTGGGAGGCTGAGGCAGGTGGATCACCTGAGGTCAGGAGTTCAAGACCAGCCTGGCCAACATGGTGAAACCCTGTCTTTAAAAAAAAAAGAAAAAGAAAAAAAAGTAGTAGTGAATTTCTTTTTTTTTTTTTTTTTTGGAGATGGAGTTTCGCTCTTGTTACCCAGGCTGGAGTGCAATGGCATGATCTTGGCTCACCGCAACCTCCGCCTCCTGGGTTCAGGCAATTCTCCTTCCTCAGCCTCCTAAGTAGCTGGGATTACAGGCACGTGCCACCATGCCCAGCTAATTTTTTGTATTTTTAGTAGAGACGGGGTTTCACCATGTTGACCAGGATGGTGTCGATCTCTTGACCTCATGATCCACCCTCCTCGGCCTCCCAAAGTGCTGGGATTACAGGCTTGAGCCACCGTGCCAGGCCTCAGTAGTGAATTTCTTTATGGACAGCTCCAAAACAGAAAGGCAGAAAAAATTCCTGCCTTGAGGAGAGAAAGCAGGTGAAAGGAGAGAAGGTCAGCGACAGAAATTCTGTTTTCTGAGGTCTGCACCTGAGGCCTAGAGTGCCCCAACATTATAAAGAGGGTTGCGGGAATTATGAGCCAGGAACTGTGTACACACATGCACGCACACACCAGTTACCTTCAAAATCAGGTTCGTGGCTTATTATTTTCCAGATGGAGCCTTGCCGTATTGCCCAGGCTAGAGTGCGGTGGTGCAATCCCGGCTCACCACCACCTCTGACTTCTGGGTTCAAGCAGTTCTTTTGCCTCAGCCTCTTGAATAGCTGGGATTATAGGCACCTGCCACCATACCTGGCTAATTTTTTGTACTTTTAGTAGAGAAGGGATTTCACCATGTTGGCCAGGATGGTCTCGAACTCCTGACCTTAAGTGATCTGCCAGCCTCAGCCACCAAAAGTGCTGGGATTACAGGCGTAAACCACCATGCTCGGCCTATTACTATTATTGTTTTTTAAAATACATGGTCTGTCTATATTACTTAGGCTGGTCTTGAATTCCTGGGCTCAAGGGATACTCCTGCCTCAGCCTCCCAAAGTGCTGGGATTGCAGGCATGCGCCACCACACCTAGCCAGGCTCATGGTTTAGAACCATTCTTTTTTTTTTTAAACAAACTTGTAGGCTGGGCGCAGTGGCTCATGCCTGTAATCCCAGCACTTTGGGAGGCTGAGGCAGGCAGATCACAAGGTCAGGAGATTGAGACCATCCTGGCTAACATGGTGAAACCCCGATTCTACTAAAATACAAAAAAAAATTAGCCAGGCGTGGTGGGGGCACACCTGTAGTCCTAGCTACTCGGGAGACTGAGGCAGGGGAATTGCTTGAACCCAGGAGGTGGAGGTTACTGTGAGCCAAGATCGCACCACTGCACTCCAGCCTGGCAATAAAGCAAGACTCTGTCTCAATAAATAAATAAATATAAGTAAATTCTTTAGAGACAAAGTCTCACTTTGTTGCCCAGGCTGGTCTTGAACTCCTGGCCTCAAGGGATCCACCTGCCTCTCAAAGTGTTGGGATTACAGGTGTGAGCCACCAAGCCTGGCTAAAATTATTATTCAAAGTAGATTTATTATATTGTTGCTATTTTTTTGTATTATGATTTTTAAACTTTGTTCTTATTGCCTTCTAGTCTTTGCAAAGCCAACTCTCCTAAGGGGATAATCTTAGCTCAACATCCAGAGATTACCGATCCTGTGAAACTGATAAGAGGGAACTTGAGGCTAGATTCCAAACAGACCTGCTCTGATAACATTTTTCCTTCTGGCCTCTTTGTTGCTCAAATGTGACCCAGGTCACTGACATAAACCCTCATATCTTCCCTCCAGTGTGAGCAGGTCACTCCCAGCACTGAGGGACAATTAATCTACCTTCAAAATGGTTATCAGTGATGCTTTCAGAGAAATAACTTGATCAAAACAGGAAAATATAAAAAGTTGGTCATACAAATTGCATTATTCCTGTTATACCCAACTACAACAAAGTCAAGAAGCTAGGGGGGAAAGTACTCTGGACACATAACATTGCTACAAAAATGTAACTCACTGCATACCTGGCTACTGAAACTGCCTGCTGTAACCTGAAACCAGTTGATCTAATAGCTGCTGAAACAACCTGCTGTGACTCTGAGACTAGTTTTATCCACCACTATTACTCACAAATGAAAACTCACCAGCTCTCCAGAACCTTACTAGTGCCAATGAACTTTCTCAAAGAGCAATATGTAACATTTCTCTTTTATAAAACCTCCAACTTTTTTTTTGAGACAAGGTCTGTCACCCAAGCTGTGGTGCAGCAGTAGCACAAACAGGACTCACTGCAGCCTCTAACTCCCAGGCTCAAGCGATCCCCTGCCCCAGCCTCCCGAGTAGCTGGGATCACGGGTGGCTAAAAAATTAGCCACCATTCCCGGGTAATTTTAATTTTTTAAACTTTTTCCTGAGACGGAGTTTCTCTCTTGTTGCCCAGGCTGCAGTGCAATGGTGTGATCTCGGCTCACTGCAACATCCGCCTCCTGGTGTCAAGCAATTCTCCTGCCTCAGCCTCCTAAGTAGCTGGGATTAAAGGCATGCAACACCACGCCCTGCTAATTTTGTATTTTTAGTAGAGACAGTGTTTCACCATGTTGGCCAGGCTGGTCTCGAACTCCTGACCTCAGGTGATCCACCCACCTTGGCCTCCCAACGTGCTGGGATTGCAGGTATGAGCCACCACGCTCAGCCAAAATTTTTTGGTAGAGATGTGGTCTCACTTTGTTGCCCAGGCTGGTCCTGAACTGCTAGGCTCAAATAATCCTGCCTCAGCCTCCCGAAGTGCTGGGATTACAGGCATGAGCCACAGTGGCTGGCCCCAACTTTCTCTTGCTCTTTGGACATATCGAAGACCACCTTGTCTGCCTGAATTGCAATTTTTTCTTCCCAAATAAAACATTGAATTTAGAGATTCATCTCTACATTTTATTTTGACTTCAACACTGGCACCACATGGTTATCTTCAGCAAGGGCTGTTGTTAGCTGGGAGTGGTGGCACATATCTGTAGTTCCAGCTACTTGGGAGGCTGAGGTGAGGGGGGATCATCTCAGCCCAGGAGGTCAAGGCTGCAGTGAGCCTTGTTGTATCATGTGATTGTACCAACACACAGCCTGGGTGACAGAGCAAGACCCTGTCTTAAGAAAACCCCCCAAAACAAAAACCCAAGGATTGTTTTATTTGTAAAACTATTGTTTCTTTTAACACATTAGTTCCTTCTCAGGTAACCAAGCTAGAATTCAAAGAAGTCAACAAGGCTTAACCTAGGATCTTGTTGATCAGCCTGTCCAAATGGAAAGTGGAGGTGAAGAGATTAGCCAGTTTAGTAACTTTATTTGGCAAATAAGTACCTTTTTTGGGGGTGGGGAAGGGTCTTGCTTTGTCTCCCAGGCTGGAGTGCAGTGGCGCAGTCACAGCTCACTGCTGCCTCAACCTCCTGGGCTCAAGTGATCCTCCCAACTCAGCTTCCTGAGTAGCTGGGACTACAGGTGTGTGCCAACACGCCTGGCTAATTTATTTTTTTTTTTTGGTAGAGATGGGGTTTTACCATGTTGCCCAGGCGGAAGTACTTTTTTTTTTTTTTTCCTGAGGCGGAGTTTCGCTCTTGTTACCCAGGCTGGAGTGCAATGGCGCGATCTCGGCTCACCGCAACCTCCGCCTCCTGGGTTCAGGCAATTCTCCTGCCTCAGCCTCCTGAGTAGCTGGGATTACAGGCACGCACCACCACGCCCAGCTAATTTTTTGTATTTTTAGTAGAGACGGGGTTTCACCATGTTGACCAGGATGGTCTCGATCTCTCGACCTCGTGATCCACCCGCCTCGGCCTCCCAAAGTGCTGGGATTACAGGTGTGAGCCACCGCACCCGGCCTCTGGAAGTAAGTACTTTCAAAGGGTCCTTTAATGACAAAACTATAGAGGTGGAGAATAGAGGTTGCCAAAGGAACAGGGAATGAAGTGGCTCTTGGGGACACAGGGACATCTCACTGACAACTGTACAGCTATGTCCCATCACAGTGGTCACAGAAATTTACACATTTTATGAAATTGTAATATAGCACCCTTGCCCCAATGCAGGAGAAAACTGGGGAGCCCTGAGCCAGGCCTGCGGTAACAGCATCAGCATCGCACCGGTGCCCACCTCCCAGTGTGGATACCATGCCGTGGTCACACAAGATATCACAACTGGAAGACACTGGCTGAAGGTTCATGAGACTGCATGGGCTGATTTTGCAACTTCTGTACATCTATCCTCATTTCAACATGACAAGTTAAGAAAAAGCCAGTTTTGGCACAGCGCTGACACAGATGTGCCAGAATGCACTGTATGAGGCACTGAAAAGAACCCATTTCTTTGTGTAAAATTATCCCTTGATAAAGCTAGCTTTTAGCAAATGGCATTTACAAAATTAAAACAAAATCAAGGCCCATTGGGACAAAAATGGGTTTCGGGGTCCAGGGACTGAATGCAAAATGGAGAGGGTCACATTTTTGTGGGAAGAGCATTCACAGCTTTGATTCTATTTTCTGAGGTCTGTGCCTCCCTCCCTCAAGGAGTTAAGAACCTTCACAAAATACAGACCACAAACCCAACAAACTACTTTATAATTACATAACATTTACCAACATATACTATCAATGAATGTATTTTTTTTTAACATTTATTTAAAAATATGTCAGGACTTGGTTCAAAAGATTTTTTTTTTTTTTCAGATGGAGTCTCGCTCTGTCGCCAGGCTGGAGTGCAGTGGTGCAATCTCAGCTCACTGCAGCCTCTACCTCCCAGGTTCAGCGATTCTCCTGCCTCAGCCTCCCGAATAGCTGGGATTACAGGCATGTACCACCATGCCAGGCTTTTTGTATTTTTAGTAGAGATAGGGTTTCACCATGTTGGTCAAGCTGGTCTTGAACTCCTGACCGCAGGTGATCTACCTGCCTTGGCCTCCCAAAGTACTGGGATTACAGGAGTGAGCCACTGTGTGTGGCCAGATTTCTTTTTTATTTATTTCTTTTATTTTTTTTTATAGAGACAGGGTTTTACCATGTTGGTCAGGCTGGTCTGGAACTCCTGAGCTTAGGTGATCCACCTGCCTCGGTCTCCCAAGGTGCTGGGATTACAGGTGTGAGCCACTACGCCTGGCCAGAAGATTTCTTAAAACAAAACAAAACAAAACAACGACAACAACAACAACAACAAAACCAGGATCCCCAAGCCCCCTATGGATATGGGTTTAGGAAAATCCAGCTTTATTGGCCCTGCACTGCCAAGTGTAATGGATCTGATACTCCCAGCAGCTCTGCCCTAACTGGTGGGGGTCAGCAAGGAACAATACAGATAAGGGCTCTGTCCACTAAGCAAGCTGCAAATTATTCTCAGTGCTAAGAAGGGAAAAAAAACTGAGAGGCAGAAAAATGTGCAGCCACTTTTTTCTGGCCCTTTCTTTCTTATGAAGAAAGAGGTCTGGACTACAACAGGGGGCTGTGTGTGTGAGGGATTCGCAGCTCTAGCTTTGGATTTCCCAAAGAGGGGTTTGGAGCAGGCTGTGGCACCCCAAGCTCATCACTGAATCCCCATCTTTTATGGTTAAGCAGCCAAACATGCCAATTCGCTCTTCAGGCTCTACTGGATAAACAATGCCCTTACTCAGTTAACAAAGCGGAATTAAAGCCTGTTTCTCAAGTCACCATGAGAAAGCAGAAAAGAGAGGAAGTCACTTCCGTGTTAGGTGCTCACAGCATTCATCCATCAAACAGTCTATGATTTTCTTAAAGAACATTACTTGTTCTCCACAAAACATAGACACGAGGCTCATCTACTCTGCACTGCAGAGCACGGAAGAGCGAAGTATTAATAAAATGACCCTTCTCTGTGTTTTCCAAGTTCTCTCCAGTGAAAACAAGCCAATCCCAGGAAAAGGCGCCGTCCGACAGCGGAGCGGCCCGCGGCGGCCGTCCCGGGCACGCGGGGCTCAGGGCGGCGCGCGCCGGCAGCTTCTGCTCGGGGGCAGCGCTCGTACCCGCCCCGCGGGGAAATCCGCCCAACACCCGCGGCGGGCTGACCACGAACCGGCCACGCGGGCGCCAGCTCGACGCTCTCCGCGGCGTCTGCCCGACTCAGAGGCTCTGACAGCGGCCGGCGCTCCCGGGCGGCCCTGCGCGGAGGGACGGGCGAGGCTGGGGCTCGGGCCTCGTGCCCGCGGCTCCCAAGGACCCGCCCGCGCCCGTCACCGCCGCCCCCGGCCCGGCCCCGCGCCCCTCACCGCCGCCCCGGCCCCGCGCCCCTCACCGCCGCCCCCGGCCCGGCCCCGCGCCCCTCACCGCCGCCCCGGCCCCGCGCCCGTCACCGCCGCCCCCGGCCCGGCCCCGCGCCCCTCACCGCCGCCCCGGCCCCGCGCCCGTCACCGCCGCCCCCGGCCCGGCCCCGCGCCCCTCACCGCCGCCCCCGGCCCCGCGCCCGTCACCGCCGCCCCCGGCCCGGCCCCGCGCCCCTCACCGCCGCCCCGGCCCCGCGCCCGTCACCGCCGCCCCCGGCCCGGCCCCGCGCCCCTCACCGCCGCCCCCGGCCCCGCGCCCGTCACCGCCGCCCCCGGCCCGGCCCCGCGCCCCTCACCGCCGCCCCGGCCCCGCGCCCGTCACCGCCGCCCCCGGCCCGGCCCCGCGCCCCTCACCGCCGCCCCCGGCCCCGCGCCCCTCACGGCACCGGGCCCCAGAATCAGGCGACTGCGCCCGTCCCCCCGGAACCGAGCCGCCCGGGGCACCGCTACCCGGCCCGCGTCCCGGAACTGGGGACCGGGGGAAGTCGGGGCGCCCGGGCCTGAGGAGGGCGCCCGCCCCGCACCGCGCGCCGGGGCTCCGCGCCGTCCTCACCGTGGAAGTCGCCCGTGTCGGCCACCACGGTGGTGAACTGTTTGAGCTGCTCCAGCGCGGACTCCATCCTCTGGCGCTTCACGGGGGAGCTCGACATAGCGAGGCCGAGGGGGCTGCGGCGGCGACGGCACGGGCGCGCGGCGGCCCACAATGCCCCGCGGGCGCCGGCCAATCGGAGTGCGGCGCGGGAGGGCGAGACCCACGGGGCCCGGCGCGCCAGGCCAAGCCCCGCCCCCGGGGACGAAGCCCCGCCCCGGAGCCCGAGCCCCGCCCCGGAGACAGACCGAGCCCCGCCCCGGAGCCAGACGGAGCCCCGCCCCGGAGGCCGCGCCTGGAGTGCTGGCGGCGGGTCCCACGGGCGAGGTCTCCCCGCGTCTCGAGCAGCCGCCGCGGGCGGGCCGCGGGGAACGCCAGTACGACGCGGGGCGGCTGGGCGTCGCCTCCTTCCTGCCCCGCGGGACGCACCGGGAGGACCTGAGGTGGACCCGCCCGGGCGCCGACGCCGCGGGGCCGAACCCGGCGAGGCGGGATCCAAGCTCCGCCCCTGCGCGGTGGGGCCGGGGCCGGGTTTGGGGCCGCTGCTGGAAGCAGGGGAGGGTCGGCTGCGGAGCCCGGGCCCCGGTCGCGCGGGGAACCTGCTTCTGGGAATCCGCTCCCACCACGCCCTGCTGATTCTTGTATTGTTAGTAGACATGGGGTTTCACCATGTTGGACAGGCTGGACTCGATGTCCTGACCTCGTGATCTGCCCGCCTTAGTCTCCCAAAGTGCTGGAATTGCAGGCGTGAGCCACGGCGCCCAGCCGAAAAGACACCTTAAAAGGCAAATCCTCCGGGGTGCAGCGGCTCATGCCTGTAATCCCAGCGCTTTGGGAGGACGAGGCGACAGATCACCTGAGGTGGGGAGTTCGAGACCAGCCTGACCAATATGGAGAAACCCCGTCTCTACTAACAATACAGAAAATTACCCGGGCATGGTGGCGTGTGCCTGTAGTACCAGCTACTCGGGAGGCTGAGGCAGGAGAATCGCTTGAACCCGGGAGCCAGAGGTTGCAGTGAGCCGAGATTGTGCCATTGCACTCCGGCCTGGGCAATAAGGGCAAAAGTCTGTCTCAGAAAAAAAAAAAAAACAACCCGGTGTGTTCTGGTTTTAGTGGCAAACACTTCTAATCCGAGCTCCTTGGGAGGCAGAAGGCAGAAGAATGGCTTGAACCAGGGAGGTGGAGGTTGCAGTGGGCAGAGAGTGTCCCACTGCACACCAGCCTGGGCTATAGATCAGACTGTCTCAAAAAAAAAAAAAAAAAAAAAAAAAAGGCCAACCCAAGTGTTGGAAATAGATGCTCGGTGCTGCAAAGAAAAATTAGCACTGAGACAAAGGATCTTTCAGCACTGAAATTTTTACTTCCTGGACTGCAGCCATCCTGCTACGAGAGTACAATGAACAAAGGAAGACAGACAGATTTATCCCTTACGTATTTGGGGGTCGTCCTTACTGTTGTGTCTGATCTCCCTTGGTTAGAGTCAGACCTCACAATCTAAACTAAAACCCAATTGGCTAATAACTTGAAACTTTACGAAACAGGTAAAAGCAATGGGGAGCTGGACATGCCTGTGAGCACGTCCAGCACAGATATCTTGGTTAAAATACAAGGACATAGAATGCAGTCATGTTAACAGCTACGTAGGATAGGGCTTCACAAAGTTATTAGCACACTTAATCTTAAACAGGAAAGGAAATTTTAAAAAGGAACTTTTCTAGCCGGGCGCGGTGGCTCAAGCCTGTAATCGCAGCACTTTGGGAGGCCGAGGCAGGTGGATCACGAGGTCAAGAGATCGAGACCATCCTGGTCAACATGGTGAAACCCGGACTCTACTAAAAATACAAAAAAATATTAGCTGGGCATGGTGGCGCGTGCCTGTAATCCCAGCTACTCAGGAGGCTGAGGCAGGAGAATTGCCTGAACCCGGGAGGCAGAGGTTGCGGTGAGCCGAGATCGCGCCATTGCACTCCAGCCTGGGTAACAAGGGCGAAACTCTGTCTCAAAAAAAAAAAGGAACTTTTCTACTTCCCACACCAAGCTTCACAATAGTGTTGATATCTTTTTTTTTTTTTTTCTTTTTTTTTTGAGACGGAGTTTTTGCTATTGTTACCCCGGCTGGAGTGCAATGGCGCGATCTCGGCCTACCGCAACCTCCGCCTCCCGGGTTCAGGCAATTCTCCTGCCTCAGCCTCCTGAGTAGCTGGGATTACAGGCACGCGCCACCATGCCCAGCCAATTTTTTGTATTTTTTTAGTAGAGACGGGGTTTCACCATGTTGAGCAGGATGGTCTCGATCTCTTGACCTCGTGATCCACCCGCCTCGACCTCCCAAAGTGCTGGGATGACAGGCTTGAGCCACCGCGCTCGGCCTAGTGTTGATATCTTTAAGAGTAATTGGGGAGCCGGGCGCGGTGGCTCATGCTTGTAATCTTAGTACTTTGGGAGGCCAAGGCAGGTGGATCACAAGGTCAGGAGTTCAGGACCAGCCTGACCAACAAAGTGAAACCTGTCTTTACTGAAAATATAAAAATTAGCTGGGTGTGGTGGCACGCACCTATAATCCCAGCTCCTTAGGATGCTGAGGCAGGAGAATTGCTTGAACCTGGGAGGCAGAGGTTGCAGTGAGCTGAGATCACACCATTGTACTTCAGCCTGGATGACAGAGTGAGACTCTGTCTCAGAAACAAAAACAAAAACTAAACTAAATTCCTTCCCAAGGCTTGTTTGGCCCATGGCCAGGAATGGACAAGCACGTTTGAAGGTTAGAAGCAAGATGGAATTGGTCAAGTCCGGTATCTTTCACTGTCACAATTTCCTTAGTTAAAATTTTGCAAAGGTGGTTTCTTCTTCTTCTTCTTTTTTTTTTTTAGAGACGGAGTTTCACCATATTGGTCAGGCTTTTCTCGAACTCCTGACCACAGGTGATCCACCAGCCTCAGCCTCTCAACGTGCTGGGATTACAGGCGTGAGCCACCGCGCCCGGCTAACGGCGGTTTCGATACTTCCTCTCAGTATGTGTTCCCCTTCCATTTTACAGTGTCTTTAATGAGAATTAGCTTTTTATTTTGATTAAGTTCAATTTATCAAGTTTTAATTTTATATTTATTACTGTTTTTGGTATCCTAAGAAGTCTTTGCTTGCTCCCAAGTGATAAAAATATTTTCTTATGGTTTCTTCTGAAGATGTTTTGCTATCAGCTTCTACGTTGGTCTTTGAGGCCTCTCCAGTTGTTTTGTTTTGTTTTTTGAGACGGAGTTTCGCTCTTGTGACCCAGGCTGGAGTGCAATGGCGCGATCTCGGCTCACTGCAACCTCCACCTCCTGGGTTCAGGCAATTCTCCTGTCTCGGCCTCCTGAGTAGCTGGGATTACAGGCACGCGCCACCATGCCCAGCTAATTTTTTGTATTTTTTGTAGAGACGGGGTTTCACCATGTTGACCAGGATGGTCTCGATCTCTCGACCTCGTGATCCACCCACCTCGGCCTCCCAAAGTGCTGGGATTACAGGCTTGAGCCACCGCGCCCAGCCAAAGACAGGGTTTTACCATGTTGGCCAGGCTGGTTTTGAACTCCTGACCTCAGGTCATCTGTCCACCTTGGTCTCCCAAAGTTCTGGGATTACGGGTGTGAGCCATGGTGCCCGGCAGTGTTAAAGTTTTCTGTAGAGATAGGGTTTCCTTATGTCGGACAGGCTAGTCCCCAACTCCCAGCCTCAAGTGATTTTCCTGCCTTGGCCTCCCAAAGTGCTGGGATTACAATCGTGCTTACCACCATGCCTGGCTAATTTTCATATTATCTGTAGACACGGGGTCTTGCTGTATTGCCCAGGCTAGTCTTGAACTCCTGAGCTCAAGGAATCCTCCTACCTTGGCCTCCCAAAGTGCTGGGATTACAGGCATGTGCGACCACACCGGCTCCCTTGATTTTTATCTCTGTGATCTGGAAGTGGAAGGTAGTTTTTCTCCACCTGTTCCAGCATCTATTGAGAGGACTTTCTTCTCTCCATTGAAATAAAAAATAGGAAATCTGCATCACAGAAGAAGGTATACAGCAAGGGTCCATCTTTTGGCTTCCCTTGGCCACACTGGAAAAACTGTCTTGGGCTGCCCATAAAACTCACTAACAGGCCGGGTGCTGTGGCTCGTACGTGTAATCCCACACTTTGGGAGGCCAAGGTGGGTGGACCATGAAGTCAGGAGTTCGAGACCAGCCTGGCCAACATGATGAAACACCATCTCTACTAAAATAATAAAAAATGGCCAGGTGCGGTGGCTCAAGCCTGTAATCCCAGCACTTTGGGAGGCCAAGGCGGGTGGATCACGAGGTCGAGAGATCGAGACCGTCCTGGTCAACATGGTGAAACTCCGTCTCTACTAAAAATACAAAAAATTAGCTGGGCATGGTGGCGCGTGCCTGTAATCCCAGCTACTCAGGAGGCTGAGGCAGGAGAATTGCCTGAACCCAGGAGGCGGAGGTTGCGGTGAGCCGAGATCGCGCCATTGCACTCCAGCCTGGGTAACAAGGGCGAAACTCTGTCTCAAAAAAATAATAATAATAAAATAAATAAATAAATAAATAAAATTAGCTGGTTGTGGTGGCCTGTGCTTGTAATCCCAGCTCCTCGGGAGGCTGAGGCAGGAGAATCACTTGAACCTGGGGGGCGGAGGTTGCAGTGAGCTGAGACCATGACACTGCACTCCAGCCTGGGCAACAGAGCGAGACTCTCTCAAAAATAAAATAAAATAAACTAACAATAGCTGATGAGCTTTAAAAAAACATTGCAAAAAAAATCTCATGTTGCAGGGCTGAGGGCCCCACAGGGTCGTCGGGTGAGCCTTATGCTGTGCTGAGTTGCAGGATCCGAGAAATAAAGAGACAGGACACAGAAGTACAAAGAAAACACAGCTGGGCTCGGGGGCCACACCACCTATAAGCGGAGTCAGGTGAGGCCCCGAATGTCCAGAAGTGTGAGTATTTATTGTGTATAGGTCAGGGGGCAGGGCGGTGAGTGAAGTCATCTTTAAGGATAGTGATAGGGTCGTGAGCAATGAAACATGGGGTCCACCCCCATTAGGTCACCGAGGCCAGGAGGCGGACAGTGCACAGCAAGGGGCCCGTTCCCACGAAGGCAGGGGCCGTGTGCAGTAAGGGGTCCACCCCCATTAGGTCACAGAGGCCAGGAGGTGGGCCGTGCGCAGTGAAGAGGGTGCAGAGTGCGATACTTCTATCTATAGGCAAACTAACTACTTCTAAGAAGATTTATGGGAGGATGCTTTAAATCTCACAGCAGTGACAGAGCTGTCAGGTTACCGCCACCTTCTGGCAGCTTCCAGTGGGTTCTGTAGGAAGATGCTTTTTGAGCAGCACAGTAGCAAGAGCTGATGAGGTTCACAGTCACCAAGGTGGACTGCCGGTCTGAGGGCAGCCTTCCACAAGAACTGGAGCAGGGTCCTACAGCTCCTTTATCAGGAGGAGCGGCTCTCGCCCCAAGCCTGCCACACAGCGGGTATCTTTACGATACTGAACGCTGACGCCTGGGCCGTGGATTCTTGTCCTGGTATAACTGTCTTCCCTTAAACCATGCTCTGCACTGTGTCTGCTCTGGGCATTCCTCCGATTATAAGCTGCATATTCCTTAATTCATGCTCTGAACTGTGTCCACTCTAGACATTCCTCCAATCATGAACTAAGATATAATTAGAGGTATATATGTAGGGAGATATTCTTTAGGCGCTCATACTATCAACTGTTATATGATTATACAGAGAGGATTAGATGAAGGGAGTCTTCAAGCCTTATTTGTATAAACTAATATATGATTATGTAAAGGATATATAGTAGGAAATAGCTGAGTGGTTAACACTGCAAAGTGAGAGATTCCTCAAGCCCTAACTGTGCCAGGGCTCTGCTTAGCTCTCATTCCTTGGTGCCTATGTGGGGGGTTACCCACCCCCAGCTCCACCAATGCACTCTAGAGGTCTGAGGGCTCAGGCAGGTCCCTACCGAGGAAGGGACCACCGTCAAAAAGATTATATAGCCGGGCGTGGTGGCTCAAGCCTGTAATCCCAGCACTTTGGGAGGCCGAGGCGGGTGGATCACGAGGTCGAGAGATCGAGACCAACCTGGTCAACATGGCGAAACCCCGTCTCTACTAACAATATAAAAAATTAGCTGGGCATGGTGGTGCGTGCCTGTAATCCCAGCTACTCAGGAGGCTGAGGCAGGAGAATTGCCTGAACCCAGGAGGCGGAGGTTGTGGTGAGCCGAGATCGCGCCATTGCACTCCAGCCTGGGTAACAAGAGCGAAACTCTGTCTCAAAAAAAAAAAAAAAAAAAAAAAAAAGGATTATATAAAGGGATCTTCAAGCCTTATTTCTATAAACTAATACATGATTATGTAAAGGATATATAGAAGGAAATAGCTGAGTAGTAACACCGTAAAGTGAGAGATTCCTCAAGTCCTAACTGTGCCAGGGCTCTGCTCAGCTCTCATTCCTCGGTGCCTATATACCGGGTTACCCACACGTTTTAAGAAAGGTTGCAAATTTGTGTTGGGCCCATTTGGCCTGCGGGCCGAGGGTTGGACGAGCGTGATGGTGTTTGGTATTCATTAGGCAAGTGCAAATGAGAACCACTGAGGGCCAGCGTGGCAGCTCACGCCTGTAATTCCAGCACTTCAGGAGGCCGAGGAGGGCAGTTCAGTAGGTCAGGAGATTGAGAACATCCTGGCTGACATGGTGAAACCCCGTCTCTACTAAAAACATTAAAAAAATTAGCTGGGGCCGGGCTCGGTGGCTCAAGCCTGTAATCCCAGCACTTTGGGAGGCCGAGGCAGGTGGATCATGAGGTCAAGAGATCGAGACCATCCTGGTCAATATGGTGAAACCCCGTCTCTACTAAAAATAGAAAAAAATTAGCTGGGCATGGTGGCGCGTGCCTGTAATCCCAGCTACTCAGGAGGCTGAGGCAGGAGAATTGCCTGAACCCAGGAGGCGGAGGTTGCGGTGAGCCGAGATCGCGCCATTGCACTCCAGCCTGGGTAACAAGAGCGAAACTCCGTCTCAAAAAAAAAAAAAAAAAAAAAAAAATTAGCTGGATGTGGTGGCGGGCACCTGTAGTCCCAGCTACTTGGGAGGCTGAGGCAGGTGAATCGCTTGAACCCAGGAGGTGGAAGTTGCAGGGAGTTGAGATCACACCGTTACACTCCAGCCTGGGCAAGAGAACCAGACCCTGTCTCAAAAAAAAAAAAAAAAGAAAGAAAGAAAAGAAAACCACCATGTGATCTGTCCACGTGGACCACAGTGAAAATGAAAGACTGGCAAGGCCAGGTGCCGATGGGGACACAGAGCCTCAGGAACACCCATCCCCGCTGGCGGGAATGAAAGGAACACAGGCCAGGCACAGTGGCTCCCAACTGTAATCCCAGCACTTTGGGAGGCTGAGGTGGGTGAATCACCTGAGCTCAGGAGTTTGAGACCAGCCTGGCCAACGTGGCAAAACCCCGTCTCTACTAAAAATACAAAAATTAGCCAGGCATGGTGGCGAGTGCCTGTAATCCCAGCCACTGGGGGGTGCCGAGGCAGGAGGATCACTTGAACCTGGGAGGTGGAGTTTGCAGTGAGCTGAGATCATGTCACTGCACTCCAGCCTGGGCAACAGAGTGAGACTGTCTAAGAAAAAAAAAAAGGAAGTGGAACAGAGCGAGCCGTGGAAAATGGTTCTATGTTTTCCGATAAACTGAGGCATGTGCGCATGTTCCTACCATGTGAACTGGCAGTTACAGTCCCCACAAAAAGACTGACACACAGATCTTCATAGCAGCTTTACTGACCAAAGGTCTGAACCGGAAGCAACCCAAATGCCCATCAGCAGGAGAACGGGCCGGCGAACTGCAGCCCGTCTGCAGTGTGGAGCACTGCCCACTGGACAGGGGTGGGCCCCGGGGCGTGCCGTGCGGGAAGCAGGGCACATGTGCACGCAGGCTGCGGCAGCCCAGGCCTGTATTTCCAGGGCTTTGGGAGGCCAAGGTGTTAGAGGCGTTTGAACCAGAGCAAATACATCTTGAATAGAGGCTGGGTAACTTGTCTGAGTCATTGGGTGAGACAGAAGGTCAGTACAAGATACAGGTCATAAAGCCCTTGCTGATAAAAAAAAAGTCATGATCAAGAATTCTAACCCTACCAAAACCAAGATGGCGATAAAAGTGACCTCTGGGCCGGGCGCGGTGGCTCAAGCCTGTAATCCCAGCATTTTGGGAGGCCGAGGCGGGTAGATCACGAGGTCAAGAGATCGAGACCATCCAGGTCAACATGGTGAAACCCCGTCTCTAATAAAAATACAAAAAAAATTAGCTGGGCGTGGTGGCGCGTGCCTGTAATCCCAGCTACTCAGGAGGCTGAGGCAGGAGAATTGCCTGAACCCAGGAGGCGGAGGTTGCGGTGAGCCGAGATCGCGCCATTGCACTCCAGCCTGGGTAACAAGAGCAAAACTCCGCCTTAAAAAAAAAAAAACAAAAAAAGTGACCTCTGGTCACCCTCACTGGTCATGACGCACTAATTATAATGCATTAGCTCGCTCAGAGCCATGCCCACCAGCGCCATGAGCGTTTACAAATGCCTTGGCAATGGCAGAAAGTTACCCTCCATAGTATAAAGAGGGAAGGAGCCCTCAGTTCTGGGAACTGCCCACCCCTTTCCTGGAAAAGTTGTGAATAATCCACCCCTTGTTTAGCGTATAATCAGGAAATAACCGTAAATATGCTCAGCAGAGCAGGCACGTCACCGCTCTGCCTACGGGACAGCCATCCTTTCGTTTCTTTACTTCGCTGATAAACTTGCTTTCTGTTTTTTCTTTTTTGAGATGGAGTCTTGCTCTTGTTGCCCAGGCTGGAGTGCCATGGCGCAATCTTGGCTCACTGCAACCTCTGCCTCCTAGGTTCAAGGGATCCTCCTGCCTCAGCCTCCAAAGTAGCTGGGACTGCAGGGGCATGCCACCATGCCCAGCTGATTTTTGTATTTTTAGTAGGGACGGCGTTTCGCCATGTTGGCCAAGCTGGTCTCGAACTCCTGACCTCAGGTGATCCACCCACCTTGGCCTCCCAAAGTGCTGGGATTACAGGCTTGAGCCACCGCACCTGGCCCCAGACAGCTTCTTTTCACCTGCCCTCCCTTACTTCACCTGGATGGCCAGCAAGACCCTCTCCTTCTGAGATCTGTGTGGGGTGAGAATAGCTAGCAGGAGTGGGCAGTGTGGCTCCATGCTGCAGGAGCGAAGACAGGCGTGAGTCAGCTACAGGGCAGGGGGATCCTGCCCAGCCTGTGTGCAGTGGAAGAGGGAGGGGTCTGTGGACTTTGCCGCCAGCCTTGGAGCTGACTCAGGGAACAACCTGACCTGTTCCTTTTTCTTCCAGTCTTGCATGAAGGAGCGGTGAATCTCCCTGAGCCCTCTGCCGGCTGAAGCAGCCCCTCCCTTTGCTGCTGGGGTGTGGGACACAGCAGAACTAAAGAGGGCGTGTGTGACAGACCTGCAAGCCTCAGTCAGGCAAGGCTGGCTTCCTCACCCCCAGCATGGTGATGGGATTTTGCGGTTACAGACCTCAAATCATCACCTGTCACGGACAAAGTCGTTTACCAGCAACTGCCTGATGGGTTCTTCTGCCAGTGCACAGAGGACATCAATTCACGGAGACATAGCATTGTAGTAAAGAATGTCGGCTGGCCGCGGTCGCTCACGCCTTTAATCCCAGCACTTTGGAGGCCAAGACGGGCGGATCACCTTAGGTCGGGAGTTCAAGACCAGCCTGACCAACATGGTGAAACCCGTCTTAAAAAAAAAAAAAAAGAATTTTTTTTTTTTTTTTTTTTTTTTTTTTTTTGCCAGGCACGGTGGCTCACACCTGTAATCCCAGCACTTTGGGAGGCAGAGGTAGGCCGATCACCTGATGTCAGGAGTTCAAGACCAGCCTGACCAACATAGTGAAACACCCGTCTCTACTAAAAACACAAAATTAGCCGGGGGTGGTAGCGCATGCCTGTAATCCCAGCTGCTCAGGAGGCTGAGGCTAGAGAATTGCTTGAACCTGGGAGGTGGAGGTTACAGTGAGTCAAGATGGTGCTATTGAACTCTAGCCTGGGCAAAAGAGTGAATTTCCTTCTCAAAAAAAAAAAAAAAAAAAAAAAAAAAAAAAAAAAAAAAAGGCTGTGTGCAGTGGCTCACACCTGTAATCCCAGCACTTTGGGAGGCCGAGGCACGTGGATCACGAGGTCAAGAGATCAAGACCATCCTGGTCAACATGGTGAAACCCCGACTCTACTAAAAGTACAAAAAATCAGCTGGGCATGGTGGCGCGTGCCTGTAATCCCAGCTACTCAGGAGGCTGAGGCAGGAGAATTGCCTGAACCCAGGAGGCGGAGGTTGCGGTGAGCCGAGATCGCGCCATTGCACTCCAGCCTGGGTAACAAGTGAAACTCCGTCTCAAAAAAAAAAAAAAAAAAAAAAGGAGTTTGAGACCAGCCTGATTAACATGGTGAGACCCTGTGTCTACTAAAAATATAAAAGTTAGGCGGTTATCGTGGTGGGCACCTGTAATTCCAGCCCAAGAATCCCTTGGTCCTGGGAGACGGAGGTTGCAGTGAGCTGAGGTCACACCATTGCATTTTTGCCTGGGTGACGAGCGAAACTCTGTCTCAACAACAATAAAAAAAATCACAGTGGTGTGATCCTGGTTCACTGCAGCCTCCACCTCCAAGGCTTGAGGGATCCTCCCCCCTCAGCCTCCCAAGTAGGTGGGATCACAGGCACTCACCACCAGGCTTGGCTAAATTTTTTGTTTGTTTGTTTGAGATGGAGTCTCTCTCTGTCACCCAGGCTGGAGTGCAGTGGCGTGATCTCAGCTCACCGCAACCTCTGCCTCCTGGGTTCAGGCAATTCTCCTGCCTCAGCCTCCTGAGTAGCTGGGATTATGGGTGAGGGCCACCGAACCTGGCTAATTTTTGTATTTTTAGTAGAGACAGGGTTTCACTACGTTGGTCAGACTGGTCTTGAACTCCTGACCTTGTGATCCACCTGCCTCAGCCTCCCAAAGTGCTGGGATTACAGGTGTGAGCCACTGTGCCTGGCCTGGCTAATTTAATAATTTTTTTTTTTGTAGAGACAGGATCTCACCATTTGCCTAGGCTGCTCTTATGCCCCTGGGCTCAAGTGATCCTTTCCCTTGGCTTCCCAAACTGCTGGAATTATAGGTGTGAGCTACTGTGCCTGGCTGCAAGTCTTTAATTTTGCCAAAATCAAACTCATCAACTCCTTTTATTTTTATTTTTATTTTTTATTTTTATTTTTTATTTTTTATTTTATTTTATTTTTTTTTTATTTTTTTTTTTTTTGAGACAGAGTTTTGCTCTTGTTACCCAGGCTGGAGTGCAATGGCGCGATCTCGGCTCATCGCAACCTCCGCCTCCTGGGTTCAGGCAATTCTCCTGCCTCAGCCTCCTGAGTAGCTGGGATTACAGGCACGTGCCACCATGCCCAGCTAATTTTTTGTATTTTTAGTAGAGACGGGGTTTCACTGTGTTGACCGGGATGGTCTCGATCTCTTGACCTCGTGATCCACCTGCCTCGGCCTCCCAAAGTGCTGGGATTACAGGCTTGAGCCACCGCGCCCGGCTTATTTTTATTTTTTTTGAGATGGAGTTTTGCTCTTGTTACCCAGGCTGGAGTGCAATGGCGCGATCTCGGCTCACCGCAACCTCCGCCTCCTGGGTTCAGGCAATTCTCCTGCCTCAGCCTCCTGAGTAGCTGGGATTACAGGCACGCGCCACCATGCCCAGCTAATTTTTTGTATTTTTAGTAGAGACGGGGTTTCACCATGTTGACCAGAATGGTCTTGATCTCTTGACCTCGTGATCCACGCGCCTCGGCCTCCCAAAGTGCTGGGATTGCAGGCGTGAGCCACCGCGCCCGGCCCTTATTTTTAATTTTTTTGAGACGGAATTTTGCTCTTTTGCCCAGGCTGGAGTGAAGTGGCATCATCTTGGCTCACCGCAACCTCTGTCCCCTGGGTTCAAGCCAGTCTCCTGCCTCAGCCTCCGGAGTGTCTGGGTTTACAGGTGCTCACCCCCACACCCTGCTAATGTTTTTTATTTTTAGTAGAGATGGGATTTCACCATGTTGGCCAGGCTGGTCTCCAACTCCTGACCTCAGGTGATCCACCCGCCTCAGCCTCCCAACGTGCTGGGATGACAGGTGTGAGCCACTGCGCCCGGCATCCACTCCTTTTTGAAGTTTTGTACAGAAAGTTCTTCCCCTTCCTCACACGTCTTCACATCTCCTGTGACCTCGGCCATTTGCTTCTCTCATGACGTTCAGTGCTGCTGGGGCTCGTTCCGCTTTGTGGGGTTGGCAGGGATCCTTCTGTGTTCTCTGCACACAGGGCCATTTTCTCAGGACCACCCTCACCCCCTCCCCAGGTAACAGATGCACCTGGCTGGGCCTGCGGCACCCTCGCAGGTGTGAGGGGCATCTTACCACGCGTGCTGCTGTGCCAACCTCTCGGTAAATCAATCATTTTGGGACATTTTTTAAAAAAAAGAAACAGCCCTTCCTAAGTGGCGTGGAAAGCCCTTCTTGGGTCCTGCTGGGCCTGACTGGGCGTGGGTGGGCAGGGCCAGCTGGGGGGAGGAGGGGAGGGGAATGACAGCCACAAAGAGATGCTTGTCCCCAGACAGACAGGCCTTGTTGGTGGGGACATTTGCTTGTGGCCACTGGCAGTCCCCCTGGCAGCTCAGGCCACCCACCCTGAGGTCTGGGGTTCCAAGCCCCGCCCTCCCTCCTTGCCCAGCGTGCACCGTCCCACATCCAGGGACAGACCCTTGGCCACCCTGGCCCCATGGGGCCAGCCTCAGCAGATCACCCTCTTTCTGTGGACCTGGCGGGGAGGTGGGCGGGGAGGCCAGGGCAGGCTGAGTGGAACTATGAGAGATGGCATTTTACCCCAGCCCCTGCCCCAAACTGGCGCCTCGAGCAGGTGACCTGGCCCTCTACACCGCAGGCTTATCCATGACTGCCTCACGGGGCTGCCGGGGCTGCCGGGGCAGCACTCGGAACAGCGCTGGCCCCAAACTGACGCCCTCAGGGAGGAAGGGGAGGGCTCACCCCTGGGGTGGGCGGCCAGAGCGGACACAGAGAGCCAGCCCACCTGACACCGGGTGACCTGTGCCCATCGCCAGGCTGGTGGGGTCGGCGGTCCCATCTGCTCTCGAGGGGGTCTCAGGAGGTGGCATGAAGCCCCTTGGAAGAAATGGGAAGAATTTCTGCAAGCCCGGAGGTCTGAGCAGGCAGCTGGGGCCAGGGCTTCTGGGGTGCAAGCCTGCTTGGGGCCTGGCGCTGGGATCTGGGGGCTGGAGTCTGGGGGTCTGGCTTCCTGGGGCCTCCTCAGCTGTCTAGGAGGCAGAGGGAGGTGGGCGGGGAGGGGGCTGAGGAAGCAAGTGTAGGTCTGGTGCCCTCGGGAGCTGAGCAGCCTGGAGCGGGCATATGAAGCCCAGACCATCCTGGCAAAGACAGGCTCTGTTGCTGGGGTGGTCGGGAGTGGGCAGCCCCTCCTCCCCTTCCAAGGCCGGGCATCACGGGGCCCACAGAGGCCGCTTTTGGAACAGATGTAGCCCCAGGTGCCGGTCCCCATCCCAAGGTGGGGGTTTGGCAGGCAGGGCACCCATCCCACTGCTGGGGGTCCCTGGCTCCCCACTGGCCGGATCTGTGGGCGGCAGGGAGGGGCCGGCACCCCCTCCCTCCCCTTCTTCTCTTGGGACTGTCTCCCTGTCTGCAGGGTCCATCTGACGGGGTGGGGGCCCTCTTCCGGGGGGCCTGGGAGACGGATGGTGGCCATGAAGCCTGGGCCATGGTTCAGAGAACACTGGACACCCTCAGCCGACCCAGCCCTGGCCAGACACTGTGGTCACGACTTGGCCCAGTGCGGCCTGAACTGTGAGTCAGGGATTCTGTGGCCTGGTGTCCAGGCCTGGGTGGGTGGTGAACAGGGCAAGGGACATGCCCCCCCAACCCAGCCCCACCGTCGCCCCTGCCCAGGCCAGGACCCCAGAACTGTGTCCCCGGATGCTCCGCCCCAGGGTTGGGTCCACGGGTGCCCCTGCCACCAATCCATGGCCAGGGCACCGCTGGGCACCACCCACAGCAGCACACGGAGCGGCCAGTAGAGGGCACCAAAGGCCCCTCCGAGGGTGCGGCTGTGGCGGACACTGGATGGGTGGTCAGGTGCCCCTCCCAGGCAGGGCGCTGAGTGTGGTCCGGTCCCTCCTCTCAGGAGCCTCCGTCAGCCTGGGGCTAAGATCTCCAAATCCGGTTTCGGCATCACCCTCTGACTCACGCCCCTCCCTCGGCCTGCTCCATCCCCACCACTCCCACTAGGGTTGTGCCCAGCAAAAGCCAGGCTTGGGTGACAGGCTTCGGGCCCTCTGGATGCCGGGACTGGGAGGGCCACAGGAAGTGGAACTGGCAGCGTCCCCTCTGGGCTCAGGGGTTGAACAGCCTGGCTGATGGCGGGCCCCTGCCCAGCAGTGCTTAGAAAAGGTGCCGTCTCCAGGGGCTCCAGGACCCACTCCCACTCCCAGGGAATGAGACACATGGCTCCTGGAGACTTTACTAGTTTAATCGCTTAGCCCTGGTGCCTCAGCCACCTCCTAGCTCTAGGGTGAGACTCAAGTCCAGGCACCAGGACCCACCAGCACCCCAATCCCATTCAGGGTTCCTTGGCCTGGAACCTGGCCAGAGGAAGCCCCAGGCCTGGGCCTGTGAGGGTGAGCGCTGGGGGTGTCTGAGGCCGGCTCTGTGTTCCCTGCATTCTCATCCATGCAGGTGAAGTACGTGGCATTGCCCCACCTACCCCCTAAGGCAGGCATGGCCTGCTGGAACCCCTCCCAGGCCCCCCTCAGGGAGCAGAACCCTGCGTGTGTGCTGTGCTCTGCCCTGCCTGCCCTAGCTCCAGCCTACCCTGGGGTGTGGTGGATGTGGAATGGGGTGGAGATGGGAGAGCATCAGAGGGGCCTCGACCCCACAGGTGCACTGGGGATGCCAGGGACCCAGGCACCACCCCAGGGAGTTCTGTGGTCTTGGGAAGGTGGACGAGGGGCTGGCACTACCGGGCGGCGGGTTTGGCTGAGATTGGCCTTGATGCAGGCTGGACCTCGTGCCTTCTGACAGGGGCAGGGACCCAGGCCAGCACCACACCCCCTCCGTGTCCTTGGTACAAAATACATACACATATAAAAACAGCACTCCAGGCACCGCGGGTGGGCTTCCCCTCTGGCCGGCCCCGCCCGCCGCAGCCGGGTCTAGCTGTCCTCCCCCCTCCTCTGATTCATGGACTGAAACTTGTTCATGAGTTCTTCCAGCTCAGACCCGCTCTGCTGCTTCTAGGAAGGAGAAGCGGGGGCAGCCTCAGCCCAGGGCCCCACAGGCCGGGGGGCTGCCTCCTCCTTGCTCTGCCACCCCGGGAGCCGGCGGGGGTGCGGGCGCGGGGACGCCACAGCGCAGGCGGGCTCACCTCCTCCAGGAAGGCCTTCTGCACCGTGAGCTGGCTGTATACGCGGGCGCCCTCCTCCCCGCACACCTTCTTGAGCTCCTCCTTGTTGAGGGAGAAGAGCTGCGGCCCGGTCAGGATGCCCAGGTTCTCCACGATCCTAGGGCAGGCGGGCAGGCGGGCATCAGGGCCGCACCGCGGGCGTGGCTGCCTGGGTCCCCCTACAGCGGGTCCCGGACGGCTGCGCACCTGCGCACAGCTGCGGCCGCGCCCCCCGCCCCGCCCCAGGACCCCGCCCCGCTCACCTCCCCGCCCCCCGCCCGCGCCCCTCCCGCCCCTCTGCCCGCGCCCCCAGCCCCCCGCCCCGCCCCCCCGGAACCCCCGCTCACCTCCCCGCCCCCCGCCCGCGCCCCCACGCCCCCCAGCCGCCCGCCCGCGCCCCCACGCCCCCCAGCCCCCCGCCCGCGCCCCCACGCCCCCCAGCCCCCCGCCCGCTCACCCCCCCAATCCACCACCGCGGCTCACCGCGCGCTGAAGGCCTTGGCTTCCAGCCAGGCGCGGACCTCGTCCGGGCCCGACTCGTAGGTGAGCGGCTGGCTCACGGGCTGGCTGCGCTCCACGCGGAAGTGCCGCTGCGGCTGCGCCTTAATGTGGCTGATTTTCCGGATGAGTTCGTCGTTGACCTCGTCCATGTGCTGCATCAGCTCTGAGGGGGCGCGCGACTCAGGCCCCCGCCGCCGCCGCCCGGCCCAGGGACACCCCCGCCCCGACCCCTCCCCGCGCCGCAACCAGGGACACCCCACGACCCGCCCCAGGCCCTGCCCAGGGACCTCCCGCCCCGCCCCCTCCCCCGCCCCCCGCCCAGGGACCCCCCGCCAAGCACCCTCCACCGGCCCCGCCCAGGGACCCCCCCCGCCCCGCCTCTCTCAGGTGGCCTCGGGCCCCGGACCCCCGCCCCGAAGCAGCAGCTCTCACCGTCTTTGTTCCCCGGGAAGCTTGGGGGCAGCTTGCGGGTCGGGCTGGCGGGACCCCAGTACTTCTGGCTGGTCTGCGGGGCGGGGTGGTGGGGATCAGGCTCCGCGCCCCGCCCGCCTCCCGGCACCTGCCCGGGACCCCGCGTGGCCCGCGCGCCAGCCCCTCGCCCCTCCGCGAGCCCCAGGGACCCGGCCCCCTCCGCAGCGTCCGCAGCGGGTGTGGCCTCGGGGGCTGCCAACCCCGGGACCCCCGCGGGCGCACCTGCTCGAACGGGGCGCCGGCGTCCTCCGGCCTCGCCTCGCCCAGGATGTTGCAGGGCACGTACCCCGCCTGGCCGCTGCGGCTGCGGAGCTTCCACCACTGCCGCCCGTCCTCCAGCACCTGCGGGGCGCGCCGTCAGCTCCGACGCCCACGGGCCCCCCGGACCCCGACTCCGCGCTGTCCCCTCCGCCCCGCCGCTTCCGCCCCTCCCTCCCTCGCTGGGCTGCTCCTCCTCCACCCTGCCTCGGGGGTCCGGGAGCCCGTTTTGGGGACGGGGTGCCGCGGTGCCGCCCCGGCTGGAGCGCAGTGTCGCGGTCACCGCTCACGGCAGCCTCCATCTCCTGGGCTCAAGCGATCCTCCCACCTCGGCCTCCCGAGTGGCTGGGACCACAGGCGCACACCACCGCACCCAGCTACTTTTTATATTTTTTGTAGAGATGGGGTTTGGAGGTGTTGCCCAGGCTGCTCTCGAACTCCTGAGCTAAAGGGATCCTCAGGCTTGGCCCTCACAGTGCTGCGGTTACAGGCGTGAGCTGCCTCACCGGGCTGTGGATGTGGCCCCCTCCCGCCAGCCTGCTCCACTTTCTGCCCCCCAGTGGGTGGCCTGGATTCCAGCTGGCAGAGACAGTCAGTGCGCAAGGGCTCCGGGGTGGGTGTGAACGACGGGCCCCCGCTTCGTCCACATGGTACAGACGCTCCCCCCAGCCTGACACAGGGGTCCCTGCACGCTTTTGGGGATCCCCAAGGTGGGGAGGCCCCTCCAGCAGCCTTTGGATCCTGATCAGAGCCCAGGGGTGGCGACCCTGGAGAAAGGGGCCGGCAGCTGTGCCCCGTCCTGGCGTCACTCAGCCTGGCCCTAGACGGCACCCCACTCCCCTGGTAGCCCCTCCCTTGAGGCCCTGCCCCGTTTCCCCCCTCAGACCCCCTTGTCCAGACCCCCTCACCTCTAGGACCTCATCCTTGAGGACCGACAGCTCGTTGGCGTTTCGTGCTGTGAAGTCGTACAGGATCCTGACGTACTTGGCCATGGCCGGCGTTGGCTGGCAGCCCCTGTGAGGAAGAGGAGGGGCTGAGGCCGAGGCTGGTGGGGTCGCCTCTGAGACCTGGGCAGGGGCTGCGGGCAGCAGCTTCCCAAGTGCACGGCTGGCTGCCTCTTCTGCTCTGGAGGGCACTGTGCAGACAGGCTGCAGCATCAGCCCAGAATGGAAACTGTGACAGCCCCAGAGCTTTGGGGCCCTGCGCGGAGGAGGGGCAGGTAGGAGGTGGGCGTGGCGCAGGGGCCTGTGGCACAGCAAGGCTGGCCCATCCCAGGCCACCTGGCGTCTCCAGGCCGGCACCCCAGGGGAACCAGAGCCAGGGGCATTCCTGGGAAATGCCAGGGTCACAGCTTCCCCAGCTGGCCAGTGAGCGCCAGGGTGTCTTCAGAGCCCTGGCAGCCCGAGGAAAGCAGCCCGCACAGTCCAGCAGAGGACTGGCCTCAGGCTCCTCTCTGTGGCATGGGACCTGCCCCTCAAAGGTCCCTGGGGGCTGGCTCTGGCTGGGGGCTCCTGGCTTTGGCACAGAGCAGGCCTGTGGCTGTCACCAGGCCAGGCCGTCCATCCTGGTCAGTGTGGCCCTGTCATCAGGGCAGCTCCCATGTCCAGGTGTTCAGAGAAGTGAAGGGGCTGCGGACTATCAGGACAGGGCGGGGGGGACAGATCAGGAGCAGCGTCAAAGGGTGGGAATGTGCCTTCCTCCTCCTTCGCCTCCCTCCCTCCCTCCTTCCTTCCTTCCTCCTTCCTCCTTCCTCCTTCTTCCCTCCTTCCTTCTCCTTCCTCCCTCCCTCCTTCCTTCCTTCCTCCTTCCTCCCTCCCTCCTTCCTCCTTCCTCCCTCCCTCCTTCCTCCCTCCTACCTCCTTCCTTCCTCCCTCCTCCCTCCCTCCTTCCTTCCTCCTTCCTCCTCCTTCGCCTTCCTCCCTCCCTCCTTCCTTCCTTCCTCCTTCCTCCCTCCCTCCTTCCTCCCTCCTTCCTCCTTCCTCCCTCCCTCCTTCCTCCCTCCTTCCTCCTTCCTCCCTCCCTCCTTCCTCCCTCCTTCCTCCTTCCTCCCTCCCTCCTTCCTCCCTCCTTCCTCCTTCCTCCCTCCCTCCTTCCTCCCTCCTTCCTCCTTCCTTCCTCCCTCCTTCCTTCCTCCTTCCTCCTTCCTCCTTCCTTCCTCCTTCCTCCTCCTTCCTTCCTTCCTTCCTTCCCACTTGAACAATGCACTTGCCACCACCCACATGTTTTTAGTCCCTGTAGGTTTTGAAGGGTTCTACTTTCATGCTTCCGCACTTCGAGGGCTTACCTGTGAGCATGTGGGGAGCCGACTGGTGGTAGCGCATCCCCCGGGGCTGTGGCCTCTGAAGCGAGACTGTGCTTCTGGGAGTTTCTTCGTGTGGACTGTCGGCTCACTGGATGCACCTGTGGGGAAGGTGGGCAGCCCGAGCTGGATGTGGGGCTGGGGCTGGGTAAGGAGGGCAGGGGCAGGCTGGGTATCCAGGCTGGGGAGGGGAGCTCTGGTGAGGGGTGGGTTCCTGGGCCGGGGTGGGGAACTGGAGAGAGTGGGTGTCAGGCTGGGGAGGGGAGCTCTGGCCAGGGGTGGGTGTTGGGCTGGGGGGGATGGGGCTGCTGGTGCTCTCACCTCCTCGACAGGGGCAGGCACCAGCCCCTCTACCTCCCAGGGAGCCTCCTGCAGCACATCCACGGGGGTCTCCCAGCCGCTGTGGAACTTGGGCACATACAGAGGCACCTGCAGCTCCCGTGGCCACTCGGAGCTGGGGTGAGAGGTCCCGAGATCAGCCCCGCCGTTCCAGAACTGGCCCACCCAGGACCCCCACGCTGGCCTCCAGGGCAGCCCCGGCTCGGCTCCGCATGGCTGTACCGGGGCCGTGTCCAGGTCTCTCCCAGCGACTCCCACAATGACATCTCCTTGGGGACCAGGTGGCCGCGCAGGAAACCCACGGCATCTCGGGAGAGCAGTGGGCAGGAGACGGCGCGTGCGATGTCAGGGCCACCACAAGTGTTGACGATCTGGGGCAGTAAAAGAGTCAGAATCAGAGGGGATGGCAGCCCACAGACCCCCGGAGACCACAGACCCCCGCCCAGTCACCCGCAGCTCCACAAGCTGGTCCTCAGGGACTTTGGACCCCAGGCACTGTGGCTACACAGTGTGAGCCCGGCTGCCTGAGGCGGGCACCTGCTACCCCGACCCCGAGCCCCCCGGGAGACACTCCAGAGGCCTCTGCCCCCACAACGCTCCGCCCCCACCCCCCACCTCCCAAGAGCCCACCCTGCCCCTGTCGCCCCAGCCCCAGGCACCAGGTCCAGAGGCCCGAAGAGGAAGTGCACCAGCTCGGCGGCACTGGGGTTCTGAATGTGCTTCTGCAGCTTCGCCTGTGGGCAGGGAGGAGTGAGCGGCGGGTCAGACCTCCCCGTCCCTCGGCACAGACGGCGGGCAGGGCCACCTCCGCGGGACTCACCAGCAGGTTGATGGCCAGCTTGATTTTCTGGAAGCAGTCCACAAACTCGCCCTCAGAGGGGGGCCGTGCCCGCAGCGTGAGGACACCCTCTGGCACGGGAGGCTCCGTGTGAGCCGGGCCGCCCCCGCCTGCCCAGCCCCCGTGCCCTCAGTCCCATGAAGCCCACCGCGCAGGCCGGAGCTTCCCCCGGCTCCCTCAGCGTCCCCCCGTGACGACCCCGACCCCGTCCCCGTCCTCGTCCCCGACCCCGTCCCCGTCCCCGTCCCCGTCCCCGTCCCCGTCCCCGACCCCGTCCCCGTCCTTGTCCCCGACCCCGTCCCCAACCCCGTCCCCATCCCCGTCCCCATCCCCGTCCCCGACCCCGTCCCCGACCCCGTCCCCGTCCCCGACCCCGTCCCCGTCCCCGTCCCCGTCCCCGTCCCCGACCCCGTCCCCGTCCCCCGCACCTGCCGGTCCCTTCTTGCCCTTCTTCTTCCCCTTCTTCCGCTGGTTCAGCTGCTTGAAGGCCTCCGCCGCCTTCTGCAGCCGGGCCACAAACCACTCGATGTCATCCAGGGCACAGTTGAGGATTTGCTGGGGTCAGAGGGGTCAGGGGTCAGCCCCTGACGCTCCCGCCAAGCCCCACAGGTGACGGGGCGAGCCGGGGCCACACCTGGGGAGGGGCAGCCACTGGCTGAGGACCGGCCGGAGCGGGAGCAAGGACCAGTGTCCATTGCTGGGGATGGGGCTGGGAGGGAGGGGAAGGGGCCACCTGCCAGGCCTGGGCACCCACCGTCTCCTTCTCTATCTTCTGAGCCAGCACGGCCCTCGGCTCGTCCTCCTGCGACTCCTGATGGCGGAAGCCTGCCAGGGGACACGGGGCTGCTAACCGAGCCCCCCACAGCCAGCCCCCTGGAGCCCCCGCCAGCGTGCCCGCCTACCTGGCTCGCTGAGCGGCACCTGTGGGCCCACGCGGTTCTTGGCCTGTGGGGAGTCCCCGCCGCGGTGCTGAAAGGGGATGGGCGCCGGGCCCTGGGGAGGTGGCAGGATGGACTGCCGCTGCCGGATCTTCTCCTGGTGTCCCCTGGGGGACGAGGGGGCCCTGCTCAGCCCCGCCGGGCCACGCCTGGCCCTCCCTCCCTGCCCGGCCCCTCCCCACCTGCCCCCTCGACCCCGCCCCACTCGAAGCCTACTTCAGGGTCTGCGGCCGCATCTTCTTGCCCAGCCGGCAGTCGGCCAGCGCGCTCTCGATGTCCTCGTGCACCAGCTCTGCCTGGGAAAGCGGGCGGCGGGCATCGGGGGGCGGGGTGAGGGTGGGCATGGCCCCGTGGAGACCCCCGCCCCCTGCAGTGCCACCTCACCTCCACTTCGTCGCAGTGGAAGAAGTGGATGTCGGGCTTGCTCTGCTCTGAGTCCTGGCACACCAGCAGCAGCACGGACGGGTAGCGCAGCTGGTTCAGCACCGTCTGGCTGTGCTGCACGGTGGGCAGCGGGAAGTTCTCCAGCTCCTCCTGCGGGACACGCCACACACAGGGTGCTCACCCGGGCCTGGGCACCCTCAAGACACCAGCAGGACGTGCCGGGAGCACAGGCCCCCGAACACAGCCAGCCAAAGCCAGGGCGAGGCCCCGACACGCCCATGCCCCGCGGGTGTGCGGCACGCAGGCTGGGCTTCCGAGCTCCCCTGTGCTCTCAGCTCCATGCGGCCCTCCCTGCCCACGCTGGTCCCAGCCTCTTCCAGGGACCAGAAGATGGGAAATGGCTGCCCCGGCAGAGAGGCCCAGACACAACTCTGGGCAGCAGAAGGTGGCAGCCACTGCCCACCGTGCCTCTACCCCCCGCCGCCTCCACCCCCTCGCCGCCTCCACCCCCCACCACCTCCACCCCCGTGCTCCCTGCCCCCTGAGGGCTGGCCCCACCTGAGACTCGATGTCCAGCAGCCGCAGGGACTCGCCGTCCACCCGCAGCAGCATCTCCTGGGTCCAGATCTTCTCCTTGGAGCTCAGCTGCACCAGCTTCCGGATGGCGTCATCCACAGACGTGATGGCTTCGCTCTTGTCCATGATGAATGTGGCCAGGTGCTGGGGGTGGACAGGTGGTCACTTCGGGGCAGAGCCCTCCTTGTGCTGAGAGCCCAGCCCCCAGGGGCCACAGCCAACCCTGGGTTGGGCAGTAGGAGGGGGACCCAGCCCCGCTTTTGGTGGGGGGAGTCTCTTTTCGGCCATGAAATCTGTAGAGACCACACTTGTGTACAGACAATACCCTCAAAAGAATTCCTACTGCTGCCCGGCCCCTTGCTGCTGACCTCACCGGCCACCTCCCTGCAGGCTCAGCCCCCACCCACTGCAGCTGCTTCGCCGCCTCCACAGCACCCTCCCTCCTCAGACATCCCCTCCCTGCCCACCTGGCCACAATGCCCGCGGTTACCCCATCCCCGACCCTGCCCCGTTCCCCTGCATTGAACCCAGCGTCGCGCTGCACATGGCCTGCTGTGAGGCCGGCATGCTCCCCAGTCCAGGGCAGGGTTCCGGCGGCCGCTTGCTGAGCTGTGTCCCAGGTCCAGGGCACAGCGGACCCTCGACAAGTGCGTGCTGGATGCGTCCATCCCTGAGGGTCTGCGGCCAGCCCGGCCCCACCTGTGCCCTCCACCTCTCCTCTTTCCAGGCCCGGCTCAGGCCCCTCCTGCAGCCAAGCTCCCTGTTCACCAAGTGAAACCCTTCCAGGAAGGATTGACCATTCGGTACAGGATGCTGGCACAGCTGGATAAACACTGAGGTGAACTGTGGGACAGTCAAAGACAACCGGAAAACGCAAAATGAAAGCTCACGTGGCCGGGCGCCGTGGCTCATGCCTTTGGGAGGCCCAGGCGGGCGGATCACCTGAGGTCAGGAGTTTGATCCCAGCCCGGCCAACATGGTGAAACTCCATCTCTACTAAAAATGCAGAATTAACCAGTCATGGTGGCAGGTGCCTGTCGTCCCAGCTACTCGGGAGGCTGAGGCAAGAGAATTGCTTGAACAGTTCGGAGGTTTCGGTGAGCCGAGATCGCACCACTGCACTCCAGCCTGGGTGACAGAGTGAGAGACTCTGTCTCAAAGAAAAAGCTTGTGAAGAAAATACCTGATGATGGGCTGGGCACAGTGGCTCACGCCTGTAATCCCAGCACTTTGGGAGGCTGAGGCAGGTGGATCATGAGGTCAGGAGTTCGAGACCAGCCTGGCTAGCGCAGTGAAACCTTGCCTCTACTAAAAACACAAAACATTTGCCATGTATAGCGGCACACTCCTGTGGCCCCAGCTACTCAGGAGGCTGAGGGAGGAGAATCACTTGGATCTGGGAGGCGGAGGTCGCAGTGAGCCGAGATCGCACCACTGCACTCCAGCCTGGGCAACAGAGTGAGACATCGTCTCAAAAAACAAAAACAAAACCAAAAACAGATGTTGGCCGGGCACAGCGGCTCACCCTGGTGTACTCCCAGCACTTTGGGGGGCTGAGGCGGGTGAATTCCTTGAGCCCGAGAGTTTGAGACCAGCCTGGGCAACATAATGAGACCTTGTCTCTACAAAAAGTGAAATCATTGTCCAGGTGTGGTGGTGCAGCACCAGTAGTCCCAGCTACTCAGGAGGCCGAGGCGGGAGGATTGCTTGAGCCTGGACGATGGGGGTTGCAGTGAGCTGAGATCTTGTTCCAGCCTGGGTGACAGAGTGAGACTCTGTCTCAAAAAAAAGGAAAAAACTGGATGATTTCTGATCACCTCAGAAAGGGCCTCTCAACAGCGTGCTTTCCTAAGTGAGAAGGAAAACCCAGTTGCTCAAAAGAAAAGACCAATAAATTTGACCTAATTTTTTTTTTTTTTTTTTTTTTTTTGAGATAGAGTCTCGCTCTGTTGCCCAGGCTGGAGTGCAGTGGCGTGATCTCGGCTCACTGCAACCTCTGCCTCCCAGGTTCAGGTGATTCTCCTGCCTCAGCCTCCCGAGTAGCTGGGATTACAGGTGTGTGCCACCACGTCCAGGTCATTTTTGTTTCTTTAGTAGAGATGGGTTTCACCATGTTGGCCAGGCTGTTCCTGGATTCCTGACTTCAGTTGATCCACCCACCATGGCTTCCCAAAGTGCTGGGATGGCAGGCATGAGCCACTCCGCCCAGCCGACTTAATTTTTAAAAAGTTTCTGCCCAGAAAAAAAAAAGTACCATATGCAAAGGAGGAAATAAACCCACACAACAAAATTTAAAAATGGGAAAAACACAGGTAATAGATACTAATTTTCTTACTATAGAAAAAGATCAAGACATGCATTAAAATGATAGTTCTTGGCTGGCTGTGGTGGCTCACACCTGTAATTCCAGTGCTTTGGGAGGCCGAGGTAGGCTGAGGTTGGGAGATCGAGACCAGCCTGACCAACGTGGAGAAACCCCATCTCTACTAAAAATGTAAAATTAGCCAGGCATGGGCTGGGCGCAGTGACTCACGCCTGTAATCCCAGCACTTTGGGAGGCTGAGGTGGGCAGATCACCTGAGATCAGGAGTTCGAGACCAGCCTTGCCAATATGTTGAAACTCCACCTTAAAAAAAAAAAAAAAATTAGCCAGGTATGGTGGCTCTTGCCTATAGTCCCAGCTACTCGGAGGCTGAGGCAGGAGAATAACTCCAAGCCTGGGGGCAAAGGCTGCAGTGAGCTCAGATCGCACCACTGCACTCCAGCCTGGGCGACAGAGCGAGACTCTGTTTTTTTTGTTTTTTTGTGGTTTTTTTTGAGACAGAGTTTCACTCTTGTTACCCAGGCTGGAGTGCAATGGCGTGATCTCGGCTCACCGAAACCTCTGCATCCTGGGCTCAGGCAATTCTCCTGCCTCAGCCTCCTGAGTAGCTGGGATTACAGGCACACGCCACCACGCCCAGCTAATTTTTTTGTATTTTTAGTGGAGACGGGGTTTCACCATGTTGACCAGGATGGTCTCGATCTCTCGACCTCGTGATCCACCCGCCTCGGCCTCCCAAAGTGCTGGGATTACAGGCTTGAGCCACCGTGCCCGGCAGATGACTCTGTTTTTTTTTTTTTTTAAAAAGCTAAATCATCTCAGCTTTCACCATAAGCAGGTAGAAAAGTGAATCAAATAAAACCCAAAGTAAGTGTGGCAGGTAGGAATGAAGAGCAGGTCCACGCAGTAGCACACAGACGGACGATGGAGACACATCAGCAGAGCCCAAGTCTAGTTATGAGACAGTTAATAAAGCTGGCCGGGAGCTGTGGCTCACACCTGTAATCCCAGCTCTTAGGGAGGCAGAGGCAGGAGGACAGCCTGAGCTCAGCAGTTTGAGGCCTGCCTGGGCGGGCGACATAGCCAGACCCCGTTCTCCACAAAAAGAAAAAGACCAAAAAACAAAACAAAACAAAAAAATCCCACCACCAAACCAGTAAATTCCTAGCAAGCCTGATCAAGAAAAACACTACAGAGAACACGGATTCTCAAAAACCAGAATGCAAGAGGAGACATCACTACAGATCTTACAGGCATGGGAGGGGATTAGTAACGAAACCTTCCCAGTAAGAACATCCTGCACTCCCAGGGTGTCACTGGCAAGTCCTAACGACTACCTAAGGAAGAAACAATAACAAGCTTTCACAAACTCTTTCTGGAAACAGAAGCGGAGGGAATACTTCCCTGCCCATTTTATAAAACCAACATAACCCTGCCACGAAACCTGCCACAGGCATCATAAGAAAATTACAGACCAATGCCACTGACGGCCACCAAAGCAAAACTTCCCCAACAACAACATCACCAGATTAGCTCCTCAGCACACGGCAAGTACGGCACACAGAGCAACTGAGGGTGAGGCTGGTTCAACGCTCCAAACAGTCAGTGCGGCTCACTACGTCGGAACTCTGTTTCAGAAATCACAGTAAGAGAAAATGGACCCTGGCCCTAAATGCAGGAGCCTACACTGTGAAGCATCCCAGAGAAAACACTGGAACTTCCACGCTGAATTCCTAATTTGCAAATAATAAAAGAAAACACAGAAGAAATCTCCACAAATTTGGTCAAGGAACGATTTTTTTTTTTTTTTTTTTTTTTTTTTTTTTTTTTTTTAAGAGATGGAGTCTCACGCCGGGCGCGGTGGCTCAAGCCTGTAATCCCAGCACTTTGGGAGGCCGAGGCGGGTGGATCACGAGATCAAGAGATTGAGACCATTCTGGTCAACCTGGTGAAACCCCGTCTCTACTAAAAATACAAAAAAAATTAGCTGGGCATGGTGGCACATGCCTGTAATCCCAGCTACTCAGGAGGCTGAGGCAGGAGAATTGCCTGAGCCCAGGAGGCGGAGGTTGCGGTGAGCCGAGATCGCACCATTGCACTCCAGCCTGGGTAACAAGAGCGAAACTCCGTCTCAAAAAAAAAAAAAAAAAAAAAAGAGATGGAGTCTCGCTATGTTGCCCAGGCTGGAGGGCAGTGGCTATTCACAGGTGCGATCCCACTACTGATCAGCACGGGAGTTTTGACCTGCTCCGTTTCCGACCTGGGCTGGTTCACCCCTCCTGAGGCAACCTGGTGGTCCCCCACTCCTGGGAGGTCACCACATTGATGCTGAACTTAGTGTGGACACCCGATCGGCACAGCTCACTGCAGGCCAGAACTCCTGGGCTCAAGGGATCCTCCTGCCTCAGCCTCCCGAGTAGCTGAGACTACAGGCACCCGCCACCCACCCGGTGGAACAATTTTTAGGAGATCAATAACCCCAAACTGTAAAAGAAAAACACATTCGGATGGACTTCATCAAAATTAATTTCCGATTTTCGAAAGACAGTGATGGCGGCCGGGCACAGTGATGAATGCCTGTCATCCCAGCCCTTTGGGAGTCCGGGGCCGGTGGATCACTTGAGGTCAGGAGTTCGAGCCCATGCTTGGCAACATGGTCAAGCCCCATCTCTACTAAGATACAGAAACTCGCCAGGCGCAGTGGCTTGTGCCTGTAATCCCAGCTACTCGGGAGGCTGAGGCAGGAGAATTGCCTGAACAGTTGGGAGGTTTTGGTGAGCCGAGATCGCACCACTGCACTCCAGCCTGGGTGACAGAGCGAGACTCTGTCTCAAACACACTCACACACACACATAACTGTGGTGATGAAGGGCAGATAGTGTCTCCAGAGGTTGGGCTGGGGCCACCGAGCTGGGGGAGTCACAGGTTCGGAGCGCTGGGGCTGATGGGCTGACCGTGGTGGTAACAGAACCCCACGCCACATACATGTCGGTTTTACTGCGTGATGATTTAGAAAAAAGCAAACCACGGACCCAGGCTCAGGTGTCCTCCCCCAGCCCCCTGTCAGGGCAGGTCTGATCCGCCTCCACCTGACTGGAGACACTTCCCACCACACTCTCATCCTCTCTCTGGGCCCCAGTGTCCTCATGCACAGGGGCAGGAAAACCCCACCCACCACCCACTGCCCACTCGGCTGCCCTCACGCAGGCAGGAAAGGCTCCCGCTGGCGGGGGGCTGGGCCAGCTTTGCAGGGGCCAAAGTCCAGGAGCCAGGCTGGGAGGCTCCAGGCTCCTCCCCAGGAGGGCAAAGTCTCTGAGAAAGGCGGTGGGGCTGCCTGGGAAGACTCAGCCCCGCTCCGTGCCTTCATCGAAAACAGCCTGACTCAAAAGCTCACGGACTCGTGACGCCTCTTTGGACCCATTGCACAGATGAGGAAACTGAGGCTCAAAGAACAGTGACCTGCCTCACCTCTGCAGGTGTGGAGGACAGCAAGGGGAACCAGGGAACACTGGGGCCACAGCCAGGGCTGCTTGCAGCAGAGAGGCCTGGCTCGGGCGGGGGGCCTGGCTCCCGCCTCCCCCATCCTCTGTCCCTTTCCTGGTCCTGTGGGTTTGGACCACAGCCAGGAGCCCAGCAAGCACCCAGGCACACGGGGGCCTTTTTTTTTTTTTTTTTTTTTGAGACGGAGTTTCGCTCTTGTTACCCAGACTGGAGTGCAATGGCGCGATCTCGGCTCAGCGCAACCTCCGCCTCCTGGGTTCAGGCAATTCTCCTGCCTCAGCCTCCTGAGTAGCTGGGATTACAGGCACGTGCCACCATGCCCAGCTAATTTTTTGTATTTTTAGTAGAGACGGGGTGTCACCATGTTGACCAAGATGGTCTCGATCTCTTGATCTTGTGATCCACCCGCCTCGGCCTCCCAGAGTGCTGGGATTACAGGCTTGAGCCACCGCGCCCGGCCCTTTTTTTTTTTTTTTGAGATGAGTCTTGCCCTGTCCCCAGGCTGGAGTGCTATGGTGTGATTTTGGCTCACTACAACTTCTGCCTCTCTGGTTCTAGTGATTCTCCTGCCTCAGCCTTCCGAGTAGCCGGGATTGCAGGTGCCCGCCACCACACCTGGCGAATTTCTGTATTTTTAGTAGAGATGGGATTTCACCATGTTGGTCACGCTGGTCTCAAACTCCTGACCCCAGCTGATCCACCTGTCTCGGCCTCCCAAAGTGCTGGGATTACAGGCCTGAGCCACTGCACTCAGCCCCTTTTCTTTTTCTGAGATGGACTCTGGCTCTGTGGCCCAGGCTGGAGTGCAGTGGCACGATCTTGGCTCACTGCAACTTCTGCTTCCTGGGTTCAAGCGATTCTCCTGCCTCAGCCTCTCAAATGGCTGGGATTACAGGCATGTGCCACTATGCCTGGCTAATTTCGTATTTTCAGTAGAGACAGGGTTTTGCCATGTTGGCCAGGCTGGTCTCAAACTCCTGACCTCAGGTGATCTGCTCGCCTCAGCCTCCCAAAGTACTGGGATGACAGGCGTGAGCCACTGTGCCTGGTCTAAGGCTTTGTTGCCCAGGCTGCTGGAGGGCCATGGTGGATTCTAGGTTGAAGTCTTGGGCTCAAGCGATCCTCCTGCCTCAGCCTCCCAAGTAGCTGGACTACAAGCTTAGGTTACCAGGTCTGGCTAGGAGTGGGAGGATTGCTTGGCCCAGGAGGTCGAGACCAGCCTGGGCAACATAGAGACTCCTATCTCTACAAAAAATAAAATAATTAGACAAACATGGTAGTGCCCGCCTGTGGGCCCGATACTGGGGAGGCTGAGTCGAGGGGATCACTGGAGCCCGGGGGGAGGAGGCTGTAGTGAGCCAAGATCTCACCCCTGCACGCCAGCCTGGGCACCTGGGTGACAGAGCAAGACCCTGTCTCAAAACAAACCAACAAAAAAGAAAGAAAGAAAACAACCTCCTGCAAGAACATATTTCCTGAGCCCTAAGTGTGACTGAAACTGATCCAGGAGAAAAGAGAAGCCGTGGGTTGGCGGCTGGTCCGCTCACGGGCAGCCCCGTCGGAGCCCTGAGAACCCGCTGGCCTCCCTGCAGCCCCATCAAGGGTGTCTTTGTTCCACCTGCCCCCTCCGGATCCAGTTCCGTGTTTTGGGGCCAGGATGACAATTTTCTCCATGGGCTCTTCCCATCTAGGGCTGCCCAAAACCCACAGTGTTTCCTCTGCACTCCCTGGGCTACCTCACCCCCAGGGCGGCGTCCCTATGCCCGCTGGCTCTGGCCTCCCCAGCTCCTGTGGGTGTGAGAACCTGGGTGACCACCTGGAGCAGGAGGACAGCGAGGTTCTGGGGGTGCCCTGTGGGGGTGGGGCCTCACCTGGACGTGGTACTGGGAGGTCTCGTGCATGATGACGTTGGAGTTGGAATACTTCTTTCTCTGCTCTGAACGGGAAGACGCCAGTCACTCACCCCACAGGCGGGACCCACAGCCTCCCGTCCAGCTGGGACTGGACCCCCAGGTGGGGCCACAGGGGAAGGTGGAGTCAGGCAGAGGGGGGCTGCTCCGTGGGAGGACGGGGCGTGAAACAAGACCTGCAGGAAGGCCCCTCCCTCCCTCCAGGGAAGCCCCCATGGAGAAGGCCGTGGCTCACGAGGAGTGCTCAGAATGGGGACTGGGAGCCTGTTCCCTGGGGGGTTCCTGTCCCGGAGGGTGAGGGGACAGGAGGGGCCCTGGCCAGGTTTCTTCCCACCCTGAGAGCTGCCAGCTTCACCCTCTGCCCTCCCAGGTCTTCTCGCTTTCCGGACTGGGCACCGTGTCCAAAGACACAAATGGAGGGGTGCATCTAGCTAGGGAGAGGGCGGGGTCGGGCCTGGGGAAGGGCAGAGCGGAGGCAGGGAAGCGGGGCTCGCCAGGCCCCCCTCCTGGGGCAGACACCTGGCGGCTCATCCTGCCTGAACCCCCCTGCGATCCGGTTGCAGCGAGGAGTGCAGGGGAATCAATATTGATGCTCCCTGAATTATTAGTAAAGGCCTCTCCCCTTACGGGGTGGGGGAGGGGATCCAGCGGCCTGGCGTTTTCCGAAAGTTGATTAGGGTCCAGAGGCCGCCCTGGGCCCCCAGGGATCCCCTGCTCTGCGCCAGGCACCGCCGTGGGGCAGGCTGGAGGCAGTGCCCATTTCTCCCGTGACACCCAGCCCCGGCTCAACCCTCACTCACCAAACAGGTCCCTGGGGCTCATCTTGGCCACACCGTCCGACCGGCCCAGGCTGCCGCTGCAGGGGAGGGGCTGGTGAGGGCAGGGACCAACTGCACCCCTCCCTGGGGACTGCCAGGGGGGTGGTGGGGTATTTGGGATGGGCGGGGGGCTTACTTGGTGGCACCGGGGCAGCAGCTCACGGACCCGGACTGGCTCATGGCGTGGTGGGCTGCAGGCAGCGGGGGAAGGGCAGCCCTCAGCGTGACCCACACCTGGATGGACAGAGGGGCTCTGCGGACTCTTCCTCCTGGCCCGGCTGGTGCCCTCCATACTCCTCCTTCCCTGGGCCAGAGCCCGACTGGCCTGGGCTGGGCAGGGGTTCCTCAGGGGGCAGAGCCCCTGCCCCAAGTCCCAGTGGGCACTTGTTAAGCCTCTTAGCGCCCCAGACCTTGGATTCTCCACAGGGACCCCCAGAGCCTACCTGGGAGGCTCTGACAAGGGCCCTGGGGGAAGGCGCCTTCTGAGCAGGGGAGCATGGAGTTCAAGGTCCTGGTGCTGGGGGACAGCGGGGGTGTGGTGGGGGAGTGGGGGCCGGTAGGGGAGGGGTGCGGTGGGGCGGTGGGGAGGGCAGGTGGGAGCTGCAGGAGGCCGGAGAGGTGAGGCTGGAGCCAGGGGGTGGGCATGGAGTCCAGAGGGAGCCGGCTCTGGCTGCCACTCCTGCCCCACCCAGGCCTGCACCCCAAAGGGCCCTGGCCACGCACTGTGGACTTGCCACCCATGCGTGCCACCTCTGTCCAGGCCCCAGCAAAGAGGCTGGTCCTTGGCTCCTTCCTGGGCCTGGGGGGCGTGGCAGGGAAGCCTAGGGTCCCTGGGGTGTGGTGTCTCCTCACCCCGAGGGCAGGGAGGTGGTCAGGCGGCCAGCGCAGGGGAGGGGCTGGAGGGCTGGTGTGGGTGGGACTGAGACTGGGAGCCCCGTCCAGCTGCCCCACCACACAGCATTCCCTGCCCCTCCAACGAGGTAGGGTGGCTATGCAGTGGGCAGCTGGTGCCTCTGGCCTCCCCAGGGGCAGAATCCCTAGAGCCTGCCTCTGTTCTCCCAGCCCTGACCTCTCCCCCGACGCATTTTGGGGAAATTAAGGCTCAGCTGCCAGAGCAGGCAGGTGGGTCTGATTTGGGCTCGACCCTGGGGCCTTCCCTGGGGGATCGGCACAGCCTGATGGCCCTGAACCAGGCTGACTTGACTCAAGGGGCCTTCGACCTGACTGGACCTGGCTGTCCTCTGGCTCTGTGGCCAGCTCCCCACGGGTCCACGCCATCCGCCTCCTGCCAGGGCTGGCAGGGCCTTGCCCTGTGGCTTCAGTTTGGGTCTGCCAGGGTGGGGGCCACCGGCCAGTGTTGCTGGTGTGGAGGGTCACGGGAGTGGCCTGGAGCACCCAGGACTTTCTGGTCTGACCAGGTCTGGCCTACAGGGCGGGCTCCTTCGAAGTCTGGGGGGCCCCGGGGCACTGCCACAGCCACGAGGGGCTGGGCTCGCCAAGAGGGCTTGGCCACTTCCTCCGTCCACCTATGCATGGAGAATGTCCGGAATGTTCATGGGCTCAGCGGCCGGCCTGAGTGTTTGCTTAATGGGATTCCTGCTGGGCTCCACCAAGGGTGCCAGGCACGTGTGTCCGGGCACACACCGGCCAGGACACCCGCACACCCTCGCAGACTCAGGCCTTCGGGCCACAGACACGGAGGCAGGGCCGACACACGACCCCCGGGGAAGGCCGGGCTGGGAACCTGCCTGCGGGGTGTGAGGGCCTCGGACCCAGCAGGGCCAGGCAGCGGCACAGTGGGCCCAGGTGTGGTGTCTGCGTCTGTGGCACCTGGGGCCCTTGGGGGCCGCGCCCCTGCTCACTACGGTGGGGGCGGGGCCCTGGAGGCCCAGGCTGCACTTTGGTTTTCCTGCTGGGAAGCGGGGCAGAGCAGGGTGCCCGGTCAGTAGGGCAGTGGAGGTGAGGAGGCCCTGGCAAGGACGGGAGGGTGGAGGGACCGGCTCCAAGTTCAAATTCCAGCTCCACATGCTGAGTGACCTTGGAAAGGGGTCAGTGGAGTCACAGGGGCTCCAGGCTGCCTTCAGGGCACGGGGTGGGACCCTGGAATGGGGTGCCACTTACGCCCTGGCCATGACCTGGTTGGGAAGCTATGGTTTGAGGGAGGAAGGGATAAGCTGGGAAGCTGAGGGTGGAGAGGGAGGCGGAGGCAGGTGGAGAAGGCCCGGTGGGAGCGCAGTGCCAAGGCCTGGGTGCTGAGCAGGCCCCGGAGAGGCTGGGCACAGGGTGGGACCCAGGAGGAGCTGGGAAGGGAGGGCCGCCGCCAGCTGGGCCTGCCTCCCAGCGCAGCCGACTGGGGTGGGGGGCTGGGCACGGGTGAGTGGGGACGAAGGTCCAAGTATGCCTGGCCCTGCCTCCCCCTCTCCTGCCACCAGGGAGACCCCACACCAAGGGGCGACGCCAGGCAGCTGGGCCCAGGAACCGGGAACCTGGGATGGCGGAAGATGGCAGGCCACAGGCTCCTGCCAGCCCCCTCCTGCCTCACCGGGCAGGGCCCCTGCAGCCCCCGTCCCAGGCTCCCCCCTCCCTGAAACTCCCACCCCGACCCTGACCCGGAGGCGGACCCAGCGGGTGCTTCCCTGGCCTCTGGCTTCCTTCTGGGCTGCGACACCCGGGAAGCGCGTCCCGGCTCCGGCCCAGCCAGAACGGGCTTTGGGGCTCACCTCCACCGTCAGGCTGTCGGGAGGGCCCTGCCGCCCGCAAGGGGGAGAAGCCTCGCTACTCGCTACCCCCTGCCCCCTCCGGAGGCCGGGATTGCCCCCACCGAGCCCCAGAGCTGGGAAGGGGCAGGACGGCGGGTGAGTCACCCATTGCTGGCTCAAAAATACCCTGGCTCACCGGCCGCGCCCAGGACCGATGGGGCAGGCCGGGCAGCAGCAGGACCCGCCAGAGCCGCGGGGTCCGGGGCGGGGGGCAGGGCCCGGCCAGGACGCTCCCCCCCAGACCCCCGCCCCCGCCCCGCCCCGGGCCCTCCGACACCGCCCGGCCTGGTGTCCCGAACCAGAAGCCCCACGACCCACGGCCCCCGGGTAAACTGAGGCCCCGGCGGGCGTGCTACCGCGTCCGCAGCGCTCACCTGCTCCGGCCCGTCCCCTCGGCTCCCGCCCGGGCGTCCGTCTATTCCACCTGGCCCTGGCGCGCGGTCTCCCTGGGCGGGTGGGACGCTCGGCGGGGCCGGGCCGGGGCGGGGCCGGGAGAGGAGGAACCTGAGCGACAGGTTGCGGAGTCACCCGAGAGCGGGCGCGCTCGCGGGGGAGGAGGGCGTGGGCTGGAGGCGCCCCCGTCGCCTGGGACCCAGCGCCGCCCGCCCGCGTCCCCCAGGGCTTCGGCCCCAGCCCAACTCGTCCTCCCCAAAACCCCCGTGGGGGCCCCTAGAGCTCGGGCCTGGGGACAGGCGGCGGAGGAGGGCGAGGCCTGGGGCTCTTCCTTGGGCAAGGCCCAGCTGCACCCCAGCAGGCGGGGTGGGGAGGGGCCTTGGGGGGCAGCGCCAGCGCGATGCCTGGGAGGGTTCCAGCCCTGGGGAGATCAGAGCTTCGGGCCCGGCCACCTGCGCCCCTCAGGTGCTCCAGGCGTGGGGCAGAGTCTCTCCATCCCCTGTGGGCGCCTCCGGCCCCGGGAAGCTGGTGCAGAGGCTTCAGTGAGTGGGTGGGCCAGGCAGGACCCAGGCCGGGAGCCTCCCTCCCACTCCTACAGGCCGCACTTCTGCCCAGCCTGGGCACTGAGGGACAAGGGTGTCAGGGGAGGTGGGGACACCTGTGGCCCTCTGAGGATGCCTCTCTTCTTGCAGGGCCCCTCAGCAGGCCCAGGCCCCACCATCTGCCCACAGCAGGGGGACTGCCTGGTTCTGTCCTCATCCACCTGGCTCGCAGGATGGCCCTTCCGCCTCAGCGGCTCTGACCCTCAGAACAGGGCCAGGGTGCAGTGGACACAGCGGGTAACCGGCTGCCATGCAGAACTGGGCAAGGAGGAGGTGAAGGGCACAGGGCACCTCAGGCCCATGCAGGGACCCGAGGCTCCTGGGCAGGGGAGGGAATGAGTGGCTAAGAGTCTGGGTCCCCGGGCTGTGGTCCCAGAGGGGCAGGGCTCGTGCGTTTACCTGGGCTGGCCAGAGCACTTCCTGGGGAGGCGCCGCAGGTGAGCTCCGCGGAGGGGTGGCAGGAAGTGGCCCTCCTCCTTCGGGCCAGTGCCTGCCCCTGAGCCTCAGCAAGGCCTGGCTTCCTGGTTTATGGCCTTTGCAGTTTGATCTCCTAGAACCTGGCATGATCCTGCTCCACCTGTGATCTTGCCTGACCCAGAGCACAGGGGTCAAGCACCCCAACCCCACGGTGCCCTCACCCTCCCTGGAGGCACAGCCGGGAGTGGCCAAGAGGGCACAGCCGAGGGGGTTCTCCACCCATGATTGTGAGCGCTGGCCTGCCCTCAAGGGGGTTCCTCTCCACCCATGCACGGTGTCTACAGTGCAACTGTGAGTGCCGGCCTGCCCTCAAGGGGGTTCCTCTCCACCCATACATGTGTCTATAGTGGGACTGTGAGTGCCGGCCTGCCCTCAAGGGGGTTCCTCTCCACCCATGCACAGTGTCTACAGTGCAACTGTGAGTGCCGGCCTGCCCTCAAGGGGGTTCCTCTCCACCCATGCACGGTGTCTACAGTGCAACTGTGAGTGCCGGCCTGCTCTCAAGGGGGTTCCTCTCCACCCATGCACAGTGTCTACAGTGCAACTGTGAGTGCCGGCCTGCTCTCAAGGGGGTCTCTCCACCCATACATGTTGTCTATAGTGGGACTGTGAGTGCCGGCCTGCCCTCAAGGGGGTCTCTCCACCCATACATGTGTCTATACTGGGACTGAGTGCTGGCCTGCCCTCAAGGGGGTCCCTCTCCACCCATACACGTGTCTATACTGGGACTGTGAGTGCCGGCCTGCCCTCAGAAAACAGTCCAGGTTGGTCTCACGGGCCCCACCCACTCTGGGATACCTGGAGCCATGGCGTTCCCTGTGGAACAGGTGACCCCGGCCTCTGTGCACCCACTGAGACTGGAGGTGTCAGGATCCATTAGCCACAAAGGCAACAGGTCTCCAGCCTCAGGGAGGAGGCCCTTCTGCAGCCCATGTGGTCCCTGGGCTGAGTCCTTCAGGTGGCAGGCATGCCCAGCTGGTCGTCTGCAAGTCCAGGCAGGAGTGTGCAGGGCAGCGGGCGCTGGTGAGGGAGGTGCTCTGGCACTGGTGTGTGGGGCTTTGCTGCAAGGGCACCAGTCCTCAGGCCGTCCTGCAGCTCATGTGGGCTCGGGGGCCACAGGCAGGTCAAAGAAAGTCAGCGCACGGCAACCAGGTCCTTCCACGAGCACAGGCAGGGAAGGCTGCTGAGGGGCTGCCGGCACGGCCACCCTAGCTGAGGGAGCTCCGGGGGAGGCCCAGAAGTCCACCGAGTGGAGGGGGCCCAGGGCGTCTCGGACAAAGGCAGCCAGCGCCAGAGGGTGAGGCCCGCCGGGACCGGAGTAATGGCAAGCAGGGTGCGCTCCCTCCTGGGGAGGCAGAACTGGAGATGGGGTGGGGTAGGTGGCCATCGCCAGCAGAAATTCAGAGGCACACGCGGTTCTTTATTTACAAAATGCAATAAAGAGAAAATCTCTAGATACTTGGATGTAATTATTCCTAACATAGAAAACACCACAGAAGCAAATGAAGGACAACTACTACAAGTGACAGTTTAGATACTTTATAAGGGGAACTTACAGTAAATCCGGGACTGGAGAAAAAAATCACGGACAGAATTTGTTTAGGACAAAGTGCAAAAGGCAAAAGTTGCTAAAATGTTCACGGACGGAGGCTGAGAACGCGAGCCCGGCAGCTGCTCTCCCCGGCGGTCCCATCCCGGCCTCAGCCTTGACCTCTCCTCAGAAGCCCCTGAGGACGGGAGGAGCGTGGCTGAGGCGGAAATTCCGACCCCGGAGCTGCTGGCTTGTTTGCATGTATTGCTTTTGGAACCCAGAGTGCACTACTGCACCCGGGCCTGCCCGCCCGCGAGCCAGAGCTGGGGGCGCTCCGAGCACAAGGCCCACGCCAGCCTGCTCTTCCTTCCCGACTCGGAACCGTGGCTGGGGCCTGGCCATGGAGTAAACGGGGTTCCCAGAACACACAGTAGGACCGTCGGGGAAGGAGGGGTGATGGGGAATGCTGAGAGACGAGGCCTCTGCTCTGAGGGGCTCTGTCCTCCCTCTCGGCCCTGGGGGCTCGTGGGGTCCATGGAGGCCTGGCTGCTGAAGCCAGACCCTGACAGGGCTGAGCACACACTTCTGAGCCTCACCTCGAGGGCAGTTCCCTGTGGTCCCTGCCACTGTCCCCAACACTGGGACCTCCAGCATTTTATTCTGCCTTGGCTCCTGCTCCCACCCCTGCCAAGGCAGACGGAACCATCCAGAACCATCTACGGCCAATCACTAGGAAAAGTGCCCTTCTGGTCCAGGAAATGGGAGGTGACAGCTGGTCTGGCCGGCCAGGAGGGGGCCCCAGTGTGGGGTGTCCTGGGTGCCCGCAGCTACCTGGTGAAGGCGGCCACGGCAACCACCTGCAGCAGGGCCTCCAGGCTGTGGAGCGCCAGGAGCGTGGCGCTGAGGGCCCAGTCCACCCACAGCACCAGGGTCTGCCACAGCAGGAAGTGGGCAGAGAGGAGGGCGGTGCCAGCCGTGAGGGCCAGGCTGGCGGCCAGCGGCCTCTCAGCCTCTGTCAGGTTGCCCCTGGTGCCTGGAGAACAGAGCAAAAGGGGAGTGAGAGTGGGGCAGGGCGCTTCCCATGCCCACCACCCGTGGGTGCCTGCTGGGACCAGAGCAGCTCCTTGGCCTGCACCCCTCCGGCCCGGGGAATCCCAGGGAAACTGCCCCGGGGGGCACCCAGAACCCAGCAGTGCCAGAGAGCACGTGCGGCACGGCATGAGCCCCTCCTGGGAAGGTGCCCCTGCAGCACCATGGCTGACCCGCCTCTGGGTCCTGTGGCCGGCTGTGTGGACGTGGCGACTTTGGTTTCTGAAATGATTCAAGTGCATCTGCCACCTTTTCCTACTTCCAAGTGGAACTGAAGGGATTTTTTTGAAAAATCCCAAAAATATTTTTCTCTGGTCCAAGGCCAGTTCTGGAAACATTCATGAATACATATTAAAAACAAAACTGTGTGTTTAGCAAACAAATGGGTTAGTCACCAGCTGAGCCCAGGTGCCTGGAGACCCTGCAGAGTGTGGTGTGCTTGGGGAGGGTCCCTGTTGGCCTAGCAGACTCTGAAGGGCCAGGATACACGCTGCCCCCACCACGTTGGGGCGGGCCAAGACCCAAGGCTTGTGCCACAGTAGCACCGGTACCCTCCCAGCAGTGTGGCCCTGGGCAGCAAGCTGCAGAGGCTCAGGCACCATCTGCCAGCACAGGCGAGGCACGGACAGTCAGGCATCCCGAAGTGGGTCAGGACGGGCACGGACAGCCGGGCACCCCGCGTTGGGGCGGGACGGGACGGGACGGGCAGCTGAGAGGACCGCCTCCATCCTCCTAGTGGGGTCTGAGGCCTCATGACAAGCAGAAGGGGGGCCAACCTTCCCTGTAGCCTCGGCTCTTCATTGGACATTGGGCCTCATGGGTGTGTGTGTGTGTGAACAAGAGGGGCCTACGATTCCAGCCTGGCAGGTGCAAAGTGCCTCAGATGTGCCTGCCGTGTCCCCATGGAAGTGCAGCGCTTCACAGACACACGTGCTGTGACCATGAGCATGCAGAGGGCTAGAAGTCAGGAGGACCCTGCGGGCCACAAAGGTGAGCTCCGAGGAGGGTGAAACCAAACTCACCTCCGCCCACACAGCCAACCCAGAGAAAATCAAATGAATAAACTATGTGGTTAAAAAAAGGGAGTAAGGGCCGGGCACTCCGGGAGGCCAAGGTGGGCAGATCTCTTGAGCCCAGGAGTTCAAGACCAGCCAGGGCAACACGTGAAACCCTGTCACCTTGTCTCTATATATAAAAAAATAATAATAATAATAATTAGCTGGGCGTGGTAGCTGGTGCCTGTAGTCACAGCTACTTGGGAGGAGCGGGAGGGCTGAGGGGAGAGGATCACTTGAGCCCAGGAGGTCAACGCTGCAGTGAGCTGTGATAGTACCAATGCACTCCAGCCTGGGCAACAGAGTGAGACCCCCCAAAAAAGTAGGCCACTTGAAGGGGCTGCAGACTTGGGGACCGCTAGAGTTGGACTGGGGAGGCTGGGGGGTGCTCCCATCTCTCTAGACCCTGCCTCCTTGGGACCTGGCAGAACTCTCCAGGCCTTCCTCCTCAGACAGCTGAGGCCAAGGGAATGGAAGGGGCGCAGGTGAATATTCTGGAGCTCTGGATGTGGTGGTGGGCTGGGTTCTGCAGGACATACTTCCAAACGGTCTCCCCAGCGATGCCCCTAGTGTTACTTGTCTCTGGGACAAAACTTCTCAATTAATAATGACACTGTAAGGAGAGCCTGCAAGGCAACCGGGTTAGCAGTCGGATAAAAATGTCTCCAAGAACCATTCTATGAAAAAATGCATATTTAAAGGCTGTGGTAGCAGACAGCAACTCCTATCACAAGCTCCTCAGTCTGACTGTCCACTCACCCAGATACAACCGAACAGCTTCCAGAATCCCCATGAGAAGCAGCAGAGCGAGATCGAGCACCAGGCAGCGGTGAGGATAGCTGAACACCTGACCTGAAGGGCACGGGCGGAGAAAGGACACGTTACCAGGGCGGCAGCAGCCTCAACCTGCCGTTTCCTCTTCTGTTCTGAGACAGGGTCTTGCTCTATCTCCAAGGCTATAGTGCAAGGGCACGATCTTGGGTCGCTGCAATCCTCCCACTCAGCCTCCTAAGCAGCTGGGATTACAGGCACCTGCCCCCATGCCCGGCTACTTTTTGTGTTTTTGGTAGAGACAAGGTACCATGGTGGCCAGGCTGGACTTGAACTCCTGACCTCAAGTGATCCACCCACCCCAGCCTCCCAAACCGTTGGGATGATCAAGTGTGAGCCACCACGCCCAGCCCTGACTTACTTTTATATGTGATTATCAGGAGCGTGGCGAGGAAATACAGGGTGCAGTATGTTCCGCTGACGTAAAAGAGCATTTGAAGGGGAACCGAAGAGAGCTGGTGAATGGCTAAGGATCCCAGGCTCAACAGGCTTGGGAGCAGCCTCCCAGGTGCTGACAGGAAGGGCTGGTTCTGCCATGTTTCCAGGGGGTCACGGGGACCTGGCACGGCTCCCAGTCTTTCTGGGGCTTCTATCACTATGCTTGAGGCAAATGTGGTCCCATGAGTCAGCAGGGCCTTTGTGGACCCCCCCCCCATCCCAGAACAACGCGGTCTGCACACCGAAGCCCCTGCCCTCAGTGACTGTGGACAGGACTGGTTACGGAACAGCCTCCACACAATGGCACCCCCAGTGATGTTACCCTGACTCTTGTCCCAGTTACGAGTTAGAAAAAATAACTTTGTCATTTTCTTTCTTTTTTTTTTGACAGAATCTTGCTCTGTTTCGCAGGCTGGAGTGCAGTGGCGTGATTTCGGCTCACTGCAACCTCCGCTTCCCAGGTTCAAGTGATTCTTCTGCCTCAGCCTCCTGAGTAGCTGGGCTTACAGGCATGCACCACCACACCCGGCTAATTTTTTGTATTTTTAGTAGGGCCAGGATTTCACCGTGTTGGCCTGCCTGGTCTCAAACTCCTGGCATCAAGTGATCCATCCACCACAGCCTCCCAAAGTGCTGGGATTACAGGTGTGAGCCGCCATGTCTGGCCACTTTTTTCATTCTCTTCAGAGAAAATATATTTCTGTTTGGGGCACTGAAGTATCTGCTAGCCATTTCCCGGGCTGTGTACGTTTCACACTGCGGCCAGGCCCAGCGGCTCACACCTGTGATGCCGGCGCTTCAGGCCAAGGCCGCAGTGACCTGCGTTTGCTGCACTCCAGCCTGGATGAGATCAAGGCTCCATCCTTAAAAATACATAGACAAACATAAAACAGAATCAATCTGTGGACATACAAAGTGGGGTGTTTCCACCTTCCTGCCACTAGTGGCCAGGACAGAGGCAGGTGGCCACCCCTTGGCAGCTGGGCAGTTGGGCATGCTAAGCCACTTTGTGCACACAGGCCTCAGCAGCGGGGGGATGGAGCCAGCACACCAACCGGAGGAAGTTATGTCAACTCTAAATCTGCCGAGGAACACCCCCTCAGAAGTGGAATTAGTATGTGGAACTTAGGGAAATCAGTGGGGGTGAGGCAGACGCTCCGCGTGGCAGCTGTCCTGGAGGGCACGCAGCAGGATACCATGGTGGAGGAGCCTCTCCCTGGAAGAGAAGGTGTCCGTGAGCAAGGCCTGACAGCCACCAGGATGCTTTCCTGCGTCTTGCTCTAGACAGGAACCACCCGCTTTATTCTCCTTTGATGTCATGTGTGTAGAAAGCAGCACACATGCACTGTGGGCCTGCTCCACCGCCTCTCTGTCCATCCTTCAGTGACGCAGCAGTCTCTGCCTTTCGGAACCTGAGGCTACAGACCCTGAGTATGGGGGTGGGTGGAAAGTGAACCCTCCAGCCGGCCCTCAGGGAAAGCAGCGCCCCGAAGCTGCCCGAACAGCAGCGCTCCTCAGCCTCTGACGCTTCTCCGTACTTGCCACAGACGGGACTAGACTTGGGTTGTAACAAATCTTTTTCCGTAATTGATAACAGACATTTGGATTCCTCTGAAACGTTATCCCCAAATACCCCTCCAAAAATAAGAATTTTTCCAAACCAGCAGTGCCGCAGTCCAACGTGCAACCCCTGCACCTTCTCCCACCCACCTGGGGCGACAGGAAGCCCTAGTGAGTGGAGCCTCTTCCCTCGTTTCTGATTCTGCGGTTTTGCATCTGAAGACTCCTCTGCCTCAACCGGGATCCACCATGGCCCGGGTGGGATTAACTGTCTGAAAAGGGCCCATGCGAGTTGCACATGTGATATGCGCACGTCTCTATGTGTGTGGGTCCACCAACACTGATCTAGAACTGGGGGAAAACCTCTCATAAAAGGAGGCTTAAGCTGCGCCCTGAAGCTACCCAAACAGCAGCTCTCCTCAACTTCTGAAGCTGGGCAGCACCCCTGGGCCGCAGGCAGGACAGCCACCTGAACACAGCCTCTTCCATTTCCCCTTCAGCACCAGGGAGGGCAGAACAGAAACCCGGCCTCAGTGAGATTTTTGTCTTTTTGGGCGGATCTGGGGCCTTATTGTGCGCGTTTGTGGAATCTCACACGGGCAAGAGTCTTAAGCCAGTAAACACAGGACATTGGCATGAGAGGCTCAGAACTGGGTTCCTGGGAGGCGGCACCTGCTGGAAGCAGAAAGCCAAGGGCACTGCAAACCACATCGAATCGTATTACCGGCAGGCCACTCATTAAACCTGATCTGTTCTTAAACCGGGCTACCTAGATACCTATCATTATTTGTGCTGATTTTGCATTAATTGGGGTTTCCTCCCTTCTGATCCTTTTCTTAAAGGTTGGGTTCTTTGGCCAGGCAAAGTGGCTCATGCCTGTAATCCCAGCACTTTGGGAGGCTGAGGTAGGTGGATCATGAGGTCAGGAGTTCGAGACCAGCCTGGCCAACATGGTGAAACCCCATCTTTACTAAAAATACAAAACTTAGCCAGGCGTGGTGGTGTGTGCCTGTGGTCCCAGCTACTCAGGAGGTTGAGACAGAAGAATCGCTTGAACCCAGGAGGCAGAGGTTGCAGTGAGCCGAGATTGCGCCACTGCACTCCAGCCTGGGCGATAGAACAAGACTGTCTCACCAAAAAAAAAAAAAAAGAAAGGTTGGTGTTTTTTTTTTTTTTTTTTTTAAGATAAAGTTTCACTCTGTGGTCCAGGCTGGAGTGCAGTGGCGCAATCTCGGCTCACCACAACCGCTGCCTCCCAGGTTCAAGCCATTCTACTGCCTCAGCTTCCCGAGTAGCTGGGACTACAGGCATGTGCTACCACACCCAAGCAATTTTGTATTTTTAGTAGAGATGGGGTTTCTCCATGTTGGTCAGGTTGGTCTGGAACTCCTGATCTCAGGTGATCCGCTCGCCTCGGCCTCCCAAAGTGCTGGGATTACGGGCATGAGCCACTCCGCGGGCCAAAGGCGGGCTTCTTAAACAATTCCAACGTATCTGCCATGTGCTAGCCGTTCACTGTGATAGACTGAAGTTGTGGGGCTTGGGAAAAACAACTGTATAAAAGCCTCGGCAGGACAGAAGTTAAGCATGCAAGTAAAAGGGAACAAATGTCTTCCGTGATGTAATGGACAAGGTGTGTGAAAATATCTTGTTCTGGGATTCGCTTAATTTTTTTGGAGACGGTGTTGCTGTTACCCAGGCTGGAGTGCAGTGGCCTGAGACCACAGCTCATGGCAGCCTCGACCTTCTGGGCTCAAGTGATCCGCCAGCCTCAGCCTCCTCGGGCTAGTTTAAATTTTTCGGTAGAGGCAGGTCTCTCTCTGTCGCCCAGGCTGGAGTGCCGTGGGGCGATGCCGGCTCGCTGAAGCCTCGACCTCCCAGGCTCAATGACCCGCCAGGCGCTCAGCCTTCAGCGTGGCTGACAGCACAGGCGCGCGCCCCCTTGCCTGGCCGGTGTTCACGGATCCTGGGTAGAGAGGGGTCTTGCTGTGCGGCCCAGGCTGGTCTCAGACGATCCTGCAGCCTCAGCCTCCCAAAGTCGTGGGACTGCGGGCGCGCGCCGCGGCGGCCGACCTAACCTTAATCTTTTTCTTTTTTTTTTGAGACGGAGTTTCGCTCTTGTTACCCAGGCTGGAGTGCAATGGCGCGATCTCGGCTCACCGCAACCTCCGCCTCCTGGGTTCAGGCAATTCTCCTGCCTCAGCCTCCTGAGTAGCTGGGATTACAGGCACGCGCCACCATGCCCAGCTAATTTTTTGTATTTTTAGTAGAGACGGGGTTTCACCATGTTGACCAGGATGGTCTCAATCTCTCGACCTTGTGATCCACCCGCCTCGGCCTCCCAAAGTGCTGGGATTACAGGCTTGAGCCACCGCGCCCGGCCAGCTTGGGGACTGTTTATGCTTCAACACAGTACCTGAAATACTGGACATTCCAATATGCAAGAGGCAAACTGCGAATCCACAAAACCCATTCTGACACATGGATAAACTTTTTTTTTTTTTTTTTTTTTTGAGACGGAGTTTCGCTCTTGTTACCCAGGCTGGAGTGCAATGGCGCGATCTCGGCTCACCGCAACCTCCGCCTCCTGGGCTCAGGCAATTCTCCTGCCTCAGCCTCCTGAGTAGCTGGGATTACAGGCACGCGCCACCATGCCCAGCTAATTTTTTGTATTTTTAGTAGAGACGGGGTGTCACCATGTGGACCAGGATGGTCTCGATCTCTCGACCTCGTGATCCGCCCGCCTCGGCCTCCCAAAGTGCTGGGATGACCGGCGCGAGCCGCCGCGCGGCCCCTAACCTTAGTCTCTAAGCAGCGGAGACACACAGACCGACCTGCGGGCGAGCGGCCGCCGGCCTGGGAGCCGCCATTCTCTCCCCTGCAGACGGAGCTCTGACGACTGCGCGGCCGGCAGCGGAAGGCTCCTCGGCGGGATGGCCGACTCCGGCCCGGCCTGCCCGACTCCCGCCCCGGCCTGCCCGACTCCCGCCCCGGCCTGCCCGACTCCGGCCCGGCCTGCCCGACTCCCGCCCCGGCCTGCCCGTCCCTCCTCTCGGAGGCGCCCCTCGGCCGGGGCGGCGGGGCGGCCGGGGCACGGGCAGGGGCCGTTTTCTTGGGCGAGGAGTCCAAGGCTACCGGAGCCCCGCGCCCGTCCCGCCCACGTGTCCCCACAGAAGCTGCCGGGGACCGGGGCCCCCACAGCCGCCCCGGGGGCGCTCCGCACCCGCCCTCCCCGGGGCCAGCCGCCCGCCACCCGGGCCGGCCGCGCTTCTCGGCGGGGCGACGGAGCCGCCTCGCTCACGCAGAGGCGGCGGCACAGCCCCGTGCGCGCACCGAGAACGGAAGCCGGACTGCCACCGCACGGCGACGCCGCGCCCGCCGCCGCCAGCTCGGAAGCCCCCCGCCCCGCCGGAGCTCACCTCGCCGCGCGGCCGCCATCTTGGCCGCCCCGCCCGCCGGTCCGTCGCGATCCCGACAGCCTCTGAGCCTGCGCCGCTCGCGCTCCCTCGGCCATTTTCGCGTCTCCTGACGAACGGGCCCGACCGTGCCGCGTTTCGGAGCGGACGTCCGAGCCACGGCCGAGGCCCGATTAGTCTGTCCGGGAGCGCTCGGGCACTTTCGGAAGGGAGGAGGCGGAGAGCCGAGGTTCCGGAGCATTCGGGCTCGGGGACATTCGGCTCGGCTCGGCTCGGCTCGGTGTCGGGTTGACTCGGCTCCCGCCGGCAGCGGGAACGGGCGAAGCCCGCGGCACTGGGCTCTCTGTGAGAGGCCGAATTGCGTCGAGCGCCAGCGGGAATCTGCCCAGAGCCGTCCAGCCCTGTCGGCCGGGAACGACAGTCGCCTCAGCCTCTTAGGCAGTGAGGAGAGCTGGGCCGAGCTTCTCGGAAACCCTCGTGCGGACTCGGACCTATTCGGACTGACTCGGCTTCCCACTTCGGGTAGCTTCGACCCTCCTCGGTTCCGGACTGTGTCTCGGCTCGGCGGCTTCGTGCAGTTTCGGCCCCTGCTCGGTCAGCCTCGGTTCGACTCGGCTCCGCTCGGTGGCCGGGTTCGACTCGGCTCCGCTCGGCGGCTGGCTGCCTTTTCGGCCCCTGTTCGGGCGGCGGCTTCGGGCGGCCTCGGCCCAGCTCGGGCGTCCTCTTCGGACCCCGCTTCGGGCCCCGCGACCGGCGCTTCGGGCGGCCCCGGACGGCGCCTTCGGGAGGGCTCGGCGGAGTCCGGATGGAGGACTCGGACTCGGCGGCAAAGCAGCTGGGCCTGGCTGAGGCGGCGGCGGTGGCGGCCGCGGCCGCTGTGGCGGCGGCGGCCGCGGCCGCGGCGGGAGGCGATGCGGAGGAGCCGGTGCTGAGCAGGGACGAGGACTCGGAGGAGGACGCAGACTCGGAGGCGGAGCGGGAGACGCCGCGGGTCACGGCAGTGGCGGTGATGGCGGCGGAGCCCGGGCACATGGACATGGGCGCCGAGGCCCTGCCCGGCCCCGACGAGGCCGCCGCTGCTGCAGCCTTTGCAGGCAAGTGCGCCCGCCGGCCTCTTGCCTCGCCCGGTTCCCGCGCGCCTGCCCTGCACACCTGCCCCGCGTGACCGGCCCGCCCCACCCGCCCCACCCGCCCCTCACACCTGCCCCGCACACCTGCCCCACGTGACCGGCCCGCACCTCACACCTGCCCCTCACACCTGTCCCTCCCGCCCCTCACACCTGCCCCACGTGACCGGCCCGCCCCACCCGCCCCTCACACCTGTCCCTCCTGCACCTCACACCTGCCCCACGTGACCAGCCCGTCCCACCCACCCCTCACACCTGCCCCTCACACCTGGCCCGCCCCACCCGCCCCTCACACCTGCCCCTCCCACCCCTCACACCTGTCCCACGTGACTGGCCCGCCCCACGCCCCTCACACCTGCCCCTCCCGCCCCTCACACCTGCCCCACGTGACCGGCCCGCCCCACCTGCCCCTCACACCTGCCCCACGTGACCGGCCCGCCCCACCCGCCCCTCACACCTGCCCTGCACACCTGCCCCTCCCGCCTCTCACACCTGTCCCACGTAACCGGCCCGCCCCTCACACCTGTCCCACGTGACCGGCCCGCCCCACCCGCCCCTCACACCTGCCCCTCCCGCCCCTCACACCTGTCCCACGTGACCGGCCCGCCGCACCCGCCCCTCACACCTGCCCCGCACGCCTGCCCCATGTGACCGGCCCCGCCCCACCCGCCCCTCACACCTGCCCCTCCTGCCCCTCACACCTGTCCCACGTAACCGGCCCGCCCTTCACACCTGCCCCGCACGCCTGCCCACGTGACCGGCCCGCCCCACCCACCCCTCACACCTGCCCCTCACACCTGTCCCACGTGACTGACCCGCCCGCACACCGCCCCTCACACCTGCCCCACGTGACCGGCCCGCCCCACCCGCCCCTCACACCTGCCCCACGTGACCGGCCCGCCCGCACACCGCCCCACGTGACTGGCGCGCCGCTCACACCACCCCACACACCTGTCCCTCAAACCTGCCCCTCACACCTGCCCCACGGGACCGACCCGCCCTGCACACCCGCCCCCACACCTGCCCCAGGTAACCCTCCCAGCCTCACCTGGCCCCCCCGCCCCGCCCCTTTTCTTTGCGGCAGCCTCGCCTGGGACCGCCGCCCTGCCCCGCCCCTGCCCCTGCCCCTGCGCCTGCCCTGGTCCATCCTGGTTCCCCTCACCCACCTGTCCCGGAGAAGCGCGACCTGAGCGCTGGGGAGCCGGGTGGGCGGCCTGCTGGAGGCCTTGCTGCCTGAGGTCAGCGTGGCTGTGGGGGCCCGCGGGGGCCGCAGAGCCACCTGTGCAGGCTCCCCGCCCAGTCCCCCTCCTTCCTCCTGCCTTCTCCTTAAGGACCTGCTCCTCCCGCCCCCGTCCCGTCTGGCTTCCTTCGGGGAGGCCGCTGTGGGTTGCCAGCCCATATTTTTGTATAAACTGCTGGTAGTTTCTTGGCACACAGAGCAGCCTCCTTCTCAGGCTCCAAAGCACCGGGAGCCCCGGCAGAGCCCACAGATGCTCGCGGGGCAGGGGCGGTCCGCTGCAGCCTGTCCCGCCGCCTCTGTGTCCCGCCCTGGGGTCAGTGGGGCGTAGGCCTCCCCACCCACCGGCTTCCCCACACCCGGCACCCTTCCGGGCTGGAGCTCCCGAGCGGCCCCAGGGGCCGGCAGCCGAGGGTGCAGAGCCCTGGAGATGCCTGTTGCCTGTTTGGAGCTTCTCCCTAGGGCGCCTGGTGGGCGTGCCGGGTGTCAGGGCCTCGCAGGTGCTCTGGGTGCTTGCTCGGCCTGGGGCGGGGTGGGGGTCGGCAGCAGCGACTGGGCTGCGCGTGGCCAGCTGAGTGGGCCTTCGGAGGCAAGGGGGTCACTGCTGCTTGTTTGGCTGGTTGAGGAAAACAAGTGTGGGAAGGCTTGGTGACTCTCAGAGGTTGGCTTTTGCTCATAAACTCTGGTTTGACATTGAGATTTGGGGCCATGAGGTTTACTTCAAGTTTTTATCATTTTTGCACGTTTCTTTCTCTCTTTTTGAGATGGAGTTCACTCTGTCGCCCAGGCTGGAGTGCAGTGGTGTGATCTCAGCTCCCTGCAACCTCCACTTCCTGGGTTCAAGTGATTCTCCTGCGTCAGCCTCCTGAGTAGCTGGGGGTTGTAGGTGCCCGCCACCATGCCCGGGTTATTTTTGTATTTTTAGGAGAGATGGGGCTTCACCATGTTGGTCAGGCTGGTCTTGAACTCCTGACCTCGTGATCCACCCGCCTTGGCCTCCCAAAGAACTGGGATTACAGGCATGAGCCACCGCGCCCGGCCTTTTGCACGTATTTTTCTGAATGTGGAAAGGAAATATGATGCTGTCTGTCATGATGTCAGAGAAACATGTTGACGTATGTTTTCTACTGCAGAATATTGTAGTTGTGTTTTGATGTGGTAAAAGCATTTTAATATGTTTTACAAATTGCGAATAGCTGAAGTTAAGTAGTTTCCAGGTTTGAGTAACAGCTTTGGGCAGGTGCCCAGGGCTGCCATGAACCTGGCATTCCGCACTCACCGTGGCCTGGCACCGCCTGCCGGGCCTTTTGCTGCCGAGAGGTGAGGGTGAGTTAGCCGTGTGCCTGGTATGGTCTGCTAGTGGAGACAGATAGCGAACAGGCATTTTTAGGGCTGTTTGGTGAGTGCTGGGTTAATGGTGTGGTCAGGACTCATTCAACCAGTATCTTTTAAGCATCTGCTGTGTGCCAGAGATTGCCCTGGGCAAGGACATTCTAGAACACTGGGTGACAGAAGAGTCCCTTGCTTGGTCTAGAAACAAAAGGAAAGGCTTTGCAGAGGCAGAGAGGAGGGTTTGGGATGTTGGCGGCAGGGCTGCACACAGAGGCTGGAGCTGCGGGACCTATCTGGGGTGACAGGTGGTGGGAGGTGGGGTGCAGCTGAGCTCTGTGAGACCTGTCCTGTCTGCATGCCAGGGGGCTGAGTTCCATGCTGTAGGGGGTGGGGTGGGTGGCACCAAGGGGCATAGGCAGGTTGGATGCACTTTTTTTTTTTTGAGACGGAGTCTTACTCTGTCACCAGGCTGGATTGCAGTGGCACGATCTCGGCTTCCTGCAACCTCCATCTCCTGGGTTCAAGCAATTTTCCTGCCTCAGCCTTCCAAGCAGCTGAGACTACAGGTGCATGCCACCACACCCAGCTAATTTTTTGTATTTTTAGTAGAGATGGGGTTTCACCATGTTGGCCAGGATGGTCTCCATCTCTTGACCTCGTGATCCACCCGCCTCGGCCTCCCAAAGTGCTGGGATTACAGGTGTGAGCCACCGCGCCTGGCCCGGTTGGATGCACTTTTTAGTAGGAAGGGGTTAGAGACCAAGGGCAAGGACAGTGAGCTTGGGGCCGAGGTCACCTGTCGGTGGTGGCCTGACCCCTGTGTTGGAGGAGAGGCGGGAAGTGGGCTGCGAGAGTGGGTCCAAGAGGTGTCCTTACCTGTGGGGAGGCCGAGAGCTCCATGTAGGCGCAGGGCACACCTGACCAGCAGGACTCACAGCGGCGCCATAGGAGATGGAAGCCCATTGGTGGTTTCGTAGAGCATTTGGGGTGGAGGCGGGGTGGTTGTAAAGAGCTTTACTGGGAAGGATAGATTTCCTGTCCTTTCCTGGAAGAGCCGAATGGCTGAGACTGTGGACCAGAGACGTTGATGGAGTGTTTTAGGGAAGTGTAAGCTCTTCCCGGTTGCAAATGCACGTACCTGGGGGGTCACTTTGTTTGAAGCACCCGAGTGAGGTTGTTTGCTTCATCAGTTCTAGCTTTTGTCCCTTGTTCAATGAGATTCTTCTGTTGCAGAGGTGACCACAGTGACAGTGGCTAACGTGGGGGCCGCCGCGGATAACGTCTTCACCACGTCTGTGGCGAACGCGGCATCCATCTCAGGACACGTTCTGGTAAGCTGCTCCGGGGGGCATAGCCCAGCGGGGTTGGTGCCACACCGGGGCTCAGCCTGCCGTGCCAGCGTCTGCCCTGTGAGCTCGGGAGGACGCACCGGCTCACTCCGCTCTCAGAAGCCGTCGGGCTGTGCTGAGGTGGGAGAAAGCGGAGCCGGGGTAGAAGCTGCCTGCCCATGGAAGGCCAGTCGAAGAGTCACACCTCGCCAGATGGGCTGTGGCCTGCGCCGGGCGGGGACCCCCAGCTCCCGACCCAGCCCAGGCTGCCGTCAGGCCACAGATCAGCTTCTGCTCGAGGCCCAGCCTGCCTGTGCCCCTTGGTGCTGGAGCTGCCGGGCCGTGGAGAGAAGCATCCCGCTCCCCCAGCACGTCCTGTTCTCGTAGCGTCTGGTGCAGCCTCCCTTGCACCTTCATTCTGCAGGCCCTACTGCTGTGTGTTTAGGAAACTGCTGGGAGCCAGCTGCGTTGCAGATAGTGTCTGTGGCACGTTGAGAGGTCTTTCACAATCGTGTCGTATCAGCCTGCTTTATGTGTTATATGTGGGGCCTTCGGCGATTCTGGGGACACCCAGTCAACCAGGGCAGGCAACCTTGTTTCTAAGTGGCAGACGCCGTGGTGGGTCCAGTCCCAGAAAGGGGTTTTCCCTGGGTCCACTGGCACCTGTTACTTACAGTCTTTTCCGCCTTGATTGCACACCTGTGACATCATCTCCGTATACCTGAAAGTGGACTATTTGTTTGTTTTGTTTTTGAGACGGAGTCTCACTCTGTCACGTAGACTGGAGTGCTGTGGTGCAGTCTCGGCTCACTGCAACCTCTGCCATGTGAGTTCAAGCCATTCTTGTGCCTCAGCCTCCTGAGTAGCTGGGATTACAGACACCTGCCACCATGCCAGGCTAATTTTTGTATTTTTATTAGAGACAGGGTTTCGCCATGTTGGCCAGGCTGGTCTTAAACTCCTGACCTCAGGTGATCCACCTGCCTCGGCCTCCCACAGTGCTGGGATTACAGGCGTGAGCTACCATGCCTGGCTGGAAAGCAGAGTTATTGTTAGAATGGCAGCAAACAGGAAACTTGTGAAGGACTTCAGTAAAAGTGTGCGGAACTTGGAAAGTCGGTTTCTTCCTTTCTCTTTTTTTGAGATGGAGTCTCACTCTGTCAGCCGTGCTGGAGTGCAGTGCTGCAATCTCGGTTCATTGCAACCTCTACCTCCTGGGTTCACCATGTTGTCCAGACTGGTCTTGAACTCCTGACCTCAGGCAGTTACCACCTTGGCCTCCCAGTATGCTGGGATCACAGGCGTGAGCCACTGCGCCCAGCCGAGAAACTTGGTTTAGTTCTGATGGGTGTTGGGACACACACAAGCTGACCCACGGCCACATGGCCATCTGTCCTTTCAGTCAGGCTGCTCCTTCCTGGCAGTGGGGTCTGGGGTCTCCTCATCTCCTAGGAGGGGCACCTATGGGTGCCTGGAATGTGCTGATGTCAGGGAGCAGGGGTGGCTTGCACAGGGCGAGGCTGGTCTTCTTCCCTCCAGGCCAGGAAGACCAGAGACTGGTGTGTTCCTGTTTGGAAACTGACAGCCCAGCAGGATGTGCTCTCAAATAACTGTATGTTCCCTTCCTAAGAAAAATACCCTGTGACTCTTAATCACGAGACATTTCCTTTCTCAGCAAAGAGCCACAGATCTGTGGTGACTCAGGCACGGGTGGGACCCCCGGTGTGAGATGTTGGCCCTCGGACCCCCGGGAGACCAGGCGCCAGGCATGTGTGTTGGGGGTCCCTCAACTCCGTGATAAACTGCTTAGTGCCCTGATGTGAAAGTGACATTTTCAGATGTGAGAAACAGTTGTCTTCCCGCTTTGCCTCAGTTGGTTTCATATTCAAAATGAAAACCTTGGAGCACCCGGAACGCTGGGTTTGGAGAGGCCCCCGGAGATCTCTGGTCTGCCCCGCAGTTGGGTGAACAGAGCCAGGAGGCCGGAGTTTGCTGGATGCCGTGGCCAGGGTGGGGGTAAGGTTCCAGCAGTGCTGGGTGGGCATGGGGACTCTGCTGCCTGTGGCGGGGTCTGTACAGTTTCAAGAGTGATTTTGGGACCTGCCCAGAGGAAGCAGTCAGCAGTCAGCAGCATCCTTCAGCCAGTGTGGAAATGCGGATTTGAGGCCCTGGTCTCTAGCCGCCATCTGTAGGGGCCTCTGGGGCCAGGGCCTGAGAGGGAGGCCTGCATGAGGCCTTGTCTGTGGCGGCCATCTTGGTCTGCTGGAAACCCTCCATGAAGACTGACCTTGTGGGAGCTGCTCAGGTGGAAGTTAGGGTGTTTCCTGTTTGCAGAGCACATGTATTATTTCCCCGTAACAAACGGAGGCACGCATTTCCCTCAGCACCACGCAGACGCAGGCATTGTCTGTTCTTGCTCTGGGCTCTGTTTTTAAGTCTCTTGGAGGTGTCTTTGGAAAAGATACAGGATGCCTAGGTCAGCGGCCCTTCTTGGTATAACAGCCAGAGCCTTGCTGGAGGCAACACAGCTGGGCTCAGTGACAGGCCGGTGTCCTGCTCAGACGTGACCTGACGGAGCCATTTTTTCTTCCAGTCTGGTAGGACAGCCCTTCAGATCGGGGACAGCCTGAACACCGAAAAAGCCACACTGATCGTCGTCCACACGGATGGCAGCATCGTGGAGACCACCGGGCTGAAGGGCCCAGCGGCCCCCCTCACCCCAGGTATAGCAGTGCCTGCACCCTAGGCCATGGGCAGAACACGTTTCAGAGTATCTAGAATTTATTTCAGGGGTTTAATTGTTTGTTTGTTTCTTTTTGTGGTAAATTTCGGATAGCAGATATTAATAGATTTTAAGTAGAAGCCGTGAGATTTTCCTGGCTGAGAAGTTTCTCTGCAGTGGCAGGAGGCGGTGCTGCGGGGAGGTGGGTGCTGTACTTCCCCAGCTGCCGCCCGCCTCTCACCTCATGCTCTTCTCTGCCCAAGGGCCTCAGTCTCCTCCAACTCCTCTGGCTCCCGGCCAAGAAAAAGGTGGAACCAAATACAACTGGGACCCCTCCGTGTACGACAGCGAGCTACCCGTGCGATGTCGGAACATCAGCGGCACGCTGTACAAGAGCAGGCTCGGCTCAGGTGAGGACGCCGCGCAGGGACAGGCCGGGCTCGGGTGAGGACGCCGCGCAGGGGCAGGCCGGGCTCGGGTGAGGACGCCGCGCAGGGGCAGGCCGGGCTCGGGTGAGGACTGCAGCTTCAGACCTCAAAGCTGTACTCCCATTTGTAATCCTAGGATAAATTGGGGGCTGGGAAAGATGGAAGTCCTGGCATATAGTACTAGTTAAAAAGACATAGGTGCAAGTGACACCCATTTCCTGTGAACTGGAGCTGAGGCCTTGGAGAGGCGCAGGGCAGGGATGGGCCCGGGAACCATTTGGAGGTGAGCTGAGAAGCCGTCATGACCCATGGGATGGGAGACAGGCGGGAGAGGTAGCAGGAGGGAGGCAGGGCTGGGACGTGTTCCTCCAACTGCCAGGTCACCTTGGGACTTGTAGGTACCAAGGTTCTGGAAGTAGGTACCAGAGGTGCTCAGTGTGGGACGGGTTGAGCTTTCAGTGACTGCAGACAGTGGGTGGAGAGATCACATGGGGTCAGAGGCACAGGCCACAAAGGGAGACCCGTGGTGGCTCAGACGTGACTGTCGAGGCCAAGCACACGGGTGAGTGAGATTGCGTGAGCCACTGGAGCGCTGGTGCTGGTGGAGCAGCAGAGGAGGTGCCAGGAGGGAGGGGACTGCGGCGCGACATTCCCACCTGCTGTCGTCATGACTGCTGCCCTTCCCTGCAGGTGGCCGGGGGCGGTGCATCAAGCAGGGGGAGAACTGGTACAGTCCCACGGAGTTTGAGGCCATGGCAGGAAGAGCCAGCAGTAAGGACTGGAAGAGAAGCATTCGCTACGCAGGCCGGCCCCTGCAGTGCCTCATCCAGGTACCGGACGCGCCCACCCGTGCTCAGCACGCAGCTCAGACATGGGGCCCTTCTAGGTGGCCCGGCTATCGGCGCGGAAAGACCACGGGGTCAGACAGATGGGGTTTGAGGCCTCCGCTCGCTGCCAGTGTAACACTGGGCGAGCTGCCCTCTCTGTATTTCAGTTTCCTGATGGGACATGGGGTGATGGTGGTTTGACCCGGGAGGATTGTTGGGAGGAGTGCACGAGGTCACAGCGCCGGGCACAGAGTAGGTGCAAATACACAGAAAATGAGAAGAGTAGAAGTGAAGGTCACGGCGTCTGTTTGAGTGCCTGTGAGCCTTTCAAAGTCACCTGACTTCTCTTCAGTCTGCTCCTAAGAGAAGAGGCCTTCTAATTCCTATTCCAGTTTAGTTCCTTGGGGGGTATTAAGGAATCAGTTCTTGTAGAGTCTTTTGCAAATTCTTGAAAGAAAAGAGGTGGATCCTACCACCAATAATGGCATTGTGAAAAAGAGAAGGCTCTGGAAGTTACTGGTTGTTTTTTTTTTTTTTTTGAGGCAGTCTCACTGTGTCACCCAGACTGGAATGCATTGGCATGATCTCGGCTCACTGTAACTTCTGCCTCCTGGGTTTAAACTATCCTCCTGCCTGATCCTCCCCAGTAGCAGGGACTACAGGCATGAGCTACCATGCCCAGCTAATTGTTTTGTATTTTTAGTAAAGACAGCACCTGGCCCTGATTTCTCAGAATTTTTATTTTTATTAAGTTGGGTGCCGTGGTTCATGCCTATAATCCCAGCACATCTCCCAGCACTTCTCCCAGCACTTCTCCCAGCACTTCAGAAGACTGAGGCAGGTGGATTGCTTGAGGCCAGGAGTTCGAGACCAGCCTGGCCAACGTGGGAAAACCCTGTCTCCACTAAAAATATAAAAATTATCCAAGTGTGGTGGTGCAGGCCTGTAATCCCAGCTTCTTGGGAGGCTGAGGCAGGAGATTCACTTGCGCTGGGGAGGCGGAGCCTGCAGTGAGCCAAGAAGGTGCCACTGCACTCCAGCCTGGGCTACTGAACAAGACCCTGTCTCAAAAAAAAGAAAAAGAATTTTTATGTTTGTGAATGGCAGGTAAGTGGTAAAACTGGTCGAAATCTAGTCTTGAACGATTCACGTTAGGGGCTGACTTTCTAAGGCGTCATGGTACTTTGTACGTTTCAGGACGGGATCTTAAACCCTCACGCCGCCTCTTGCACCTGTGCCGCCTGCTGCGACGACATGACCTTGGTAAGCTGCCAGCACGTCTGGAGCAGGAGCACTCGGTGGGGCCGGGGTGGCTCGGTGGGTCCCACAGCCCTCGGCCTCTTGGCTGCTTCCGTCCTGCCTTCTGCCTGGGACAGAGATGTGTCCTCCCTTCTCTGGGCTCCTCTGCCCCTGCTCCCGGATACACCACAGTGAATCCTGACGTCTCGATGGGGGCACATGGCTGGTCCCCAAGATGTTGTTCAAAGAGCATTTATGGAAAGCTCCTTAAATAATGAAAAGTGGGGCCAGGCACAGTGGGTCACACCTGTGATCGCAGCACTTTGGTGGCCGAGGCGGGTGGATCATGAGGTCAGGAGTCTAAGAACAGCCTGGCCAACATCGTGGAACCCCTGTTTCTACTAAAAATATGAAAATTAGCCGGGTGTTGTTGCGGGCACCTGTAATCCCAGCTACTCAGGAGGCTGAGGCAGGAGAATCACTTGAATCCAGGAGGCGGAGGTTGTGGTGAGCCGAGATCTCGCCACTGCACTCCAGCCTGGCGAGACTCAACCTCAAAAACAAAACAAAACAAAACAAAACAAAAAAATCACGAAGAGACCTACCGTGTCCTTGGGGTGAAAAACTAAACATTCTAGAATTGTCTAGTTCATATATAGGTTTCATGTGATTCTAGTGGAAAAAACTTCTTGTGAACGTGAAGTAATGTTGAAGCTGATTTGGAAAAGCCAGCAGGTGAGACACAGAGACGCTGCAGGAGTGAAGAGCAGGGAGACCGCCTCAGTCCCGTCTGGCGGTTTAGCCTGCCAGTGGATCATTTTCAGCGGCTCCAAAACACTGGGGGGCCTGGGTGCTGACCTAGGAAATCATGTGCAGGGTGTGTATGTGGAAGACTCGAAAATGCTGAAGAAAGAGGCTGGGGAAGATTCAAATACTTCAGAAGACATTCTGTGTCTGCGAATTGGAAGACTCAGTAGAGTAAAGATGTGACTTTTTCCCAAGTTGATTCCTAGGTTTAACACAATTATTATCAAAATTGCAACAATTCTTTGTAGATGCAGACAAGCTGATTTTAAAATTTATTTAGAAAGGTAAAGGAAATAAAAAAGCCAAAACAGTTTTGAAATAAAAGTCTAAAATGGGTAAAATCGCATTGTGGGGTCTTAAGGCTTATAGGTCGTGACATTAATCAGGACCCTGTGGTGCTGGCAGAGGGAGAGACCCCCGGATCTGGGTCTGCCTGGAGCATCATGGCGGACGCCAGCACCTGGCCTGGGAGTGACTGCACGTTCACAGGCCGAGACAAAGGATGACCGCAGCTTCACACTTTAGACAAAAGTGAATTCCAAATGGGCCATGGATCTAAAGTAAAAGGTAAAACGATAACACTTTGAGGAGAAAACACATTGGAAAATATTCCTTACCTGCAGTTAGAACTAGGATTTCTTAGGTTGGACTTTATCAAATTTTAAAACTTTTGGATTCCACTTCTGGAATCACTGTGTGATGACTGACTCCCCAGAGAAATAACTAGTGAATATTATTTTTAAAATAAGCCCTGAAAGCCTCTGGAAATTGCCCTAGGGGCATACAGCAAATAAAGAGACATCCAAGAAAATGTCCTAAGTCTTGGGAAGAACAGTGAGGTTGTGGGATTTGCACGATGACCAGCTCCCTCCCTCCCTTTCTGCCACCAGCTCCCCATGGAGGAGGCGCCACTCCTCCATATGATTGTGGCCAATAAAACAGGGCTCCCACTCCTCACTGCTGCCCGTCAAGGGGTGTGGTACCCACTGGGAGGCACCGGCCACCAGCATTTCTCCACCCCTTCAGCTCCAAGTGGCAGTCAATTCCACGGAAGTGTGTCTGGAAAACCTCTGAAGTCAGCCCCACTCAGGGGGCAGAGGCTTTACCCAGGCATGGCAGGCCAAGCATAGGGAGGCCCCAATTTCCCTCAACCCAGGTTACCCATGGGGTGGAGGGTCCATGTGGTGAGAGGCTGCTGCCCCCACGCAGAGTCCTGCTAATGCAGCAGGGCTCCCTGACAGGTGCAAGCACCATCCCTATGTCCAGGTCTGGAGCAGGGGCTCAGACATTCAGCCCAAGAGAGGCTGTAAGGACAGAGAGCTCCAAAGCCCTTCCCAAAGGACCTGACGTGATTTGAAACAGTACGGGGATGTTGAAGCCTGAAAGTGCCCTGGAGAGCAGTGGACATTCTGGTGGCAAGCAGCTAAGGCCGGCAGCGCCATTAGAGCAGGAAACTCAGCTGTAGGTCAGCAAGTTTACCAGAGATCTCGCTAAGGAAAGCCACAGCTGAGAACCCACCTGGGGAACAAACCTTAAAGCTCTGACCCCTTGGTAAAGAAGTCCTAATTTCACTGGCTCGCTTGGTGGAGCAGCGTGTGCCCCAGGGCACCGTTGGAAGTCATGGAGCAAACAGCTGGCGGTGAGTTGATTCTGACACTTCACTAAACCAACAGCTTGACAGAGATCAGGGAGAGAGACAGCCAGAACCCCCGCGGCCGGAGGGGACTGCACACCCCCAGGGCGGAGCGCTCCGGGGAGCTGCAGCAAAGGCTGCCACAGGAGAATGGGGCTCAGCAAAGTCCAGCCCGTCCTTGAATGATCAACGAGCAAGTGGTAGCGGGGAGCCCAGAGGAAGGAGAACCGCTTTCCGCCGTTGCCACCATGTCTCGCCTGCATTGTGTGGTTCTTAAGCTTCCAAGACCCGTGAGGAACCCAGAAAGAGAGAACCGTGCACAGGAAGAAAGCAGGCAGCAGGCAGTGCCTGGGAGAGGGCCCCATGTGGGGTTAACAGACAAAGGCTTCAGTAGCCACCCTAAATACGTTCAGAGGACTGAGGGAAGCCACAGCGAGAGACTTCCTGGAAGGCCTGAAGACAGTGTCTCCTTAACTGGAGAGTCAATGAACAGATAGAAATTGTTTGTTTGTTTGTCTGTTTTTGAGATGGGTTCTCGCTCTGTCGCCCAGGCTGGAGTGCATTGGCGCGATTTTGGCTCACTACAGCCTCCGCCTCCCAGGTACAAGCGATTCTCCTGCCTCAGCCTCCCGAGTAACTGGGATTACAGGTGTGCACCACCACATCTGGAATTTCTGTATTTTTAGTAGAGACAGGGTTTTACCATGTTGACCAGGCTGGTCTCGAACTCCTGACCTCAGGTGATCCACCCACCTCGGCCTCCCAAGTGCTGGGATTCCAGGCATGAGCCACCACGCCCAGCCCATATGTTCTTTTTAAAATTATCCTTTCTGTCATTTTAGGGGATTTAGGGCCTAAAGAGGTGGGAACTTTAGGGGCGATTACCTTCTTGCTGGGGTCTCACCGTGTGACTCACACACCCTGAGGTGCCCCCATATAAGGAGCAGCATAGCTTTTGCACACATGAACGTGGCGGCCTGTCCAACTCTGCCTTTCTCCCCCAGAGTGGCCCTGTCAGGCTTTTTGTGCCTTACAAAAGGCGCAAGAAGGAGAATGAGCTGCCCACAGCGCCCGTGAAGAAGGACTCTCCCAAGAATATCACCCTGCTTCCAGCCACCGCGGCCACCACCTGTGAGTTTGAGAACACACGGCTCTGGTTTACTGAGGCGGCCTAAGCGCTGTCCAGTGCTTCCCTGGGACCCGGGCACTGTTGGCCCTGTCCTGGGCTGTTTGCCAGTGTGAGGAGCGCCATGCCCAGTGCCCTGCACGTGATTGGGGACATTTCCTGACAAGTGTGTCGTAGGTGACTGGTTCTCAGGCCGCTGGGCAAGGCCTGCAGAGACGTCTGGGGGCTTGTCTGTGGCTGGGCTGGAGGGCAGCGTCAGGATCCCTGCTCACTGCTGCCCCAGCTTCCTCCCATCTCAGCCTCCCAAGTAGCTGGGACCACAGGCAGGTGCCACCATGCCCAGCTCATGTGTTTATTTTTTGTACAGACCAGATTTAAACAGGGAGAGGCAGTAATAAGAGAAAATGTCTTCGTCATGAGCCTTAGCTAATATAAGTCTGGACTTTTGCATTGATAGAGCAAGGTCTTTCTGAAACGCCCTGTCGGCTCCTTCCCGAGGCCTGGGTGGTAGGTGTGGGCACTGTTCCATGGCAGCGGAGTCTCCATCCATTGCTGGGATTTCTCTTGGGCCGAAGAGGCAGCCGTGCTGTAGGCCGCGGCCGCTTTTTACCTTCACCTTGGATGAAAGACTTTCTTGATTCAAACCACAACTATTTAAAAATCATTTAAAGTTTTATTTGATTCTGGCTGGCAGCACACTGCCATGGCTCACAATGTAAACATAACAATTGATGGTGGCCAGCTGCCATCCTGGCTTTCTTCTGTGGGGTGTTCTCCAAGGTCTGGGCTTTCTCCCACGTCCTTCACATGTGAGGGTATGGCGACCGCTGCCCGCGCTTCAGCCCAGGCCTCCACAATGATCGGCGCCCGTGGGTAGCACAGGACCTGTGTGCCATGGGCACCACTGTCTGGCCTGGCCACGTGAAATGTGCTTCTGCCTTTCCAGTCACCGTGACCCCCTCAGGACAAATCACAACCTCCGGGGCACTGACCTTTGACCGAGCATCCACCGTGGAGGCCACTGCTGTCATATCCGAGAGTCCGGCCCAGGGCGATGTCTTCACAGGAGCCACAGGTGAGCTGCTCCAGTGCCTACCTGACATCGTCAGGGCGCCATTTTCTGACATCACATCACCCAATTCTCACATCCTGAGTGGCCCTTGTCTGTGACATCACATCACCCAATTCTCACATCCTGAGTGGCCCTTGTCTGTGACATCACATCACCCAATTCTCACGTCCTCAGTGGCCCTTGACTGTGACATCACATCACCCAATTCTCACGTCCTCAGTGCGTCCTTGACTGTGACATCACATCACCCAATTCACACGTCCTCAGTGCGTCCTTGTCTGTGACATCACATCACCCAATTCACACGTCCTCAGTGCGTCCTTGACTGTGACATCACATCACCCAATTCTCACGTCCTCAGTGCGTCCTTGACTGTGACATCACATCACCCAATTCAACATGTCCTCAGTGCGTCCTTGGCTGTGACATCACATCACCAATACCACTTTGGACTGCGTCGGCTGCTGGGCACCTGAAGTGGGGCCTGGAACCAGGCGTTTGCTGTGGGGGCAGCATGTGAGCCACATCTGGTGGGTGATCCAGTGGGTGGTTCAGTGTGCGTGGGGTCAGCTTGTGGGAGTGGGTTACTTGTGAGAAACCCCAGAGCTGGCAAAGCTGAAAATACTCTCCATCTTCTGGCTCCTGTTTATTTTTGTTTTTTGGGATCGAGTCTTGCTTTTGTCACCCAGGTTGCAGTACAATGGTGCCATCTCGACTCACGGAACCTCCGCCTCCCGGGTTCAAGCAATTTTCCTGCCTCTGCCTCCCAAGCAGCTGGGATTACAGATGCATACCACCACGCCCCGCTGATTTTTTTTTTTTTTTTTTCCGAGACGGAGTTTCGCTCTTGTTACCCAGGCTGGAGTGCAATGGCGCGATCTCTGCTCACCGCAACCTCCGCCTCCTGGGCTCAGGCAATTCTCCTGCCTCAGCCTCCTGAGTAGCTGGGATTACAGGCACGCGCCACCATGCCCAGCTAATTTTTTTTTTGTATTTTTAGTAGAGACAGGGTTTCACCATGTTGACCAGGATGGTCTCGATCTCCTGACTTTGTGATCCACCCGTCTCGGCCTCCCAAAGTGCTGGGATTACAGGCTTGAGCCACCGCGCCCAGCCTAATTTTTGTATTTTTAGTAGAGATGGGGTTTCACCACGTTGGCCAGGCTGGTCTCACACTCCTGACCTCATGATCCGCCCGCCTCAGCCTCCCAAAGTGCTGGGATAACAGGAGTGAGCCACCGCGCCTGGCCTGGCCCCTGCTTTTGACCAGGGTTGTGCAACAGAAATGCATCCTAGCCAGATGCACACTGGAAAATATTCTAGTAGCCACATTGAGAAAAATCAAGGAAATAGCTGGAACTAATTTCCATAATATATTTTATTTCACCTGAATGTCACCAATCCTACCATGTCAGCACTTCAGGCTCACCACATTTCAGGGACTTGGTAGCCATGAGGGGCCACAAGCTACTCTTGTGTATTAAATGGCACAGCCATCGAGCGAGATATTTTGAGTCGGCGTGCAGACAACCACCCTGAGGCTGCTTGTTGCTTTTCCCACCAACAGTCCAAGAGGCCGGCGTGCAGCCACCATGCAGGGCCAGCCACCCCGAGCCTCACTACCCCGGCTATCAGGACAGCTGCCAGATTGCACCGTTTCCAGAGGCTGCATTGCCAACGTCACATCCCAAAATAGGTGGGTTTGAAAGAATTCACACATGTATAGGCTGTTGTCCTCAGAATTGTGTGAAAGAATTTCTAAGTGAAATTGGATTTGTTTTGGTTTTTGTTTGTTGTTGTTGATGCATTAGATCAGTGACCGGCAAAGTGTGGCCCACTGTGTATGTTTGTAAATAAAGTTTTATTGACACAGCCACATCCATTCACGTGTGTGCCGTGGAAGCTGCTTTTGGTACAACAGCAAGGCACTCTCCCAGCAACCAATTAGCCTGTGAAGCCTGAAGTTCCTACTGATGAACTTGCTGTCGTCTTCTCCGTGAGGGTAGACACTCCGCAGGTGGGAGTTGGTCTCTCCAGAGCTAGCATGGACATTTGGTATCTGGTGAAAGAATGAAAGACCAAGTTTGGTATCACATGCAGCCTAAATCTTTAAAATGACAGTACACTGTAAACATATTTTAACTTTGATTTTTCATTTAATCAATTGCACTTTTTTCTTTTTGAGACAGAGCCTCGTGCTGTTACCCAGGCTGGGGTGCAGTGGTGCGATCTCTGCCCACTGCAACTTCCGCCTCTTGGGTTCAAGCAGTCTTCTGCCTCAGCCTCCCAAGAAGCTAGGATTACAGGCACACACCACCACACCCAGCTAAATTTTACATATATATATATATATATTTTTTTTTTTTTTTTTTTTTGGTGAGATGGAGTTTTGCTCTTGTTACCCAGGCTGGAGTGCAATGGCGCGATCTCGGCTCACCACAACCTTCGCCTCCTGGGTTCAGGCAGTTCTCCTGCCTCAGCCTCCCGAGTAGCTGGGATTACAGGCACGCGCCACCATGCCCAGCTAATTTTTTGTATTTTTAGTAGAGACGGGGTTTCACCATGTTGACCAGGATGTTCTCAATCTCTTGACCTCGTGGTCCACCCGCCTCAACCTCCCAAAGTGCTGGGATTACAGGCTTGAGCCACCGTGCCCTGCTTAAATTTTTTTTTTTTTTTTTTTTTTTTGAGACAGAGTTTGGCTCTTGTTACACAGGCTGGAGTGCAATGGCGCGATCTCGGCTCACCGCAACCTCCGCCTCCTGGGTTCAGGCAATTCTCCTGCCTCAGCCTCCTTAGTAGCTGGGATTACAGGCATACGCCACCACGCCCAGCTAATTTTTGTATTTTTAGTAGAGACGGGGTTTCACCATGTTGACCAGGTTGGTCTTGATCTCTTGACCTTGTGATCCACCCGCCTCGGCCTCCCAAAGTGCTGGGATTACAGGCTTGAGCCACCGCGCCCGGCTAAATTTTATATTTTTTATAGAGATGGGGGTTTCACCATTTTGGCCAGACTGGTCTTGAACTCCTGACCTCAAGTGATCCACTCTCCTTGGCTTCCCTAAGTGCTGGGATTACAGGTGTGAGACACCTATTTAAACTCTTTCCACCTTTAAAGCTCATCTCGGGGCTGGGTGCGAAGGCTCACCCCTGTAATCCTAGCACTTGAGGAAGCCGAGGCCTGGAGTTTGAGACCAGCCTGGGCAACCTAAGGAGACCGCATCTCTATAGATTAAAAAAAGAAGTGTGGGGCAGATGTTGATGAACTGTTTATACAAAGAAATCGGCAAATGCTTCAAATGAGGGCTTTTTCTCCTGGAGGGCTGGGGGTTCCCATCGCCCACTCGCCCCAGGTGCGAGCTGTGCCTGAGGCTCCTGGATCTCTGTTCTCCGCTGCTCTTGGTACGCAGAAGCCAGGAGCGTGCTCACGCGCACATGTGCACAGTTGTGCTCTAGGTCTGTGTGTGTTGAAAGCCATGCCTTGCCCCAGTATCTCCAGTTTCAGCAGAACCTCAGCCTTTGTTCTGCTTCCTGTCCTTTCCCACTTTTTGGCTTTCTTCTCCAGTTGTAAGAAACCCGGCTGGACCTGGTGGCTCACGCCTGTAATCCCAGCACTTTGGGAGGCAGAGGCAGATGGATCACCTGAGGTTGGGAGTTCGAGACCAGCCTGACCAACGTGGAGAAACCCTGTTTCTGCTAAAAATACACAATTAGCTGGGCTTGGTGGCTCATGCCTGTAATTCCAGCTACGTGGGAGGCTGAGGCAAAAGTATTGCTTGAACTCAGGCAGGGGGTGAAGGTTTCAGTGAGCTGAGATCGCACCATTGCACTCCACCCTGGGCAACAAGAGCAAGACTCCATCTCAAAAAATAAAAAAAAAGGAAAGAAACCGAACTCCTATTATCTTTTTTTTTTTTTGAGACGGAGTTTCGCTCTTGTTACACAGGCTGGAGTGCAATGGCGCGATCTCGGCTCACCGCAACCTCCGCCTCCTGGGTTCAGGCAATTCTCCTGCCTCAGCCTCCTCAGTAGCTGGGATTACAGGCACGCGCCACCATGCCCAGCTAATTTTTTTTGTATTTTTAGTAGAGACGGGGTTTCACCATGTTGACCAGGTTGGTCTTGATCTCTCGACCTTGTTATCCGCCCGCCTCGGCCTCCCAAAGTGCTGGGATTACAGGCGTGAGCCACCGCGCCCGGCACTCCTATTACCTTTAATAAATCCCCCATGTGTGACTGCAGGCACCCACGAAGACTTTCTGGGTGAGCAGAACTGAAACCAGGAATTCTTTTGTCAGCTTTACTGTTTACGAGATTTAGCCTGGGGCCAGGCATGGTGGCTCACGCCTGTAATCCCAGCACTTTGGGAATCCAAGGCAGGTGGATCATCTGAGGACACGAGTTCGAGACCAGCCTGGTCAACATGGTGAAACTTGGTCTCTACTAAAAATACAAAAATTAGCTGGGCATGCCGATGAATGCCTGTAATCCTGGCTTTGTGGGGCTGAAACAGGAGAATTGCTTGAACCTAGGAGGGCAGTGAACCAAGATCACGCCACTGCACTCCAGCCTGGGCAACAGAACGAAACACCGTCTCAACAACAACAAAAAAAGATTTAGCCTGGGGCCAGTTCTTTCCGGTTATTGCCCTCAGGGCTGATTTTGTGAACATTTCCGGGTCCAGCAGGCACATTCGGATGATTTTTACAACGTGGAGCTGTATGGGTGGAGTGGGAAGGCATGGACGCCTCACTTCTGGTGCAAGCTGGGGGGATGTCAGGCAGTGATTTGTTGTCTGTTGGTCAGTTTTTTACCGTACTTCCCAACATTTGGTGAGAGTTTTCTTTTCTGTTTTTTATTTTTGAGTTGGAGTCTCACTCTGTCACCCAGGCTGGAGTGCAGTGGCTTGATCTCGGCTCACTGCAACCTCTGCCTCCTGGGTTCGAGTGATTATCATGCCCCAGGTAGCTAGGATTACAGATGCTTCCATGCCTGGCTAATTTTTTTATTTTTTTGGTAGAGAGAGGGTTTCCCAATGTTGATGAGGCTGGCCTCCAACTCCTGACCTCAAGTGATCTGCCCGCCTTAGCCTCCCAAAATGCTGGGATTATGGGTGTGAGCCACCACACCCGGCTTCTTTTCTTTTCTTTCTGAGACAGTGTCTCACTAGCTCACCAAGGCTGAAGGGCATTGGTACAATCACAGCTCGCTGTAGCCTTGACCACCTGGGCTCACGTGATCCTCTCACCTCAGCTTCCTGAGTAACTGGGATCACAGGTGAATGCCACCATGCCCAGCTAGTTGGTTTTGTTTTTCTTTTGTAGAGACAAGGTCTTGCTATGTTGCCGAGGCTGGTCTTGAACTCGTGGGCTCAAGTGATCCTCCTACCTCAGCCTCCCAAAATGTGGGGATTGCAATCATGAGCCATTGTGCCAGGTGATGAGAATTTTTAATGGAGACCATAAATAGGAAATGTATTAATTTCTTTGTTATTTTGCTTTGCAAATGCTCTAGTGTTGACATCCCTGCCTGCCCTGGCAGTCCCACCCCCGACTCCCACCAAAGCGTCACCTCCTGCCATGGTGAATGGGCTGGAGCTGTCGGAGCCTCGGAGCTGGTTGTACCTAGAAGAGATGGTCAACTCCTTGCTCAACACCGCACAGCAGCTAAAGACGGTGTTTGAACAAGCCAAACACGCCAGCACCTACCGAGAAGCTGCCGCAAACCAGGCCAAGATCCATGCTGACGCCGAACGGAAGGAGGTAACTTGGGGATAGTGGAAAGACATGATGTGTACTGAACCCCCGGCCGCCTGGCGCCTGCGGCACTGTGCAAGACCCGCCTTGGCTCACAAGGCCCCTGCCCCGACTTTCTGGAAAAGGGAGCTGTGGAAAATCATTTACACATGAAGCTTTTCCTACAGAAAAGTGACAGCTGTGATTGTTAAGGTAGTTCTGGTTTTTGTAAATATGGTTGGTTTGTTTCAGAAAGGGAAACAATTTATGCATATCAGCCATTATTTGTGAATATGTACTCACCTTTTCTTTTCTTTTTTTCTTTTTTTTTTTTTTTTTGAGTCTCGCTGTGTTGCCCAGGCTGGAGTGCAGTGGAGCGATCTCGGCCCATTGCAACCTCCGCCTCCTGGGTTGAAGCAATTCTCCTGCCTCAGCCTCCCAAGTAGCTGGGATTACAGGCGCACACCACCACACACAGCTAATTTTTGTATTTTTAGTAGAGATGGGGTTTTACCATGTCGACCAGAATGGTCTTGATCTCCTGACCTCATGATCTGCCCGCCTCGGCCTCCCAAAGTGCTGAGATTACAGGCGTGAGGCACTGTGCCTGGGCCTATGAATACTCACCTTTTATAGACATTATTCATACTTGAGGTTGTCTTCACGTACTGAAACCTGCCTGATATTTTATTAAGTTTGGAGAACATCGTCTGTTGAGTCTTTTTTTTCTTTTTTGCGACGGAGTTTCGCTCTTGTTACCCAGGCTGGAGTGCAATGGCGCGATCTCGGCTCACCGCAACCTCCGCCTCCTGGGTTCAGGCAATTCTCCTGCCTCAGCCTCCTGAGTAGCTGGGATGACAGGCACGCACCACCATGCCCAGCTAATTTTTAGTGTTTTTAGTAGAGACGGGGTTTCACCATGTTGACCAGGATGGTCTCGATCTCTTGACCTCGTGATCCACCTGCCTTGGCCTCCCAAAGTGCTGGGATTACAGGCGTGAGCCACTGTGCCCGGCCCCTGTTGAGTCTTTGTCGGCGACTGGCCGGGTAAATGCTCAGTCCCTTCCTGGTGCCGTGTTCCACCTGTCTGCTGTCACAGCGCCTGCCCAGCTTCCGGCACGCTCTTCAGAAGGTGGCTCCTGTGCCTGGTGGGAGGCTCACAGGTCGCCATACCCTCGTTTTCTGCAGCTTCTTCTTACTGCAGCAGAAGCAGAAGCTCACCTAGGCCCCTTTGGCTTCTTTTTGTGTGAAGTCTGTGCTTCATATGAACCCTTTACCTAAGCTGAAGCCTTTCAGGTCACATAAAGGTTGAGGTGGGTGACATGAAGATGGCAGAGAGAAATTCCTAGAGCCAGAGTAGGTTGTACGGAGGGTGGAGGCTTCTCAGCTTCTTCTCATAGTCCAGACCGAGCAGACAGGCACCGTGTGTCACCGGGTGCAGGGGTGAGAGGATGAGGGGGGAAGGCGTCTGTCTACTCAGCACAGCTGGGGAGCTCTGAAGGCCACAGGAGAGAACAGGGATGTGTTGTTCTGTAGCTGCTTTTTCGGGTATGGTACTGTGGACTTTGGTTTGTAAACAAAAGTCAAATTCACATTTTTCCCACAAAATCTGGATTAGAAATGTTTTTCCTCATTTCTTTCTGCTTTTCATTTTTTTTGGAGAGACAGACTCTCACTCTGTCACCCAGGCTAGAATGTAGTGGTGCAGTCTCAGCTCACTGCACCCAGGCCAGGATGCAGTGGTGCGATCTCAGCTCACTGTACCCAGGCCAGGATGCAGTGGTGCGATCTCAGCTCACTGTAACCTCCACCTCCCAGGCTCCAGCAATTCTTGTGCCTCAGCCTCCCACGTAGCTGGGCCTGCAGGCACCTACCACCATGCCTGGCTAATTTTTTGTATTTTTGGTAGAGATGAGGTTTCACCATGTTGCCCAGGCTGATCTTGAACTCCTGAGTACGGGTGATCCACCTGTCTCAGCTCCTTAAAGTGCTGGGCTTGCAGATATGGACCACTGCACCGGGCTTCTACTTCTTATAGAACTTTTATCTATTTATTTATCATTTATTTTTTATTTTTGCCTTTTTAGTAGTTGGTTTGTTTTACTTTATTTTTTGAGATGGAGTCTTGCTCTGTCGCCCAGGCTGGAGTCCAGTGGCACGATCTTAGCTCACTGCAACCTCTGCCTCAGCCTCCCAAGCGATTCTCCTGCTTCAGCTTCCCAAGTAGCTGGGACTACAGGCATCCGCTGCCACATCCAGCTAATTTTTGTATTTTTAATAGACACCAGGTGTCACCATGTTGGCCAGGCTGGTCTTGAACTCCTGACTTCAAGTGATCTGCCCACCTCAGCCTTCCAAAGTGCTGGGATTACAGGTATTTATTTATTTTTAAATTTGTTTTCGAGATGGAGTCTTGCTCTTGCTGAGGCTGGAGTGCAGTGGCACGATCTCAGCTTACCACAGCCTCTGCCTCCCGGGTTCAAATGATTCTCCTGTCTCAGCCTCCCGAGTAGCTGGGATTACAGGCACACACCACCACACCTGCCTAATTTTTTGTATTTTTAGTAGAGATGGGATTTCATCATGTTGGCCAGGCTGGTCTTGAACTCCTGACCTCAGGTGATCCACCTGCCTCAGCTTCCCAAAGTGCTAGGGTTACACTTTGGACCACCACATCCAGCCTATTTATTTATTTATTGGTTATTGGTTACTATTTTTTTGAGATGGATTCTCACTGTTGTCACTCAGACTGGAGTGCACTGATGCGATCTCAGCTCACTGCAGCCTCTGCCTCTCGGGTTCAAGTGATTCTCCTGCCTCAGCCTCCCGAGTAGCTGGGATGATAGGCACGCGCCACCATGCCCGGCTAATTTCTATACTTTTAGTAGAGACGGGCTTTTCGCCATGTTGGCCAGGCTGGTCTCGAACTCCTGGCCTCATGTGACCTGCCTACCTCGGCCTCCCAATGTGCTGGGGTTATAGGCACGAGCCACTGCGCCCAGCCTGTTTATTTTTTAGTTTTCACATTTTCTGTCGTTGAGTGCGCATCAGGTACTTGTTATTAATTCTCCTGGATAAGCACCTAGAGAACAGTTGCTCTCTTTTCAGGCCGTAGTCAGTGGCTAGGAGTTGTCCACGGGGGTTGTTGTGGTCTCCCCCAGACCGGTGGTGGTGATCGCCCAGACGCCTTCCGTGGGAGGAATGCCTGGTCTTTAGGTGTGCCCCAGCTCCACACAGCAGCAGCACCACTGAAGGGCTGCTGCGGTGATGGCGGCCACGCTGCAGCACCCCCCTGGCTGGGGGAGCCTCACCACCATGGCGGAAGGCAAAGCGGGAGGAAAGGCACGTCTTAATGGCCACAGGCAAGCAGAAGAGCTTTTTAGTTCCTTAATTTTTTAAATGACTTATCAGTATGTGATTAGGTTTTTTTTTTGAGACGGAGTCTCACTCTGTCACCCTAGCTGGAGTGCAGTGGCATGATGTTGGCTCACCGCAACCTCTGCCTCCCGGGTTCAAGCAATTCTTCCTCAGTCTCCTGAGTAGCAGGGATTACAGGCACGCACCACCACGCACGACTAATTTTTGTATTTTTTTTTAGTAGAGCCGGGGTTTCACCATGTTGTTTAGGCTGGTCTTGAATCCTGGACGTCGTGATCTGCTCTCCTCAGCCTCCCAGAGTGATGGGATTACAGGCATGAGCCACACGGCCTTTTTTTTTTTTTTTAAAGAGAGAAGGTCTCACTCTGTTGCCTAGGCTCATGGCTCACTGTAGCCTCAAACTCCTGAGAATACAGGTGCATGCCACCATGCCTGGCTAATTTATTTTTTATTTTTTATGGAGACCAGATCTTGCCATGTTGCCCAAGCTGGTCTCAAACTCCTGGGCTCAAGAGATCCACTTCAGCCTCCCAAAGTGCTGGGATTACAGGCATGAGCCTCTGGAGCCCACCTTAATTTTCTTGCAAGGAAGAAAAGTGTTTCTACTCCTGAAGACAAAGATAATTTTAAAATGCTTCCTTACTGGGCACAGTGGCTCATGCCTGTAATTCCAGGCTTTAAGAGTCTGAGCAGTGAAGATCACTTGAGCACGGGAGTTCAAGACAAGTTTGGACAACTTGGTGAAACCCCATCTCTACAAAAAAAATACAAAAATTAGGCCAGGTGTGGTGGCTCACGCCTGTAATCCCAGCACGTTGGGAGGCCAAGGCGGGTGGATCATGAGGTCAAGAGATCAAGACCATCCTGGTCAACATGGTGAAATCCTGTCTCTGCTAAAAATACAAAATTAGCTGGATGCAGTGACACATGCCTGTAGTCCTGGCTACTTGGGAGGCTGAAGCAGGAGAATCACTTGAATCTGGGAGGTGGAGGTTGCAGTGACCTGAGATCGCACCACTGCATTCCAGCCTGATGACAGAGCAAGACTCTGTCAAAAAAACAAAAAGTAGCCAGGCATGGTGATGTGTGCTGGAGAGGCTGAAATCTGAGGATGGCTTGAACCCAGGAGGTTGATGCTGCAGTGAGCTGTGATCACACCACTGCACTGCAGCCTGGGCAACAGAGTGGGACCTTGTCTCAAAAAAAAAAAAAAAAAAAAAAAAGAAAGAAAAAGATATGTCTATATTTGAGATGGTCTTGCTCTGTCACTCAGGTTAGAGTGCAGTGGTGTGATCTCGGCTCACTTGTAACCTCCACCTCCCGGGTTGAAGTGATTCTTGTGCCTCAGTTTCCCAAGTAGCTGGGATTACAGGTGTGTGCGATCATTCCCATCTATTTTTTGATGTTTTAGGAGAGAAGGGGTTGTGCCATGTTGGCCAGGCTGGTCTCAAATTCCTGGCCTCAAGTGACCCACCCACCTTGGCCTCTGAAAGTGCTGGGATTGCAGACCTGAGCCACCACCACACCTGGCCAGAAAAATACTTTTTTTTTTTTTTTTTTTTTGAGGCGGAGTTTCACTCTTGTTACCCAGGCTGGAGTACAATGGCGCGATCTCGGCTCACCGCAACCTCCGCCTCCTGGGCTCAGGCAATTCTCCTGCCTCAGCCTCCTGAGTAGCTGGGATTACAGGCATGCGCCACCACGCCCAGCTAGTTTTTTGTATTTTTAGTAGAGACGGGGTTTCACCATGTTGACCAGGATGGTCTCGATCTCTCGACCTCGTGATCCACCCGCCTCGGCCTCCCAAAGTGCTGGGATTACAGGCTTGAGCCACCGCGCCCGGCCTAGAAAAATACTTTAAAAAAAAAATATACTTCCAAACAAACAGCTACTTGATGCTGAAATTTATAGAGGACAAGAAAGCTTAAAGGCAAAACAAAATCTATAACCCTATACCAAAGCTAACGACTGTGAACAATCGCTGTGTACCCTTTTGGTCTTTTTTGGCAATTGAGGCAACTTGTATGTACAGCAAAGTGCCTCAGCCATCAAATGTGGTGAGTTTTGATACACGCATAAACCCAGTCATGAGAACACTTCAGGCCCTGGGAAGTGCCCCTCATGTCCCCTGCCCCATGGACAGCCACAGCTCTGATTTCTTTGTTTCTTTTCTCTCTCTCTCTTTTTTTTTGTTTTTTTTGAGATAGCATCTCACTCTGTCACCCAGGCTGAAGTGTAGTGGTATGATCTCGGCTCACTGCAACCTTGCGCCACCACGCCTGGTTTATTTTTATATTTTTTTGTACAGATGGGGTTTCTTTTTTTTGAGATGGGGTCTCATTCTGTTGCCAGGCTGGAGTGCAGTGACGTGATCTCGGCTCACTGCAACCTCTGCCTCCCTGGTTCAAGCAGTTCTCCTGGTTCAAGCGATTCTCCTGCCTCAGCCTCCTGAGTACCTGGGATTGCAGTCACGTGCCATCATGCCCAGCTGATTTTTGTGTTTTTAGTAGACTCGGGGTTTCCCCATGTTGGCCAGGATATTCTCAAACTCCTGACCACGTGATCTGCCCACCTCAGCCTCCCAGTGTGCTGGGAGTACTGGGATTACAGGCATGAGCCACTGTACTGGCCTTTTTTTTTTTTTTTTTTTGAGATGAAATCTTGCTCTGTCACCCAGGCTGGAGTGCAGTGGTGCCATCTCGGCTCACTGCAACCTCTGCCTCCTGGGTTCAAGTGATTCTTCTGCTTCAGCTTCCCGAGTAGCTGGGATTACAGGCACAAGCCACCACACCCAGCTAATTTTTTGTAGTTTTAACAGATACCGGGTTTCACCATGTTGGTCAGGCTGGTCTCGATCCCCTAACCTCAAGTGATCCACTTGCCTGGGCCTCCCAAAGTGCTGGGATTACAAGTGTGAGTCACCACACTTGGCCCTCAGGATCTATTTCTTTTGGCTACTTTTTCTCTTCATGTCCAGTACTTCCTGATGGTCTGTTAGAATTTTAGTTTATATGCTGTTTATATGGTAGAGGTTTTATTTTTTTTCAGAGTTTCGCTCTTGTCTCCCAGGCTGGAGTGCAGGATCTTGGCTCACTGCAACCTCTGCCTCTCGGGTTCAAGCGATTCTCCTGCTTCAGCCTCCCAGGCAGCTGGGATTACAGGAGCCCACCACCACGCCTGGCTCATTTTTGTATTTTTAGTAGAGATGGGGTTTACCTGTGTTGGCTAGGCTGGTCTTGAACTCTTGACCTCGTGATCTGCCCGCCTCGGCCTCCTAAAGTGCTGGGATTACAGGCCTGAGCCACCGCGCCCGGCCAATACAGGGTAGTTTATATGCTGGAGACTCTGAGTTTTTTTGGCTTCTGTTATCTTCCCTTGAAAAGTGTTGGACTTTGCTCTCCCAGGCCCAGCTCTCACTGATGACCCTGAAGAGGCTCCGTGTTTGTGCTGGTCGGGCAGGTCTCGGGCTTTTCCCTCCATCTGACTCATCCTTAGTCTTGGATCTGCCACGGTGTGGCTTTTCTGGATTTTCCTGGGAGGCCCGTTATACTGTTTACGTCTCTATCTTGTGACAGTTCAAGCTCCAGACTCTTGGGTGGTAAGTGGCCGCTGCGGTCTCTGCTCAGCGCTCCTGGTCTTCCAGCGTCCACGGCGGCTGGGCCCCGGTGTCTCCCCGTACGCTGCGTCAGCCGCTCAGCTCAGACAAGGGCATGGGGAGCGTTTCTGTGCTGAGGGGGTGTCCTCGCTCTGCCCCTCCTTTTAGGTTTCTCCCTTCATTTTCCAGCCACTTCATCAGCTCCAGCCTGGGGGACTGCAGCCTGTGACTGGTGTGGCACCCACGCCTGGTGGCCTGGGGCAGCCTCCGGGAGAAGCCATCCCGGCTCCGTCTCCTGCTGCGTCATTGGCGGCCACCCACCCCCACCCATTCAGCAGCCAGGACGCCTGATACTGCTGGGTCAGCTGGGTCCCATCCTCAAAGGCTGGGCTTTGAATTTTATTTGTGATTTTATATATTTCTAAGAAAGAAACGTGGCATGAAATCCCTTTATTCTTAAAATCCTGTTTGGTGGAAGAAGGCTCAGCCTTTTAAAAGGGTAGAAAGAGCCGCCCCTCCCTGCACTGAGAGCGGCTGTTGAGTGAAGATCCAGTGCTTCGGAAACGGTGAGCAGGTGTTAGAGGCGGTGTGTGCCTTTCTCTCAGGCTGCGCAGAGGACGTGTCGTTCGTTCAGTCGTTAGTTCAACAGCAGGGCCAGGACTGAGAGGCCCCGAGCGCGACTCCCCGTCCTCCTCTCAGTGTGCGTAGCTGGGCCAGGACTGAGAGGCCCCGAGCGCGACTCCCCGTCCTCCTCCTCTCAGGGCTGTGACTTGGGGTGGATGCTGCTTCACACACCTGCCAGGTGTCCTAGATACACTGAGTTTCATTATCTTCCTTCTTTTTTTTCTCGTTGCTACAAAAGTGAACCTGTATGTATTATGGTAGAAAACCTGAAATTCTAAACTTTATTTGAAATAGGGAAAAATTTCTGATAAGGCTAAAGTATAAAGAAAAAGATGTAAATGTTTACAGCTGAGCTATAGCATATATACTTCAGCGTCTAGGACTTATTTAAGCTCTGTTTTTCTAAGGCCAGTGGCAGACATTTTTGATTTTGTCCATTTTCTTGAGACGTCTTCAGTAAATGAACTCAAAACTTCGGGAATCCATGCTAGCGACAGGACCACAGTACTTCCTGTGATGTGGCCTTCTCCTGGAGTCCCGCAGAGAGGGCCTTAGCAAGAGAAACCACCCAGGAGCTGGAGGAGGAGACGGTAGACGCCTGGTACTTGCCCCCAGAGGCAATCCTTTTGTTTCGTTTTGAAGAATCTTGCTCTGTCACCCAGGCGGGAGTGCAGTGGTGTGATCTCAGCTCCCTACAACCTCCACCTCCTGGGTTCAAGTGATTCTTCTGTCTCAGCCTCCTGCGTATCTGGAATTACAGGCATGTATCGCAATGCCCGGCTAATTTTGTATTTTTAGTAGACATGGGATTTCACTGTATTAGCCAGGCTGGTCTTGAACTCCTGGCCTCAGGTGAGCTGCCCTCCTTGGCCTCCCAAAGTGCTAAGATTACAGGCATGAGCCACCGCGCCTGGCCTCATAATGTTTTAAGTTTACACATTTGTAGGCCGGGCGCGGTGGCTCAAGCTTGTAATCCCAGCACTTTGGGAGGCCGAGGCGGGTGGATCACGAGGTCGAGAGATCGAGACCATCCTGGTCAACATGGTAAAACCCCGTCTCTACTAAAAATACAAAAAATTAGCTGGGCATGGTGGCACGTGCCTGTAATCCCAGCTACTCAGGAGGCTGAGGCAGGAGAATTGCCTGAACCCAGGAGGCGGAGGTTGCGGTGAGCCGAGATCGCGCCATTGCACTCCAGCCTGGGTAACAAGAGCGAAAACTCTGTCTCAAAAAAAAAAAAAAAAAAGTTTACGCATTTGTGTTGGGCCTCATGCAGAGCTATCCTGGGCTGCATGTGGCCACAGGCCTGGGGTTGGACAGGCTTGTTTTGTGCCATTGAATTGTTATTTGTAACTAGTGCTGGAAAGTCAGGGTTCGACGGGCAGACACGGCTGTGTCTGAATGGAAAGGTCCACGTGTGGGAACGGGGAAGCCTCACCCATGAGCACCCATGACAGCGCCAGAGCTTCCAGCAGTGGGAGGGCAGGCCTGAGACTGCCTGCTTTGATGTTTTGTCTGGAAGGTTTATTTTGTGGGTTTTTTTTTTTTTTTTTTGAGACAGAGTCTCGCTCTGTTACCCAGGCTGGAGTGCAGTGGTGCTGGCTCATTGCAACCTCCGCCTCCCAGGTTGAAGCAATTCTCCTGCCTCAGCCTCCCGAGTAGCTGGGATTACAGGCACTTGCCACCACGCCTGGCTAATTTTTTGTGTTTTTAGTAGAGACAGTTTCATCACGTTGGCCAGGCTGGTCTCGAACTCCTGACCTCAGGTGATCTGCCTGCCTCAGCCTCCTGTGCCTGGCCTTATATCTGGAATTTCAAAAAAATCAAATGAAGCCCAGCTGAAGCCATTCTGGGGCTGGTTGCTAGTTTTAACCACAGGAAATGTGCGTTCATGTGCATGTAATGAGCTCTGCGGAGATTCCACACGGCAGAAGAGCAGATGCCCGTGGCTGCCAGGGCACAGTGTCCAGCAGGAGCCGGCCGAGTCGCCGCAGGCCTTGGACTCACTGCCGTGGCCCTGCTTTGTTGTTGACCATGCTGCCCTGCGCGCTAACCCCGTCCCCCAGCCTCTCTCTCAGGCTTTCTCCAGTCTCCCTAGCTTCCTTTTCAAGTGTTAGATATAGCATAGCACAGAGATGTGTGAAAGGGAGAGGAATACATAAGTTGTAAAGTCATAACAATGTCACCGACTCCTAGAGAGCTCAGAAACAGGTCTGTGCTGTGCCTGGACAGTGCCTCCGTGCCTGGGGATTTGGAGGGCTGGAGCCAGGCGCTGGAGCAGCTGCTTCCCCGTGGGGCCCCTCCTAACACCGTGAGGCTGTAGGTACCGGGAGCAGTGCCCAGAGTGGCTTGTGTCTCGGTGACATTGCCTTGAAGCTCAGGCGTGGGGGTTTTTAAGTGAGGGCGTTTTCCTGCCTTGTTCTCTGGTGTCAGCCTAACGTTCACATAGCCAGATGGGCGGGGCCAGACCAGAGCCAGGTGAGTCGCCTGTTCGGCATGGGAAGTCAGATTCCAAAGCCAGGCTGACGCCCTGCCATGGCCGAGTGAGCGAGGGTTGCTGGTGTCTTTGGGATACTCGGGAGCAGCCTGCCATCCCCACGTCCCCAGGAGCTCTTCATAGCACCCCCACCGGCAGTCTCGGCCATGGAGTCTCCCCAGGGAGCCAGGGGGTGTGTTGGGGGGGACAAGAGGGGTGGCCAGGTGCCCAGGAGGGGGTAGGTGGCACTGGCGGGACAGGCTGGGAAGGCATGGAGGTAGCTCTGCAGTCCCACCTCAGCCAGACCCTGCCTGGCCAGTGGGAAGAGGTGTTTGGGCTTTCGGGGGCGGGAGCAGGGCTGGGCTGTAGATTTGGTTTTGCCCAGTGCTTCCTCAGAGATCTGTTTCGTGGTCTTTTCATAGACACAGCAAACTCTGTCCCAGCTCAGAAAGATGCTATTAGACTAATCCTTTGATCTCCTTAGGCGTGCGGCTTGGCTTTCAGATAAACCTGCTTGATTTTTGGAGTTTTCTCTTATTTCAGTTTCTTCCTCCAGGGAGAATAATCCAGTCTAATTTGCATTGCTCTTTTAGCTGAGCTGCCGTGCTCTCTCGGGATACAGTCATGGGGACCCCTCTGCCCCATAGTGGGATTGGCGAAGCCCCATGGTCCTGGGACAGACCCCGAGGATGCAGCAGCAGCCCCCTGGGCCCCACTGTCCAGCCCCCGCTGGTCCTGCGCACCCCAAGTTGGGGGCTGTATTTCAGCCTTCATGCCTGGGGACCCTGGGCTCTCCCAGTTCTGGTTCACGGCTACTGGCTCCAGCAGCTTCTCCGGAAGCCCCGTCCAGCTCTGCTTCCTGCTCAGTCTCCCCTCTCCCCGTCTGCCTCTCCAGAGGAGGCCAGGCCTGTGGAATCAGGCAGCTGCTTCACCTGAACTCACTGTGTACCGGAAAAGGAGCCTCTGGACTAGACCCAGGCGTGGATCTGGAAGGGCGCTTGGGCTTCTCCCAGTGCCTCTGAACCCCAGGCCATTGCCTGCCACTCACCCAGCCCCTAGGCAGGCAGGCAGCCCTGTGCACAGAGGGCCTGTGCCCACAGTCGGCTCGGGGGTGATGGTGACGTGGACTCGCCCACAGTCGGCTCGGGGGTGATGGTGACGTGGAGTCACCCACAGTTGGCTCGGGGGAGGCCCACAGTCAGCTCAGGGGTGATGGTGACGTGGAGTCACCCACAGTCGGCTCGGGGGTGATGGTGACGTGGAGTCACCCACAGTCAGCTCGGGGGTGATGGTGACGTGGAGTCACCCACAGTCAGCTCGGGGGTGATGGTGGCGTGGACTCGCCCACAGTCAGCTCAGGGGTGATGGTGACATGGACTCGCCCACAGTCGGCTTGGGGGTGATGGTGACGTGGACTTGCCACAGTCGGCTCGGGGGTGATGGTGACGTGGACTTGCCCACAGTCGGCTCAGGGGTTATGGTGGCGTGGACTCGCCCACAGTCGGCTCGGGGGTGATGGTGATGTGGACTCGCCACAGTCAGCTCGGGGGTGATGGTGATGTGGACTCGCCACAGTCGGCTCGAGGGTGATGGTGACGTGGACTTGCCCACAGTCGGCTCGGGGGTGATGGTGATGTGGACTCGCCACAGTCGGCTCGGGGGTGATGGTGACGTGGACTCGCCCACAGTCGGCTCGGGGGTGATGGTGACGTGGACTCGCCACAGTCGGCTCGGGGGTGATGGTGACGTGGACTCGCCCACAGTCGGCTCGGGGGTGATGGTGACGTGGACTCGCCCACAGTCGGCTCGGGGGTGATGGTGATGTGGACTCGCCACAGTCGGCTCGGGGGTGATGGTGACGTGGACTCGCCCACAGTCGGCTCTGGGTGATGGTGATGTGGACTCGCCCACAGTTGGCTCAGGGGTGATGGTGACGTGGACTCGCCCACAGTCGGCTCGGGGGTGATGGGGACGTGGACTTGGCTCCATCGAGGCCCCGTCAGCGCTCACATGCTCTGAGAGTAAGTCATAACGAAAGCACTCCCTGGCTGGGCGCGGTGGCTCACACCTGTAGTCTCAGCATTTTGGGAGGCTGAGGTGGGTGGATTATGAGATCAAGAGATCGAGACCATCCTGGCCAACATGGTGGAACCCCATCTCTACTAAAAATTCAAAAATTAGCTGGGCATGGTGGTGAGCACCTGTAATCCCAGCTACTCGGGAGGCTGAGGCAGAGAATTACTTAAACCCAGGAGGCAGATGTTGCAGTGAGCCGAGATCACGCCACCGCACTCCAGCCTGGCGACAGAGCAAGACTCCGTCTCAAAAAAAAAAAAAGCAGGCACTCCCTGTGAGATGCGTGATCCTGCATGCTGTGCTGTCATACCTGGCACCTGCCGACGGCTGCCAAGGCATGCCCAGACAGGGGCGTCTGCTGCTTCAGTCGCAACACCAGGGCCACGGGATTTCAGCACACAGGAAGTGGACTGAGGACTGGAAATGACGACCGGAGCCAGCGCAGACCCAGGAAGACCTGGGGTTATTGGCCGGTGGAAAACTCACGCTGCTCACTGTCAGCAAAGTGGCCAGCCAGTTGCTGGTCCTCACTGTTACTCTGCAGTGCCCGGTTCAGTCACGGCGTGCCTTCAAGAGCCCCTTGCACAGCGCCTGGGCGAGACGGGGCGGGCCCCCGTGTGTCCCTCGCTGCCGGGAGGGCGTGTGCGGCACAGTTGGGACCGTTGACCGGCGGTTTCTGGACACTTCTGTCTGTTCCTGTGGCCACTCTCAGCAGTGCGGGCACTGTTTGTGTCTGCAGCGTGGTCAAGTGTGAGTGTCCCACAAGCACACAAGTGCGCACAACCGATGTGCTCTTAACAGACGACACAGGCTCGGGCTCTGGGGCCCACCTTGGCCTCACGGCTGGAAGACCTGCTGCTGGCATGGCGCGGGACCAGGTGCAGGTTCAGAGGGAGTGGAGCCAGGTGGGTGCTTTGGGGGTTCCTGAGGGGGTAGTGGGACCAGCTGGGCTCCTTGGGCGTTCCTGACGAGGAGCAAGGCCAGGCAGGTGCTTTGGGGGTTCCTGAGGCAGGAGTGAGGCCAGGCAGGTGCTTTGGGCATTCCCAAGGCCTGAAAATGAAGCCCCACGCGGGGTGGATGCGGGGTAGTCTAAGGTGTCTTTTGGCTGTTGTAAAATTGTGGAATTCAGACATCAGAGGCAAAGGGGCAATTCCTTCTCAAAGATGACGTTTTCCTGGACACCAGGCTACCTCCAGCCACAGCCTCGGCTCCATCCTGGGTATATCTAGGTTTCCCTTCTCTTTGTTTAATTGTTTAAGATATGGTCTCCCTGTATCCCCGGGCTGGAGTGCAGTGGTGCGATCTCGGCTCACCGCAACCTCCATGCCCCAGGCTCAAGCAGTCCTCCCATCTCAGCGTCTCTAGTAGCTGAGACGCACATGCCCCCATGCCCAGCTAATATTTGTGTTTTTGTAGAGACAGGGTCTTGCCATGTCACGCAGACTGGCCTTAAACTCTGGGCTCAAGTGGTCCTCCTGCCTCAGCCTCCCAAAGTGCTGGGGTTACAGTGTGAGCCACCACACCTGGCTGGTATCTAGGTTTTCAAGTTATTGACTCCATTTTATTTGCAGAAATAATAATGAATACATTATTAATGCATTCTTTGATAGTAAAAAAATTAATAGGCACTTTATAAGTGATCTCATGGTCTTACTCTTGGTTGGCCGTTTCTGAAGGAGTGGCTTTGTTAGTTGTCTGTAATTTGTCTAATGTAAAAATCAGTCATCATGAAACCAGCTCTTGTGATTCACAGGCTTGTTTTCCACCTGGACCAGAGTACACCAGCTATTGTGTTGCTAAGTGTGTGTTCCCATCAGGCCGGGAACCCCTTCGGAGTCTCTGCTGAGGGCCGCCCCGCTGCTTGGGCAGGACTCCCTGCAGGGTGCTCCTCTGCCCGCCTGTGGCCCAGAGAACTCTGAATGCCAGTGGCAATACTAGCTGCTCTGGCAGCATGAGCTGCTCAGGTGCCCAGGGAGGCCTGGAACCCCTGTGCCAAGAGCCGCCCGGGGACTGCTGCCCTCCACGCCATCTGCAGTCCTGTGATTCCTGACAGTTTCCTGTCGGCACAGAATGGGACTCGCCGACGTCCTTGGCGGCAGAAATGCGCAGTGACTTGTCCTAACCTTCTGCAACACACACTCACTTCTTCTGTGGTCATGCATTATTTTTTTTTTTGAGACGGAGTTTTGCTCTTGTTGCCCAGGCCCGAGTGCAGCGCATGATCTCGGCTCACCGCAACCTCCGCCTCTCGGGTTCAAGCGATTCTCCTGCCTCAGCCTCCTGAGTAGCTGGAATTACAGGCCTGTGCTACAACGCCCGGCTAATTTTTGTGTTTTTAGTAGAGATGGGGTTTCTGCACGTTGGTCAGGCTGGTCTCGAACTCCCAAACTCAGGTGATCTGCCTGCCTTGGCCTCCCAAGTGCTGAGATTAAATAAATGTGTTTCGGGATAATTTCAGTTTAGAGAAAAGTTGCAAAGTGAGCACTGAGGGCCCCTCCTGCTGCTCCGCCGCCTCCCTTCTGTGGCTTCTGAGTCCACAGGGCACTTGGCCGTAGCTGAGAAGCCAGTGCTGGTGTCACCGTGAACTCCAGACTTTGACTCTCACTAGCAACATCCCGCTTCTGCTCCAGGCCCATCCCCGCCGCCCACGGCTCCCGCACACCATCTGCCCAGCACCCTCAGTCTGTGACGGCCTCTTGGTCAGTCCTCGTTTTCCGTGCCCTGTGGTTCTGAGGTGGGCAGGTGCCTCCATCCAGGCTTGTCTGGTGCTTTCTCATGGGGGCGGATGGCAGGTTTCGTGGGGGAGTGGGGGGTGCGTCGCCTGTCTCTGACCACACTATGGGCGTCCCTGACAGCCCAGTGACGTTGCAGACGGCTCTGACCTTCCCAGCAGGGGCTGCTGCTTGGTGACGAGACTGCTTCTCCTCTTCCACATGTAGTCAGGGAGCACGTTCACGGCCCGGCGTCCTCCTAGACAGGGGAGGATCCAGAATAGCGGGGACTTCTGTTTATTTATTTGATCATTTGTTTGTATCAGGATGGGCTTATTTTACATATGTTTTAAATTCTGAGCTAGAACACAACCCTACTTTGTTTTGTGAATCACACTGTCCATCCTCGGCCCTGGGGGCTCCTGCAGTCGGCTGCTGTGTCCCCTGATGCGTCAATAGGCTTTTCATCTGGGGCAAGTTGTGGCTTCGTGGCACGGCAGGGTACTCCAGGCGCCTCCTGTGTTCCCTGCCCCGGCCTAGGAATCAGCCCCTCCTCCACGGAGCCCCGAGTCCTTTTATGGGAGAGGCAGAGAGTGAGCCCTGGGTGCCGGGTGGGCCCGGTGCTGCTGGGATGTGTCGCTCAGAGGCACTCAGCTGCAGAGCAGGGACACGGGCATCACCTGTGTATGTGGACATCTCGCCCCGTTTCTGTATCTGTGTGTGAAGAGAACATGAGTTCATGCTTCACTAATTCAGACTCACATGCTCCTTGCTAAAAAAATATTTTTTTAGTTAAAAAAACAAAAAGGTTTTGCAAAGGGCGTACTACTGCAAAAGGCCCAGGGGGTTGAAAGTCCTGGCTGGAGCCAAAGAGGTGCCCAGGAGGCAGGTCCAGGCTGCACCGGGACGGGCTTTCCGTAGCTGGGTGTGGTGGTGCATGCCTGTAATCTCAGCTACTCGGGAGGCTGAGGCAGGAGAATCGCTTGAACCAGGGAGTCAGGTTGTGGTGAGCTGAGGTCACACCACTCCACTCCAGCCTGGGTGACCAGAGAGAGACTCTGTCTCAAAAAAAAGAAAAACATTTTGTCATTTAAAGTAGAGGCACAGTCTGGGCACGGTGGCTCAGGCCTGTAATCCCAGCACTTTGGGAGGCCAACTCAGGTGGATCATTTGAGGTCAGGAGTTCGAGGCCAGCCTGACCAATATGGTGAAACCCCATCTCTACTGAAAATACCAAAAAATTAGCTGGTTATGCTGGTGCACGCCTATAGTCCCAGCTACTGGGGAGGCTGAGGCGCGAGAATCACTTGAACTCAAGAGGTGGAGGTTGCAGTGACCTGAGATCGCACCACTGCACTCCAGCCTGGGTGACCAGAAAGAGACTTTGTCTCAAAAAATACCGAAGTAGAGGCAGGGGGCAACCTAAGTTAGTTAGCAGAAACTCCTCCTAATGCTCCTGTTTTCTGAAGCACGTGGCTGAATTGTTGGAGCTGTGAATGTCGTACAGCTGGAGAAATGTGGAAGATGACCCTTGCGAGGACGGCAGGCCACATCAGAACAGTCTCGGAGCAGGTCCTACCCACACGTGCGCAGGGAGCGTGTGGCCCTGCTGGAGTTGCTTCCTGTGCGGCTCACCCACACACTGGCCCCAGCCCTTCCCGCAGTGCCTGCGATGATCCGGGCACGTTCCGGGCGTGTGGGTCTCAGCGCCAGGGGCTCTCCCTAGGCCCGGTGGTTCCTCTGTCTCGGAGAGCACCCCGGTCCATCATGTGGCAAACATTAATTATTGACAGCATATTGACCTGTGTGCTGATTACAAAGAAAAACCTCAGGGCCGGGCGCGGTGGCTCACGCCTGTAATCTCAGCACTTTGGGAGACCAAGGCGGGTGGATCACAAGGTGAAGAGATCAAGACCATCCTGGCCGACTTGGTGAAACCCCGTCTCTACTAAAAATACAAAAAATTAGCCGGGTGTGGTGGTGCACCCTGTAGTCCCAGCTACTCGGGAGGCTGAGGCAGGAGAATCGCTTGAGCCCCAGAGGTGGAGGTTGTAGTGGGCTGAGATCGCGCCACTGCCCTCCAGCCTGGGCGAGAAGAGGGAAACTCCATCTCAAAAAACAAAACAAAAACAGAGCTGGATTGAAATTTACATATGTAATATTTACGTATGCAAATGTTTTCCTGCATGTGTGATATTTTTTGTTACATCCCTAACACAAAACAACTGGTTTGCAGAGTCGTACCCTGGTTTGTTGTTTGCCTTTTTTTTTTTTTTTTTTTTTTTTTTTGATATGGAGCCTCGCTCTGTCGCTCCAGCGTCAAACCAGAAAACGGAAGTTGTAGTGAGCCAGGATCGCACCATTGCACTCGAGCCTGGCGATAGAGCGAGACTCCGTCGCAAAAACAAAACAAAACAAAACAAAACAAAAAAACTCCAAAAACGTAATTTAAGGAGAAAGTACACAAACGCTGCTGTCATCTTTTCAATCAACCACAGAAACCGGCTGGGTGTGGGGCGGGGGTGGGGTGTCGGCTGTGGTGCCACGGGGGCAGTTTGGGACACGTGGCTGCCACGGTATGCCCAGGCTGATGCCCCCAGCCTGCTCGGGGTGTTGGTAGTGGTGGACTCCTGAGTTTGATTTTTCTGTGCTGGCCGGGCTGGAGTGAAGCTCCTTGGAGTTTGGAGAAAGATTTCCATGCTGATTTTCCTTTTGTTTTGAGACAGAGTCTCCCTCTGTCGCCCAGGCTGGAGTGCGGTGGTGCGATCTTGGCTCCCTGAAACCTCTGCCTCCAGGTGTGAGCGATTCTTCTGCCTCAGCCTCTCGAGTAGCTGGGATGCCAGGCGCACACTGCCATGCCCGGCTAATTATCCTAATTTTAGTAGAGATGAGGTTTCGAGATGTTGTCCAGGCTGGTCTCTGGCTCCTGACCTCAGGTGATCTGCCCATGTCAGCCTCCCACGGTGCTGGGATTACAGGAGTGAGCCACCACGCCCGGGCCATGCTGATTTTCCCATGCATGAATGTAAGGGGCAAACTGCACTTAGGCCAGAAAGAGCTGATTCTGGAGGTGACAAGAACGTTCTGAGCAGCACTGGGGTGGGGTGCAGTCCGAGTCTGGTGGGGAGACCTCGGGCCGCCGGCCTGCACCTGCCTCTGTTCCCGGCATCTTGGGCTCTCCATGGCCACGTCACTGACCAGCCTCCTGTGTCCTTGCAGCAATCCTGTGTTAACTGCGGCCGGGAGGCCATGAGCGAGTGCACTGGCTGCCACAAGGTCAACTACTGCTCCACCTTCTGCCAGCGCAAGGTAGGTGTCACCTGCACCGAGCTCATGCCCTGCCTCCTCCTTTGCAGGGTAGACCCCTGGGTGGCTCTCCCTCCCCTTGTGCTCCTGCTGCCTTGGACCACACTTGACTTCCCTCCTCCCTCCCTCCCTCCTGGAGTCTGGGGCTCCTGTCTGGCTCCGGGAAGACCCGGCAGGAGGCTGGCATGTGTCACAGCTGGGCAGTGCTCTCATGTGAGGCCCCATCTGTGGTGGCCGGGTACCCTGAGGGCTATAGGCGGTGGCCGGGTACCCTGAGGGCTGCAGGCGGTGGCCGGGTACCCTGAGGGCTGCAGGCGGTGGCCGGGTACCCTGAGGGCTGCAGGCGGTGGCCGGGTACCCTGAGGGCTGCAGGCGGTGGCCGGGTACCCTGAGGGCTGCTGGTCAGTGCTCTCTAGCCTCCACACCCATTGCAGAGCCACTTGAGAAAGACTGTCCACAGTTCCTGTTTCTGTTATTCAGCCATCCACTCCACAGAAAGAGAATTTTTGTAGGCAGTAAATGGAATTTCAGGACTGTATTACTTTTTCTACCGTAATCAGAGTGCTTGGGCGCATTTCGTCGCTTTTTTTTTTTTTTTTTTTTTTTTTTTTGAGATGGAGCTTTGCTTTGCTGTCCAGGTTGGAGTACAGTGGCACAATCTCAGCTCACTGTAACATCTGCCTCCTGAGTCCAAGTGATTCTCATGCCTCAGTCTCCCAAATACCTGTGATTACAGGGGCTACCACCACACCTGGCTAATTTTTGTATTTTTAGTAGAGGTGGAGTTTCATCACGTTGGCCAGGCTGGTCTCAAACTCCTGACCTCAGCTGATCCGCCTGCCTCAGCCTCTGCTGCGATAACAGCCGTGAGCCACCGTGCCAGGCTGTAGTCACTGTAATTTTTTTTTTTTTTTTTTTTTTTTGAGACGGGGTCTGGCTCTGTCGCCCAAGCTGGAACGCAGTGGCATGATCTCAGCTCACTGCAACCTCCGCCTCCTGAGCTAAAATGATTCTCCTGCCTCAACTTCCCAAGTAGCTGGTATTACAGGTGCCCATCACCATGCCTAATTTTTTTTTTTTTTTTTTTTTTTTTTTTTGCTATTTTTAGTAGAGATGGAGTTTCACCACGTTGGCCAGGTTGGTCTCGAACTCCTGACTTCAGATGATCCATCTGCCTTTGCCTCCCAAAGTGCTGGGATTACAGGTGTGAACCACCATTCCTAGCCTCTCATTCTCTTTTTTTTGAAACTGAGTCTTGCTCTGTCACCCAGCCTGGAGTGCAATGGCACGATCTGCCTCCTGGGTTCAAGAGATTCTTCTGCCTCAGCCTCCCAAGTAACTGGGACTACAGCTGTGCACCACCATGCCTGGCTAATTTTTGTATTTTTAGTAGAGACGGGGTTTTACCGTATTGGCCAGAATGGTCTCAAACTCCTGACCTCATGATCCACCTGCCTCAGCCTCCCAAAGTGCTGGGATTACAGGTGTGAGCCACTGCACCCAGCTGCCCAGCCTCATATTCTCTTATAGAATAATTTTGTAAAGAATAATTGTATTTATTTATTTTTATTTTATTTTTTGAGATGGAGTCTTGCTCTGTTGCCCAGGTTGGAGTGCAGGGGTGCCATCTCAGCTCACTGCAGCCTCCGCCTCCTGGGTTCAAGCGATCCTCCTGCCTCAGCCTCCCTAGCAGCTGGGATTACAGCCATATACCACCATGCCAGCTAATTTTTGTATTTTTAGTAGAGATGGGGTTTTGCCATGTTGGCCAGGGTGGTCTTGATCTCTTGACCTCATGATATGCCTGCCTCAACCACCCAAACTGCTGGGATTACAGGTGTGAGCCACCGTGCCTGGCTGCCCAGCCTCTCATTTTCTTATAGAATAGTTTTGTAAAGGATAGTCTGGTTTATTTATTTATGTATTTATTTTTATTTTATTTTTTGAGATGGAGTATTGCTCTGTTGCCCAGGTTGGGGTGCAGGGGTGCCATCTCAGCTCACTGCAGCCCCCACCTCCTTGGTTCAAGGGATCCTCCTGCCTCATCCTCCCTGGCAGTGGGGATTATAGGCATGCACCACCATGCCGGCTAATTTTTGTATTTTTAGTAGAGATGGGGTTTTGCCACGTTAGCCAGGGTGGTCTTGCACTCCTGGGCTCAAGGGATCCACCTGCCGCAATCTCCCAGACTGCTGAGATTACAGGTGCGAGCCACCGAGCCTCGCTTTGAGAGGACTGCTGTTGGGGAGGGTGAGACGCTGGGCCTCAGAGATGAGCAGTCTGAGGTCCCACCGCCCCCACGGGTGCAGCGGCAAGCGGGACAGGGCTCTCGCTGCCTTTGGGGTGAGGCCTGAGCATTTGAAAGCAAGCCCCACACATCATGATTTTCATCTGAGGCCTGGATCACCGTAAATCAGATTTGGATTGTTTCTTAATTGGATTTTAGGTCAGTTTTTATTTCATTATTTATTTTAGGTTTTTTTGTAGACAGGGTCTTGCACTGTCACCCAGGCTGGAGTCCATCGGTGCCATCACAGCTCACCGCAGCCTTGACCCCCTGCCTCAGTCTCCCGAGTAGCTTAGACCACAGGCATGAGCCACCACACCCAGCTAATTTTAAAACATTAAAAAAAAAAATAAAGACAGGGCCGGGCGCGGTAGCTCAAGCCTGTAATCCCAGCACTTTGGGAGGCTGAGGCGGGTGAATCACGAGGTCGAGAGATCGAGACCATCCTGGTGAACATGGTGAAACCCCGTCTCTACTAAAAAAAAAATACAAAACATTAGCTGGGCATGGTGGCGCGCGCCTGTAATCCCAGCTACTCAGGAGGCTGAGGCAGGAGAATTGCCTGAACCCAGGAGGCGGAGGTTGCGGTGAGCCGAGATCGTGCCATTGCATTCCAGCCTGGGTAACAAGAGCGAAACTCCGTCTCAAAAATAAATAAATAAATAAATAAAATAAAGACAGGGCAGGCCGGGCGCGGTGGCTCAAGCCTGTAATCCCAGCACTTTGGGAGGCCGAGGCGGGTGGATCACAAGGTCGAGAGATCGAGACCATCCTGGTCAACATGGTGAAACCCCGTCTCTACTAAATATACAAAAAACTAGCTGGGCATGGTGGCGCGTGCCTGTAATCCCAGCTACTCAGGAGGCTGAGGCAGGAGAATTGCCTGAACCCAGGAGGCGGAGGTTGCGGTGAGCCGAGATCGCGCCATTGCACTCCAGCCTGGGTAACAAGAGCGAAACTCTGTCTCAAAAAAAAAAAAAAAAACAGGGCCTTGCTGTGTTGCTCAAGCTGCGTGCCCTCCACCTCAGCCTCCCGAGGCACCATTTTTAAAGTCTGTGATTCTGGGATTGTCATTTGTTTGCTTCAGGCACTTTTACTGTTCGCGTCTTGTGAATTTAACTGTTTTTTTCTATTTTTCAAAAACTAAGACACTAATTTCTAATGCTGGCTTTTCAGATAGTGATTTTTTTCCAAAATATTTTAACATTATACTGCAGGAAGAATCACAGTGATGTTTAACACGGAAAAGTTGGCTTTAAAAAGAACCAGTAGTTCTGACTTTAAAAGTCAGCCTCGGTGAAGAACTCGATGGGAGCTTCTGTAGCTCAGTCGACAGATGTGCAACCTGCCTCCCTCTAGCTGCACAGGCCCCGGGGAGTGGCTCAACCCGTAGACCAGAGAAGGGAGCATCTGGAACTCCTGGGGCCTCGTCTGGGGCCCACGTCCTCTCAGTGGTGGCCGCTCCCATGAAGGGTGCAGTCCCCCCGCCCCACACAATCTGGGCAGGAGCCGGAAGCGCTCCTGGCCACCCCGAATGGAGGCAGGAGGGCGGGCAGTGGTCTACACCAGCAGCGGCACTTTGCCACTGTTGCTCTCATGCTTTGTAGACCTACAGTCTATGTTCATGTCATTTGTTTTGTTTTGTTTTTTTCCGAGACAGAGTTTCGCTCTTGTTACCCAGGCTGGAGTGCAATGGCGTGATCTCGGCTCACCGCAACCTCCGCCTCCTGGGTTTAGGCAATTCTCCTGCCTCAGCCTCCTGAGTAGCTGGGATTACAGGCACATGCCACCATGCCCAGCTAATTTTTTTTGTATTTTTAGTAGAGACGGGGTTTCACCATGTTGACCAGGATGGTCTCGATCTCTCGACCTCGTGATCCACCCGCCTTGGCCTCCCAAAGTGCTGGGATTACAGGCTTGAGCCACCGCGCCCGGCTGTTTTTTTTTTTTTAAATGGAATTTCACTCAGTCGCCTAGGCTGCAGTGCAGTGGCAGGATCTCAGCTCATTGTAACCTCCGCCTCCCTGGTTCAAACGATTCTCATGCCTCAGCCTCCTGTGTAGCTGGGACTACAGGTGCACACCACATCCAGCTAGTTTTTGTATTTGTAGTAGAGACGGGATTTTGCCATGTTGGGCAGACTGATCTCGAGCTTCTGGCCTCAGGTGATCCACCCACCTTGACCTCCCATCATGCTAGGATTATAGGCGTGAGCCACCGCACCTGGCCTAATTTTGCCTTTTTATTATAATCATCAGGAATCCTGCGTCCAGAGAATACCTGTCACCATTTGGATGTGCTTATTTCTGTTCTGCATGTTATATCGCACTTGTCATGCCCCCGTGCACAGGGCCGCCTCCCTCCGTCTGACGAGGCTGCCGCACGTCAGCACCTGGCGCTTCCTCAAGAGCCCGGCTCTGTGCCAAGGCACTCGGGGCACTCCATGTGGCAGCAGTGGGGGCCTGGCTCCATGCTGACCTCACAGGAGCGGCCGCAATCCCCGGCTTCTGCCAAGCACCATCCCCTACTTTTCTTTCTGCAGAGCCACAACCACAAGCCCTTCTGCAGCCACAGGCTGGTTCCACTTTGCTTTTCATCTGCGCCATTAGAAACAACTGGAGCCAGGCGCGGCGCCTCACGCCTGTCATCCCAGCACTGTGGGAGGCCGAGGCGGGCAGATCACCTGGGGTCAGGAGTTCGAGACCAGCCTGACCGACACGGTGAAACCCCCATCTCTACTAAAAATATAAAAATTAGCTGGGTGTGGTGGCGGGTGCCTGTAATCCACTCAGGAGGCTGAGGCAGGAGAATCGCTTGAGCCCCAGAGGTGGAGGTTGCGGTGGGCTGAGATTGCACCACTGCCCTCCAGCCTGGGAGAGAAGAGGGAAACTCCATCTCAAAAAACAAAACAAAAACAGAGCTGGATTGAAATTTACATATGTAATATTTACATATGCAAATGTTTTCCTGCATGTGTGATATTTTTTGTTACATCCCTAACACAAAACAACTGGTTTGCAGAGTCGTACCCTGGTTTGTTGTTTGCCTTTTTTTTTTTTTTTTTGAGACGGAGTTTCGCTCTTGTTACCCAGGCTGGAGTGCAATGGCGCGATCTCGGCTCACCGCAACCTCCGCCTCCTGGGTTCAGGCAATTCTCCTGCCTCAGCCTCCCGAGTAGCTGGGATTACAGGCACGCGCCACCATGCCCAGCTAATTTTTGTATTTTTAGTAGAGACGGGGTTTCACCATGTTGACCAGGTTGGTCTCGATCTCTTGACCTCCTGATCCACCCGCCTCGGCCTCCCAAAGTACTGAGATTACAGGCTTGAGCCACCACACCCGGCCTTGCCTTTTTTTTTTTTTTTAATATGGAGTCTCGCTCTGTCACCCCAGCTGAAGTACAGCCTCTCGGCTCGCTACAATCTCTGCTGCCCGGGTTCAAAGGGTTCTCCTGCCTCAGCCTCCCAAGTAGCTAGGATTACAGGTGCCTGCCACCATGCCTGACTAATTTTTGTAATTTTAGTAGAGATGGGGTTTCGCCATGTCAGCCAGGCTGGTCTCAAACTCCTGACCTCAGGTGATCCGCCCGCCTTGGCCTCCCACAGTGCTGGGATTACTGGCATGAGGCACCGTGCCAAACCTTTTGCTTGCTTTTTGATCCAATTCCTCAAACCAAGAGTGTGGGGAGGCAGGACTGGAGCAGAGGCCATGAGTGCAGGTGCACGGGGGCTGGGGAGGGTGTTCTCTCAGCACCACCGTGTGAGCTGACACATGGCTGCAGCCTCTAGGGTGGGGAACCCTGCCCAGGTCCCGCCTCACGGCCCTGCTCCACCCCCTGACCGTGCTGACGTGGTTGTGCCCTCCCTTCCAGGACTGGAAAGATCACCAGCACATGTGTGGCCAGTCAGCAGCTGTCACGGTGCAGGCAGACGAAGTCCACGTGGCCGAAAGCGTGATGGAGAAGGTGACCGTGTGAGGCTCCCCCCGCCGCCCTGTGCGCTGGGTCCCCTTACGCTCCTGCGAGGTTTCTGCAGGTCGAAGGCCCCCCAAGGACTTTCGGGGGATGTTGAGCAGAGGGGTGTGGGAAGGTGAAGAAACTTGCTGGACGAGTTATTAAGAAACTTTAAGTAATGGTGCCCTGGGCAGCAGACTCCTCCCGCCTGGGCCCCTGCCCGCTCGAGGAGAGACTTCTAGCCCCAGGATCATGAGCGTCCAGTCTTGCCCGTGGGGCCCGCGCTGCGACGCATGTACATACGTGTGTGTCTGTCAATAAAGTGTAAATAAGGCCTCCCTTCCCCACGCAGACGGCCAGTTTCAGTGCCAGCCCTCCGGGAGGGTTCCCTTCCTCCTGCCCATGCAGGTGGGAAGCCCAAGTCCACCACACCTCCAGTGCATGGGGAAGTGTGACCGGCTAAAGCGTGGTGTCCAGTGGCGGGCACGTGTAGTCCAGGGGAGTCTTCATTCCTTCTGTTCCACAAGAACATCGCAGCTGCTGGGAGCATCACGCCAGGCTTCGGGCACATGGTGCCCTCCTGTGCCCAGGCTGCCTGAGTGAGCCCAAGGACTCAGCGTAGCCTGTTTAGCACATGTGGATACCTCAGTGGCCTCCGTCAGGCCTCCACACGCACAGCCTCATCACGTGGACGGCACGGTGGCCTCTGTCAGGCCTCCACACGCACAGCCTCATCACATGGACGGCACGGTGGCCTCCGTTAGGCCTCCACACACACAGCCTCATCACGTGGACGGCGCGGTGGCCTCTGTCAGGCCTCTACACACACAGCCTCATCACGTGGATGGTTCGGTGGCCTCCGTCAGGCCTCCACACTGTGCACAGCCTCATCACGTGGACGGCACGGTGGCCTCCGTCAGGCCTCAGCCTCATCACGTGGATGGCGCGGTGGCCTCCGTCGGGCCTCAGCCTCATCACGTGGATGGCTCGGTGGCCTCTGTCAAGCCTCCACACGCACAGCCTCATGTCCTCCTGGTCTCCTTGTTTCTCATGGCCCTGGTACCAGGCGGAGGAGAGAGAAGGGGCTGAAGCCTTCCGGGGGCATCAGGGGGTGCATCTTGCATGCTTGGGTGCTGGGCTGGGCCTGGACAGGGGACCCACCTGCCCTGCGACCACGAGTGCTGCTGGAGCAGCATTACTCTTATTCTGGAAGCCTCTTCCCTCATGGCCTGTGTTCTCTGCACGCAGAAGGCTCCACAGCTGTGGCTGCCCTGGGGCAAGTGCAGATCCAGCAGCAGCTCAGCGGGCACTGGGGTGGGCCAGCAGCGCCAGGAGGCATGCGCCAGCGGTTCTGATGCTCTTTTCTGAAGCGCTTTCTGCCCCAGCTGGGCATGAGCCCCTGGAAGGCGCTGTGCTCAGGGAGAGGCTCACCAGCTGTGGCTCCACAGAGGCCCCGTCTTTTGAGTCTGTGGGAGTCTCAGGACCACTTGGTTTATTCTGATTTTTTTTTCTTATTCTCTTTTTTTTTGAGACTTGAGTCTCACTCTGTCACCCGGGCTGGAGTGCAGTGGTGCAATCTCAGCTCACTATAACCTCCAACTCCCAGGTTCAAGTGATTCTCCTGCCTCAGCCTCCCAAGTAGCTGGGATTACAGGCACGCGCCACCACACCCAGCTAATTTTTGTATTTTTAGTAGAGACGGGGTTTCCGCCATGTTGGCCAGGATGGTCTGTAACTCCTGACCTCAGGTGATCCACCCACCTTGGCCTCCCAAAGTGCTGGGATTCCTGGCGTGAGCTGCTGAGCCTGGCCTCTTGACTTAGTAAAGCCTCTGCCCAACCAGGCCACGTCCCTGCTGATGCTTCAGGTGAGCAGTGCGGGCTGGGAAGGGCTCTCGCCCACTGCGGGATGCACCCCAGACGCTGCCCCTCCTGCCTCGCCTCACCCACCTAGCCCTTCCTCTGAGACACTACATTGAGTGGGTTTTCATCCAACCCCGCAGGGTCTGCCATGGCTACCGTGGGAGGCATCTCCGAAGCTTCACCGTGAACTTGGCCCTGGCCAGGCAGGCAAGGCCAGGCAGCAGAGCTGGGCCTGCTCCCTTGGGTTTAGCCAACATAAAGGTGGCAGGGAAGTGAGGGCCTGCACCCCTTACGAAGAATCCCCCAAAGCTGAAAACGCCAGCATCGCTGCTGTGCAGAGCACGCCTGCAGAAAAGAGCCTGTGCCCCGCCTGCTGGGGAGGCACCGTGGGAGCCCTTGGCACGGTGACCACCACCAGCAGGAAAGCCCCTGGCCTCCTGCAACCAACCGGCCCCTGCAGGAATGGAAAGCGGGTATTCCCTGGAATTGTGAGGCAACTTACTCTTCCCCGATTTTCCATAGAATGGAAGGCGCGGCACCACACATCTGTCGGGATCCCAGGTTTCCACAGCTCCTTTTCAAGCCTGGGAGGCTGAGATCAGAGGTCGCCCTGCCCCAGGGTGTCAGCACCCCCAGGATCCTCAGGTGCACGCCACACCTCCCATGGCCTCCAGCGCTGTCAGTGAGGCACCTTTGGGGACTTGAGTCCTGGGGCAAAGCGGGAGGGAGCCCCTCCTTTACTCATGGGTGTCAGACCAGAATCCATTGTGATTCAGTCTGCTCCAGGGGTGACCTGGGATGGGCTATTCCTGGGAAGTTGGTAGTCAGGGGAGGTGTCCTGGAGGCAGCAGAGGCTATGACAGGAGTGCGTGGTCACCAGACGGGATGGGGCAGCCGCACCTCAGCAGTAACCGGACATGGCCCTCTCTCCACCCAGTATTTCTTTTCTTTTCTGAGACAGGGTCTTGCTCTGTCACCCAGGCTGGAGTGCAGTGGTGCAATCTCGGCTCACTGCAGCTTCAACCTCCCAGCCTCAAGGGATCCTTCCGCCTCAGCCTCCCGAGTAGCTGTGATTACAGGCGTGACCACCGCATGCAGCCTGCACTGACTGGTTAGCAAGCTGAGGTTGTGCCTTGTCCTGTAGACTGTGCAGCCTGGAGTCTCTCAATGTTCCCATGGGAGCTCAGCACCTGGCTGGCTGCCCGGGCTCAGACGCTGCATCCCCGGCACAGGGAAGGTCCAGCCAGCAGGACTAGGAGGCGGAGGGCCCCCCTTTTCTCCCACAACCTGGGCCTGGGAGGGAGCTGGATCCAGTCCAGGGTGGGCTGTTCCTGCATGGAGGCCCCTGGGAGCCGCCCCTCCTCTCCCAGGGTCCGGGGCTGTGCTATGGTTGAGGGAGCCAGGCAGTCCGATGCAGACAGGAAGCTTGGGTGGCTCTACCCACCCCTGGCTCTGCTCTGCCCACCCTCGCCCCGCTGACTCCTCCCTGCTCCCATCGCGTGGCCCCACGGTGGGCTGGCACCAGGGTGACTGAGCATGGAGCCCCCTCCAGGGAAGCTCCTTGGTGGGGCCCCACCCAGCACCACAGGCCCCTTCCTGTGGGGCTTGGGGCATCCTCGCCCGGGGACTGGCAGGAAGCTGTGCCCCGGCCTCAAGGCAGCTTCTAAAATGATGGGTTGAGCACCCCTGCCAGGTTCTGTAGGACACAGTCTGGAGCCCCCTGTGCCTGGTCCGATGAGGTGGGAGGTGGTCTGGGCAGGGCCTGGTGGCTGATTGCTTCCCATTGGGACTGGGCTGCCCAGGAGACATGCTGCCTTCCTGGACGCTATTTCGTCTGCCCTCCCTCCTCTCCCCTGCATAGCAGGGAGGCTGGGCCAGGGCGCTGCAAACTGAGTGGGCCTGAGGGTGGGGGATCTGCTCTGTGGGCCTCCTTGGTGGGAAGGAAGGGGTTAAGTGGCTGGAGGGTCTGGGGCAACTGAGGCAGAAGCCCCTCCTCCCCTGTTCCCCTCAAACCCCCAGGAACCTTCGCAGCTGAGTTTGGGAAGGAATTTGTTTAATTAACGTACAAAACCGCCCTCCCATCTCCTTGGTCCCTGGGGCGTGGCGCCCAGCAGCAGGCGTGCAGGGCCTTGCGGAAGACATTGCGGAACTCGGCGTTGAAGACGGTGTAGATGACGGGGTTGAGGGCGCTGTTGACGTAGCCCAGCCAGGTGACGGCGCTGACCAGCCGTGGGGGCACGGAGCAGGCGGGACACAGCGCCTGCGTGATGTGCACCACGAAGAAGGGCGTCCAGCACAGCAGGAAGGCCCCTGGGGGCGCCGAGAGCCGCGTCAGCGCCCCCCCACCCCGCCCTCTGTGTCCCGTACTCCTCCCCTCCTTTCCCCCGTCCCCCAAAAGGGGAACCCACCGACCACCACCGGCAGGACCCTCATGGCCTTGCGCTCCCGGCCGGTGATCTTGGCACGCCTCCTCCTGCGGGTCTGCGGCGGGGTCTGGGGTGGGAGCGCGGTGGCTTGGACGGTGTCATAGGGCGCATAGGTGGGGCCGCACGGGTCCTGGGGGAGGCCGGGGGCGGGGGGCGCGCAGTCGGGGCCGCAGGAGCCCTGGGGGAGGCCGGGGGCGGGGGGCGCGCAGTCGGGGCCGCAGGAGCCCTGGGGGAGGCCGGGGGCGGGGGGCGCGCAGTCGGGGCCGCAGGGGCCCTGGGGGAGGCCGGGGGCGGGGGGCGCGCAGTCGGGGCCGCAGGGGTCCTCGGGGAGGCCGGGGGCGGGGTAAGGCGGGCCGGGGCCGCTGGGCCGGCGGGGCGCGCGGCGGTGCAGCTTGGCGCGACGGGCCACCTCCCAGCGCCGCAGGCCGCGGAACGTGGCCCAGTAGAGCAGCAGCATGAGCGGGCAGGGCAGGAAGAAGGAGCACACGGACGAGTAGACCACGTAGTCGCGATCCTCCAGGCGGCACACGGCGGGGTCGCGGCCGCGCACGTCGTTGAGGCCGCACAGCACGGGCGCCGCCACCGCCGCGGACAGCAGCCACGTGGCGCCGATGAGCAGCAGCTGCCGGCGGCTCCCGCCCTGGCGGTTGTAGCGCAGCGGCACGGCCACGGCCACGAACCTGCGGGGAGCGCCAAGCGGGCGCGGGATAGCGCGAAGGCCGCGGTGAGGGCGGCGGCGGCGGGAGGGGTGCGGGGGGTGCGGGGGCGCGGGCGGGGAGGGCAGCGCACCTGTCCACGCTGATGGCGCACAGGTTGAAGATGGAAGCGGTGCACAGCATGACGTCCATGGCCATGAGAGCGTCGCACAGGCGGGGGCTCAGCAGCCACGCGCCGCCCTGGACCTGCACGGGACACCGAGGGCGCAGCTACACGAGACCTGAGGTTTCCCGCCACTGCGCGGCCAGGGACCCTCACAGCCACCACCGGGCCCTTGTCACCCTCGCTCTTATGGATAGTTCCAGGACTGAATATTGAGAAGAGGGCCCGGCTGTGAGCCAGAGGCCAGAGGAGGGGGCAGAGAAACACCACCTCCCCCACTCACGTCACCCCCTTTTTTTTTTTTTTTCAGTCGGGGGTCTCATTCTGTCACCCAGGCTGGAGTGCAGTGACTCACTGTAGCCTGGAACTCTGGGGTCAAGTGACCCTCCCACCTCAGTATCCAGAGTAGCTGGGACTACAGGTGTACACCACTCCCCCCTCAACTAACTGTTGTACTTTTAGTAGCTACGGGGATTCACCATGTTGGCCAGGCTGGTCTCAAACTCCTGACCTCCTGATCCACCCGCCTCAGCCTCACAAAGTGCTGGGATTACAGGTATGAGCCGCTGCGCCCTGCCTAATGTTTAATTTTTTGTAGAGATGAGGTCTGGTATGTTTCCCAGGCTGATCTCAAACTCCTGGGCTGGAGTGATCCTCCTCCTGCCTTGGCCTCCCAAAGTGCTGGGATTACAGGCGTGAGTCACTCTTCTGGACTTGGTCTCCCTTTTGCTACAAACATGAGACAGGCCTGGGGAAGACCCTGGGGGCGGGGCCTGATGTCATGGGGCTCAAGGAGAGCCCTCTGCCCAGCCTGGGATAGGCAGGGTCCCCGCTGGACCTGCAACATGAAGCTGGCTGCTCTGTCCCTCAGAGCCGGAGCCAGACTGTCTGGTGAAGCTCAGTGTGGGAGGCTCGGGTCGTTACTTCATTTGTGTCCTCATCTGTAACAAGGGTGATGGCAGTATCCACATGGCGATTTTCTTAAAGATAAATTAGTTCAAAAAATGTGACGACCTTGCCCAGTGCCCAGCGTGGGACTCCATACGGAGTTACTCTCCAAGGGCAAAGGAGCAGGCAGTCCCCCTAATCCCTTCCCGCCGATTTGGGAAGATTAGGAGCTTAAGCATCGTCACTGTGACGTCTGTGGCTCGAAAGGAGCACAGGTCATGCGTGTCCAGCGCTGCTGGTCCCTGCCCCAGCCGCCAGGACTCACCGTGGCCACCAAGGGGAAACCCCAGCCCCCATCCCCCATAGTCCAGGACACCACGTCCCCAGCTCAGCCCTAAGCTGCTTTTCTCTGGCAGCAGAGGGGCTGGCACCAAGGCCGACCCACTCCATGGCCAGACCCAGTGTGGGGTGTGGGCTCCATCCCGTAATTCCCTCTCACCCCCCCAGGGTTCTCAGCAGCGTCCTGGCCCCTACACACCCTCTCCTCCCCTGGATTCTGTCCAGCCCAGGCCTCCCCTGCTCCCCTGCAAGCGGAGCCTCCTTCTGGGGGTGTGCAAGTGCCTGGACTGGGTGCGCATGGTGGGCAGTGGCTGTGGCCGAGTGCAGTGTGTGTGTGCAGTGTAGTGTGTGTGTGCAGTGTGCACAGTGTGTGGAGTGTGTTTGCAGTGTGTGTTCGGTGTGCCTGTGTGTAGTGTGTTTGCAGTGTGTGTGTGCAGTGTGGAGTGTTTGCAGTGTGTGTGTGTGCAGTGTGTGTAGTGTTTGCAGCGTGTGTGTAGTGTTTGCAGTGTGTGTGTGTGTGTGTGCGCGCGCGCGCTCGCAGTGTGTGTGTGCGGTGTGTCTGTGTGTGTGTGTCCCAGGGCATCCAGGGGGCTGAGCCTGTCTGTCCAGCTGGTTTCCCTGGGGGTGAAATCCCGCCATGGAGGGGGCTGGGCTTGACAAAGTCGTCTGTTTCTGGGGTCCCTGGATCGAAGGACAGGGGCATCTCCTGGGTAGCAGACGCCAAGAGAGAGGCGGAGGGAGGAGTGGAACGAGGGTCCGGGGCGGACACGCAGCGGGTGGGAGGGCGCGAGGGGGCGGTGGGAACCGGCGGAACGCCGCCCGGGCTGCAAGCTCCGGAGCAGAAAGGGGCCGAGTCGCGCCGGGTCCTCCGCGGGGACAGGGACCGGGAACCAGGGCGCGGGCGCGGGCGCGGCTCACCTCAGAGTAGACGAAGAGCGGCAGCACCAGGAGGGCGAGCAGGAGGTCGGCGGCCGCCAGGCTCACGATGAAGGAGTTGGTGGGCGTCTGCAGGGCGCGCTCGGTGGCCACGCTCACGCACACGAGCGAGTTCCCCGCGAGCACCGCGCCGATGAGCAGCACGCCCCCCACCAGCGCCGCCGCGCCCGGCCCCGCCAGCAGCCCGCCCGCGTCCGCGGCGCTGCGGTTCCCCATGGCGTGCCGGCCCCACGCGCCTCGGCGGGCGCTGAGCGCCGCGGACAACGCCGGGCAGCCAGCCCGGGAGTCCCTCCCCTCGGGCACGCCCCGCCGGGCCCCGGTCCCGCCCCCGGCCCGGCTCTTGGGGGCGCGGGGGGAAGTGGGGGCGTCCCTGCGGCGCTCCACGGTGCGCCCGCGCCCACTATTGGCTCATCCTGGACTTCCGCGCAGGGAAAGACGCGCAGGTGGACGAATGCGACGGCCCAGAGAGACGGGAATTAACCGAGGTGGTTGTCACGCGGGGTCGGCGGGGACGCGCGGGTCTGCACCCCGATAACCCCACAGGGATGGGGGGCGGGCATCGAGCCAGCGCCGTCCCGCGCAGCCCGCCCGGTCCACCTGGCCTCTGGGAAAGCGCCTTCCCGGGCGGGAAGACCCAACCTCTGCCTCCCCAACCTCCGCCCCCTCCGCGCCCGACCCCGCCCGCAGCAGCCGCTGGTCCCCGCCCCGCGACCACCTCCCTCGGCCGCGGCTCCTCCGGCCGTGACCCCAAGCCAGGCAGGCGCCCCTGGGACCCTGGGCAGGGGTCCCGGCCCCGCCGACCGCAGATTCAGTCCGGAGGAGGCAGCCGGAAGCAGAGGACCGGCCCTGGCGGGTTCCAAACGGCCAGAAGAGAAAGCGCTTGCAAAGCGCAGCGGAGAGAAGTTTGCGGACTTCATCCCATCGGGGTGACACATGACCCGGGCGGCGTTTTCTGCAGTCCTGTCACGAGAGGGGGTTCCAGGCTCGAGAGGCGGCACCGCTGTGTGGGACCCCGGGCGCTGCACGTGCCGACCCTCTTGTCTTTGTTTCTGGGAGGCCTGGAGGAGCAGCGGTGCCTGGAATTGAGGATCCCGACCTCCAAGGTACGGAGGACACAGGCCAGATGGAGGCACGACGGGGTGCACTGAGGGGGAGTGAGGGCTCCGAGCAGGGGCAGGCACTGGAGAGTCACAGGCAAGGTCTTGGGGTCTGTAGGGGAAGGGGCTGCACCTGGCACACATGGGCTGGCATCTAGCTATGGTGCAGCCGGCCGAGCTGGCCCCCAAGATGTCTGCCACCATCGAGACAGTGGAAAGAAAGCTGGGCGGGCAGGGATGTTTGCAGCACACATCTCTGATCCAGCATGCAGATCGAGTCTACAAAGATCGCTTTTAAAACAATGACAAACGACAGAGAACCCAATTTTTTTTTTTTTTTGAGACGGAGTTTCGCTCTCGTTACCCAGGCTGGAGTGCAATGGCGCGATCTCGGCTCACCACAACCTCCGCCTCCTGGGTTCAGGCAATTCTCCTGCCTCAGCCTCCTGAGTAGCTGGGATTACAGGCACGTGCCACCACGCCCAGCTAGTGTTTTTTGTTTTTAGTAGAGACGGGGTTTCACCATGTTGACCAGGACGGTCTCGATCTCTTGACCTCGTGATCCACCTGCCAAAGTGCTGGGATTACAGGCTTCGGCACTTTTTTTTTTTTTTTTTTTTTTGAGACAGACTCTTGCTCTGTCACCCAGGCTAGAGTGCACTGAGGTTCTCTGCCTCAGTGAGGTTCAGGTGATTCTCCTGCCTCAGCCTCCTGAGGAGATGGGACTACAGGCACACAATAACGCCCAGCTAACTTATTTTGCATTTTTAGTAGAGACGGGTTTTCGCCATGTTGGCCAGGCTGGTCTCAAACTCCTGGACTCAAGTATCTACCCACCTCAGCCTCCCAAAGTGCTGGGATTACAGGAGCCACTGCACCCAGCGTAAACAACCCATTTTTAAACAAAAGCAAAGATTTTTAACAGGCACATTCCAAAAGACGGCACCCTGATGGTTAACAGGCACACACAAGAAGTGGCCAAACATTAGTAGCCATCAGGAAAATGACCCTAAAATCGACACTAACATGGAAGAAAACACTGTCGGACATTGTGATTTGCAAATATCATTTCTCAGCCTGTGTCTTCTCATTCTCCTGTCAGCATATTTCATTGATTTTTTTCAGGTGTTAGGCATGAGTTGAGGTCCTTATTAAAAATTGGTTAGGCTGGGCGTGTGGCTCATGCCTGTAATCACAGAACTGTGGGAGACTGAGGTGGGAGGATCATTTGATCCCGGGAGTTTGAGACCAGCTGGGGCAACATGGTGAGACCCCATCTCTACCAAAAAAAAAAAAAAAAAAAAACAAGAAAATTAGCTGGGTATGGCACTATGGATCCATGGTCTCAGTTGTACAGGAGGCTGAGGCCAGAGGATCACTTAAGCCCGGGAGATTGAGGCTGCAGTGAGCCCTGATTGCAGTGAGATAGGATCACATCTGGTTACATTTCATTTTCAGATAAACAACAGAAGTATATAGTATAGGCCAGGTACAGTGGCTCACGCCCGTAATCCCAACACTTTGGGAGGCCGAGTGGGGTGGGTCACCTGCGGTCAGGAGTTTGAGACCAGCCTAGGCAACATTTTCTATCTGTACAAAAAATGAAAATTAGCTGGGTATGGTGGGGCGCACCTGCAGTCCCAGCTGCTGGGGAGGCTAAGGAGGTCGGTGTGCGTGCGTCCAGGAGTTCAAGGTTACACTGAGCTATGATGGCGCCACTGCACTCCAGCCTGGGTGCACTCCACCCTGTCTCTTAAGAAAAAGGAAAACAGCCACACACACAC